>NC_136546.1:20092262-20677262 GCF_910591455.1 Pholis gunnellus | reverse complement strand
GATGGTTTCACATCTGACCAGATGAAGATGTTGTGATAATATACTCAGTGAAGAGACAGTCTGATGAAATATCCTTTAAATACATATTAAATTAAAGCTGCAAGCAGCGATGTACGGGCCCTCGTATCCTCCCGCACGTCGGAGGTACTGGCGGGATGCCGGCAGAAGCGGCCATAAATATCTGTGACCATCAGACAGCGAGCCCACAAGTTAGAGTTATTTTTATTGATTGGACTGTGTGACACTGGAAATTATGTAGTGCAAATATTTCACCAGTTCCTGTATCCACTATGTGGCGCTAGAGAACACGCGCAAACATGCATTATGTTGCTCTATATCAAGTATAGACCACATCGTGTAAATCCAATTCAGTGTGTCACATAACGACACACGACATAACTAAAAAAGTAAAGTAACTAAAAAAGTAACTTTAAAAGTAAAGTAACTAAAAAAGTAAAGTAACGAAAAAAGTAAAGTAACTAAAAAAGTAACTAAAAAGTAAAGTAACTAAAAAAGTAACTTTAAAAGTAAAGTAACTAAAAAAGTAAAGTAACTAAAAAAGTAAAGTAACTAAAAAAGTAACTAAAAAAGTAAAGTAACTAAAAAAGTAACTAAAAAGTAAAGTAACTTTAAAAGTAACTAAAAAGTAAAGTAACTAAAAAAGTAACTTTAAAAGTAAAGTAACTAAAAAAGTAACTTTAAAAGTAAAGTAACTTTAAAAGTAACTAAAAAAGTAAAGTAACTAAAAAAGTAACTTTAAAAGTAAAGTAACTTTAAAAGTAACTAAAAAAGTAAAGTAACTAAAGAAGCAACTTTAAAAATAAAGTAACTTTAAAAGTAACTTTAAAAGTAAAGTAACTAAAAAAGTAACTTTAAAAGTAAAGTAACTTTAAAAGTAACTAAAAAAGTAAAGTAACTAAAGAAGCAACTTTAAAAATAAAGTAACTTAAGTAAAGTTATGACTTTTCGACATGGTACACTGACTTTTTCATGACTTTTTTCGACATCCTATACCATGCTGTTTATAACTCCGCAGCAACTCCCTTCATCAACATCGATTGTCTTCCTTCAGGATGGAGTCCAATCGCCAAAGACGTTGCACTATTCACATTTGTACAATGTGTAATAAATTATTGTGAAATTCTAATGAAGTCTCTCCTGATTGAATGACTTTTTTGACTGTTTTTCGACTTTAACCCCAGTAGAACAAACTGAAAAAACACAATTGGGTTTCATCATTAAATTCTTTTCTTTACTGCATTTGCACATAATTCACTGAACACACAGAAGTCCAGAAGCATCCAATACATAAACTGACCGATGAAAACAAGGTAAAAACAATACGTCTGTAATAAAATACACTTTCATGTTCTTATATGCATAATATAAAAACAATAAAGGAAAATATTTAAATTGCAGTAATTACTATTTACAAAAGGCATTTTCTTTTAAAAGGAACTTTTACAACTTCAGTACCTAAAATAAATCAAACTATATGCAGGTCAGGTGCAGTAGTACAAAAAGGCTTTGATATCAGGAGAGTAAGGTGACAGTTTTACAGCAGGACAGAAAGGCCGGATAAGGCCTGATGAACATTAGGTAGCCTGGAGGAGTTCACCAATGAGGAGCGAGTGCTTTTCCTCCATTTCGTCTCTGGCCGGTCCAGGTTGCCTTCCAACCCAGCTGATATCACGCAGAAGTTCCAAATCATCAAAGTTGATAGGGTGAGGTCATCGCTAACGGAAATAACGAGCCTGTTGACGAGGGCAAACATATCAATAGTACAAACTACTAAACTTTTTCCCCCTATCATGTCCTACAGCCCGTCAACGGCCTCCCTACTGCACAGACCTGCTTCTTCCTGTTTCGCCTGCCCCCTTACACGAGCCAGGTCATCCTCGCTGAGCGTCTGCGTTACTCCATCCACAACTGCCCCTCCATCGACAACTACATGCTGACCCACAACACCGACGCAGCAGACAGCTCCGACACAGAGGAGTGAAGCGGCCAGCTGTGGTCAACCTGGTGATGAATGTATCTTCTCCCATGCCATGCACATTATGCACTGAACACAGACTTCTATTCGCCAAACCTGTAAGGTTTACAGGTTGTACTGTTTATATGTTGGTTGAAATTAAAGATATGTGTAGTTTTGGTTTTCCAAATGTGCAAGGTGTTGTAATTAATGCAGTGCTTACTCTGAATCAACACTACAGGGATACGGAATAAGAGTTTTTCAAATAGAAATAAAGTAACTAAAAAAGTAACTTTAAAAGTAAAGTAACTAAAAAAGTAACTAAAAAAGTAAAGTAACTTTAAAAGTAACTAAAAAAGTAAAGTAACTAAAAAAGTAACTTTAAAAGTAAAGTAACTTTAAAAGTAACTAAACAAGTAAAGTAACTAAAAAAGTAACTAAAAAGTAAAGTAACTAAAAAAGTAACTTTAAAAGTAAAGTAACGAAAAAAGTAACTTTAAAAGTCAAGTAACTAAAAAAGTAACTTTAAAAGTAAAGTAACTTTAAAAATAACTTTAAAAGTAAAGTAACTAAAGAAGCAACTTTAAAAATAAAGTAACTTAAGTAAAGTTATGACTTTTCGACATGGTACACTGACTTTTTCATGACTTTTTTCGACATCCTATACCATGCTGTTTATAACTCCGCAGCAACTCCCTTCATCAACATCGATTGTCTTCCTTCAGGATGGAGTCCAATCGCCAAAGACGTTGCACTATTCACATTTGTACAATGTGTAATAAATTATTGTGAAATTCTAATGAAGTCTCTCCTGATTGAATGACTTTTTTGACTGTTTTTCGACTTTAACCCCAGTAGAACAAACTGAAAAAACACAATTGGGTTTCATCATTAAATTCTTTTCTTTACTGCATTTGCACATAATTCACTGAACACACAGAAGTCCAGAAGCATCCAATACATAAACTGACCGATGAAAACAAGGTAAAAACAATACGTCTGTAATAAAATACACTTTCATGTTCTTATATGCATAATATAAAAACAATAAAGGAAAATATTTAAATTGCAGTAATTACTATTTACAAAAGGCATTTTCTTTTAAAAGGAACTTTTACAACTTCAGTACCTAAAATAAATCAAACTATATGCAGGTCAGGTGCAGTAGTACAAAAAGGCTTTGATATCAGGAGAGTAAGGTGACAGTTTTACAGCAGGACAGAAAGGCGGGATAAGGCCTGATGAACATTAGGTAGCCTGGAGGAGTTCACCAATGAGGAGCGAGTGCTTTTCCTCCATTTCGTCTCTGGCCGGTCCAGGTTGCCTTCCAACCCAGCTGATATCACGCAGAAGTTCCAAATCATCAAAGTTGATAGGGTGAGGTCATCGCTAACGGAAATAACGAGCCTGTTGACGAGGGCAAACATATCAATAGTACAAACTACTAAACTTTTTCCCCCTATCATGTCCTACAGCCCGTCAACGGCCTCCCTACTGCACAGACCTGCTTCTTCCTGTTTCGCCTGCCCCCTTACACGAGCCAGGTCATCCTCGCTGAGCGTCTGCGTTACTCCATCCACAACTGCCCCTCCATCGACAACTACATGCTGACCCACAACACCGACGCAGCAGACAGCTCCGACACAGAGGAGTGAAGCGGCCAGCTGTGGTCAACCTGGTGATGAATGTATCTTCTCCCATGCCATGCACATTATGCACTGAACACAGACTTCTATTCGCCAAACCTGTAAGGTTTACAGGTTGTACTGTTTATATGTTGGTTGAAATTAAAGATATGTGTAGTTTTGGTTTTCCAAATGTGCAAGGTGTTGTAATTAATGCAGTGCTTACTCTGAATCAACACTACAGGGATACGGAATAAGAGTTTTTCAAATAGAAATAAAGTAACTAAAAAAGTAACTTTAAAAGTGAAGTAACTAAAAAAGTAACTTTAAAAAATAAAGTAACTAAAAAAGTAACTTTAAAAGTAAAGTAACTAAAAAAGTAACTAAAAAAGTAAAGTAACTTTAAAAGTAACTAAAAAAGTAAAGTAACTAAAAAAGTAACTTTAAAAGTAAAGTAACTAAAAAAGTAACTAAAAAAGTAAAGTAACTAAAAAAGTAACTTTAAAAGTAAAGTAACTTTAAAAGTAACTAAACAAGTAAAGTAACTAAAAAAGTAACTAAAAAGTAAAGTAACTAAAAAAGTAACTTTAAAAGTAAAGTAACTTTAAAAGTAACTTTAAAAGTAAAGTAACTAAAAAAGTAACTTTAAAAGTAAAGTAACTAAAAAAGTAACTTTAAAAGTAAAGTAACTTTAAAAGTAACTAAAAAAGTAAAGTAACTAAAGAAGCAACTTTAAAAATAAAGTAACTTAAGTAAAGTTATGACTTTTCGACATGGTACACTGACTTTTTCATGACTTTTTTCGACATCCTATACTATGCTGTTTATAACTCCGCAGCAACTCCCTTCATCAACATCGATTGTCTTCCTTCAGGATGGAGTCCAATCGCCAAAGACGTTGCACTATTCACATTTGTACAATGTGTAATAAATTATTGTGAAATTCTAATGAAGTCTCTCCTGATTGAATGACTTTTTTGACTGTTTTTCGACTTTAACCCCAGTAGAACAAAATTCTTTTCTTTACTGCATTTGCACATAATTCACTGAACACAGTTTGTTTGAAAGGGTCCAGCCAAAAAGCCATATGAAATATTTATTTCCATCACCTATGGCACCTTCCTTGTGCCAGTAGGTGGCGCTATGACTTTGTGAAAATGTTGGCATGGAGATGTGTTCAGGCCTGGACCAGCATCATGCAAAACTAGTTTGGGGCAGATTGAATAAAGTACCTTGTAGTTACAACAACTTCCTCTTTCATGGCGAACGGCACGAAATGTGCCTGAAATGGGCGCCACATAAAACGAAGGTCGTTCAATGTCAGTACACCATTTCAGTAACTTTTCATCATTAATGTCTTTAGATCATCTAGACCAAATTTGAAGTTGATTGTATAAATTCTGTGGGAGGAGTTCGTTAAAGTACAATGCCTGAAAACTATGAAAAATGCCGAAAAATGCAAAGAAATGAGAGTATTACTGCATTGGCCCCTAGTGGTTGTATGGAATAAAAATATGAGGGTATGTTACAGGACACAATGTGAACATATGCTACAGATTTCGTGATGATAAGCCACATGGATTTGAAGTTATATATATTGCTGTAGAAGGCCAACTCCTCATGAAATTCATTGGTCCATATATTCTTAATGCAATAAGATATCAAGAAACTTTTCATAACTTTTGATGATATATATCCAATAATGATTCACAGCAAATTTGGTACCAATCATACCTAGGAGAAGTGATTTTTTTTTTTTTTTTACAAAATTCAAAATGGTGGAAAATGTTGGTAGGCGGAGCTTAGGGTCCCAAGAGGATTTTTTGTAGAACTCATTCAGTTGCTCATGTCTGTAAAATCTTAAGTAATTTGGACATACGGGCTGTTGGGGCTTGCCTTTCCATTATCTAGGTGGCGCTAGCGAGTAATTTTGTATGCTCGAGCATTGGACCCATAAAATATCAAAATTTCCCGCAGTCCCGATATGCTCGCCAAATATGGGGAGGTTGGGGACATGACAGATACCCTTAAACGGTTTTTCATCATAGGGTATAATAATAATTCCTACAGATACAATAGGGACCTCGCGGACCCGACGTTGTCGGTGCTCGGGCCCTAATTAAACCTCTTCAGATCAGAGCAACATGAACAACATTTACCGTTTTCTCCTCGTAAGACATTTAACACAGAACTTTGATCACAATATGAAAGTAGATGAAGAGAGGAGTTGTCTTCCATGTGACCATAACTGACCTAAAACAGGAAGTGGGTCACATCTTGATTTCTAAAGTTCCCAGAAGAACAAAAACAAATGTGATTCCAAACATGAACAACATGAGTCATATACAAATGTAGATGAAGAGGAGCTCACAGCGTGAGGATGATCTTCAGCTCCGATGACGTCAGCTTCACTCTGTCCTGCTGTTCATCACACAAGAAGTGACAGCAGCTGATGATGCTGATCTGGAGTTCACTGATGTTAGATGGTGCCACCTGGTGGACAGCTGGTAGAACTACACCACGTGATGTGTGACGTCTCTGACACGAGGTACATCCCAAGACTCTTAATTGCATCCCCGTTTCCTTCACTTGCTTTTGTTAGTGATCCACCCGTTACCATACCTGTCGGGAGTCATAACATCAAAGCAGCTTCAGTTTAAGCATTAAATAGCTTCATAAAAATGAGGAAAAATCTAAATACTGAAAACATTTATTGTGTGATAGAGAGATATTTATTCATTGTGTTTAGCAACTTTTATCATTTACTGAAGAAAACCTGATGAAGAATACAAGATGAAAATCAAGTATATATTATATATATATTATATTTATGTAAAATAAATAATAATATAAATATATTTGTTGGTGGTCTAATGATTTATGAACATTGTTTTGCAGCTCTTGGTTTATTAAGACTTTATTTAATAACAAAAAGCTCAACTTTGTTGTTTTTTACAGAATCTGTGTTTTCCAAAGTTGTGTATTTTTCCGATGATAAGAACTGAATATGGTTCACAGAATTCTGTTGTATATGATCATATGTCATCTGGTATTTAACCTTCTACTGTTGAAACTAACATCGTCTAGATTGTAGAAGAAGAAAACTAGAAAATTTCGCAAGAAATGTTGTCAGTGTGGATTCTACTGCCCCAAGACATCGCACTATGTAGCTACACACGCCGATGTTACCGGTAGCTCGTTGCGTTCGAATGAGATCTCTCTTTTCTGCATTTAGATCCATACTCATAGATTTAATCTTGTATAACGGTTTCAATTTCTTATATATATCAAATTTTCACATAGCGAGCAGGATCAAGTGCTGTTTGACTTAAACAGGCAGTAGAATATTGGAGCTAGTTTTCTTGTGTGTATTGAGAGGAACCCCTAGTCATGGTCATAAATTTATAACAATTAACAACCCACAACTAACGCTCTTTAACAGAGCAAATCACCACGACACAACAGTCTGTGACACATAAACAATTTGTAACACTAATAATTGTACATTTATAAAATTACACCGCCGAACTGCATGCTGGGTACAGCTCACTCGCCTGCTAGCACACCAGTCTGCTAACAGCTGGAGAGGCTCCATCCTCCAGTAACGTGTTTCACATGATCTGCTCTTCAGCTCATCCTTCCTCTCATGGATTCATATCGGACCAATAGGAGCTGCGGTTATGACGTGTTTCCTGCTTTCTCTCCATGAACAGGCTGCAGGCGCACAGGTGATTCTGATTGAGCTAATTCGTGAATGGAGACTCACACACACACACATGACTTAGAGATACACGTGATGCAGCTCAGCCAATCAAATATGGGTATTCTGACAAGTTTCCTGATTGTGAGATGTACACACACCATGACACAAGTGGGCGAGACGAGGAAAGACTTGGCAGAGCAGGACATTAGGTAGCTACACTGTGAATAATAAAACTTTGATCAATCTCTAAATGAGATGAATTGCCAGAGAGGTAAGTCGTGAACTTGGAATGGTTGGACTTATATAGGCACATTTCTCACATGGACAAACAGGTCAAATATTTACATACATTGGCATCTACACTTTCAGGTTCTTACAATACACTTCTGACGACAATTTCCCCCAAAACAAAAAAAACATTTTCCACTTACACAGACCATGCCTCCATGAAAACAGCCCAAAAAAACAAACAAAATCAGTTTTTCCCAAAAGATATTTTTTCTTTTCTCATTACATTAGTCATTTAGCAGACGCTTTTATCCAAAGCGACTTACAATAAGTGTATTCAACATAGTATTCAAGAGAACTACTAGTCACCAGAAGTCATAAGTGCATCTCCTTTAAACAAGTATCTAAGAGCATAACCCAGAGCAAACGTACAGTGCAGAAACAAACACACAATAAGTGCAACGAGCTAACCCGCAATACAATAAGTGCAATAAGCTAGTACGAATAAAATCAGTGCTGAGTGGAAGGCTCAGGGTAGACCTTCTTGAAGAGGTGAGTCTTCAGCCTGATGAACGATGGGCAGTGACTCCGCTGTCCTGACGTCAGTGGGGAGTTCATTCCACCATCGTGGGGCCAGGACAGAGAACAGAGACCGGGTCCATCGGCCACAGGGACCTCTGAGCGACGGGGAACCGATCGCCCCGAGGCAGCAGAGCCAAGTGGTCGGGCGGGGGTGTAGGGCTAGACCATGGCCTGGAGATAGGAAGGAGCTGTTCCTTTCACTGCCCTGTAGGCTAGCACCAGAGTCTGAACCTGTAGGCTAGCACCAGAGTCTGAACCTGTAGGCTAGCACCAGAGTCTGAACCTGTAGGCTAGCACCAGAGTCTGAACCTGTAGGCTAGCACCAGAGTCTGAACCTGTAGGCTAGCACCAGAGTCTGAACCTGGATGCGAGCTCTTACAGGTAGCCAGTGTAGAGCACGGAGAAGGGAGGTTGTGTGGGAGAACTTGGGGCGATCGAACACCAGGCGAGCTGCAGCTTTCTGGACGAGCTCCAGAGGTCTGATGGCCGACGCCGGGGCTCCGGCAAGTAGAGAGTTGCAGTAGACCAGGAGGGAGATGACAAGAGCCTGGATGAGGACCTGCTCCGTCTCCTCAGTGAGGAAGGAGAGAATCCTCCTGATGTTGTAGAGCAGGAATCTGCAGGAGTGTGTAACCGATGAGATGTTTGCTGAGAACGACAGTTGGTCGTCCAGGGTCACACCCAGGTTCCTTCTTCTTCTTTTTCTTCTTCCTTTGGGCTCTTGAGCTCTCCTCTGCCTCCCCAACGCCACAACTCATTTGGGTGGCGACTGAGAAAGCCGTCAAAGCCGTAAGGTCCTCTTACCTGGACCTGGGGGTCCAGGTAAGAGGAAGAGGTGGACAGAGGGTCGGACCATACCTGTGGTTCTGGACTGGAATTGGACGAATCACCTGATGGTTCCTGGGGGCGCTTTCGGGATGGCGTACTTTCCAGGGGAAAGTCGGGGAGGAGGGAAAAGGTGGGTGGTGCCTCCATGTCCCCAGGTGGCGCCTGGTTGACTTCATGAAGGGGGGGTGCTTGCTGTGCCGTCAAGGGGTAACAAATCTGCGAGCATCAAGTCCAGTAGATCTCTGCAGTCCTCGGATGTGACAGGGCCCTCCGATGCGGAGGTCTGCGCTGTTTTCCCGGCTGGTAGATCCTCCTGGGGCTGTTGTATTTCAATGTTTTGTTGATCAGATTGATCATCGTTGGCCATCTGGAAAGACTGAGCATTAGAACTCGTATTGGTATCTGGGTTGGAGCTCCTGCTCGCCTGCTTTTGGCATCCGCGGTCCTGTGGAGCATGACGGTCTGCAGTGCTCGGAAGCACAAACGGGCAACCACTAGTGGAGGTTGGTGTAGTCTCGTCTCTGGGCTCTCTGTGATCCCCTGTGGGTATGGGTGCCTGCTGATTAACCTCGTCCGTTGATTCCGGGTGGTCTTGGGCAAAAGGTCCTTGTTGCTGCCGATCATGAGGGGTTTGCTGCTTCTGATTGGGGGGAAGCCGGAACAACTGCTGCCTGTCCTCATCAGGAAGCTAAATATATTGTTCACCACTAAATGCATTAGCGTCGGCACTATTTAAATTACGTGTGTCATATGTTAACAAGATGTTGTCATAGCTCACAGATTCAGTCATCTCTTTTAAATCACTTCTTAAAATCTATTTTTACAGACTGACTTTCATGTGATGTCATCGCTTTACTGCTTTACTTTTATTTGTTGATTTGACTAAATTATTATATTTTCTTTATTAGTTTGTATCGATTGTTTTTTTCCCTTTCATCTATTGTTCTGTTTTATCCGGTTCAACTCTGACCTTAGTTATCGTGCTTTGTTTATCTTCACTCTTGAGCTTTCTGTTGTTTTATTATTGTCTTGTTTTTGTCTTTCAAAGCACTTTGTAAACTCTGTTTTTAAAGGTGATATATCAATTATTATTATTTATTAAATAAGCACTAGGAGCGTTATGCAGCGCCCTGCGGACACAGGACCTAAGAAGTAAATCTCTTAAACACAAACAGCTGGTCTCTGTAGTTTGTATCTGACAAACTGGAGGAAATGGTGCATTTGTTAGGGACTATTTTCAGCGGCGGATTAATCTAAAAGAAAAAGAACGATTTTCCAAGTCGGCTCTGATTGGCCGGTTTGGACCAATAATGATTTATTTATGGGTAAAACTTTTAATTTTCTATAGATGTATTTTTTTATACTACTACATTATTATTGGTGCTTTTCCCTCATTGACACGTAACCTAAATATATACGACTGCATCTCATTCATCCAGCTGTACAACAGCTCAGAAGACTCACATTTGAATGTCTTTATCTGACTCCTGATTGGCTGACGTTGATGACACTGCATGGCAGCAGAGTTTACGACCCACCGGACTACGATAGAGTTCTGTTTATTATTTTATCACTTTGTTCAGCCTTGATGTCCTTGTTTTTATCTTTCTTTCTTTCTTCGTGAGACTAACTTCCTTCCACGCGTTCACATATTTAGAACGATATATTTAGCATTTAGAAACAAGTGTGTTCCATCACACTTCTCTGTTTCTGTTATCAGGTGATCTTGAGACAGCTGATAACTTTGCAGAAACACAGCAGTTCTCCTTAAAAAGTAGGCAGGCATCTACAGCACGGAAAGCACAGACCCCCACAGACCCCCACAGACCCCGTCCTCTGCCGGGACCCCGTCCTCTGCCGGGACCCCGTCCTCTGATGGGACCCCGTCCTCTGCCAAGAGTGGAAATTCAACAGGGAAACCCCCACAGACCCTGTCCTCTGCCGGGAGCGAAAATTCAACAGGGAAATGTCCCGGCAGAGGACAGGGTCCCGGCAAACCCAGCTCTCTGTAAAGACACGGGTCCGCCTCACGGAGAGCATCGATCAGAACTGAGCAGGCTGCAGATCCCTTTCTTCTCACCGTGTCAATCACGTCTCGTGCTTTATCTGCTCTGTGTTTAATGATGGTCAACTCCATTTCAGCGTCAGTAATCACTTCGCGCTCAAGAAGTTTATCCAGCAACTGGTTCAGGACAGGATCAGACACTTTGTTGACAAATTTAGTCCGAACTGAGAGCAGCAACTGAGAGTCTCCGTCCGCTGCCGGGGGCCCGTCCGCTGCCGGGGGCCCGTCCGCTGCTGGGACATTTCTCTGTTGAATTTCTGCTCTTGGACCTGGAAGATAACAAAGAAAATACTATTTGTGTTTTATAATCAACAAACAGAAAATATTGTGAAGTTCAAAACAAAAGAAAAGTCTGTTTTGGACTGCTACAGCCAGATATTTCTCATATTTCTGCTGCTATGTAAATAACTTCCTGTGTTCTCCTTTAAAAAAAGGATAGAATGTATACACATATATATATATATATATATATATATATATATATATACACACATATATATATATATATATATATATATATATATATATATATATATATATATATATATATATATATATAAATTTATTTTCCGTGAATCGCCACTCTTCACTGAGTGGCTCAGTGATCCTGGTAGGGTCTCCCGAGGCAAACAGGTCTCAGGGGAGAGCCCAGACTAAGAGCGGTTCAAAAGAACCCTGATGATAAGCAGCACACGGTCTTCAGTCTTCACATAAAACATCAAAAGCCCAAAATATAAAAGAGACATTATAAAAAGACATTTAAATACATTAAAGAGCCAAAATAAAAACAAGCTAAAACAGCATAAAACGGGTATAAAATACACTAATTAAAGTTACAGCACAGTGGTTAATGAAGAGGAAAGTCTTCAGCCTTCATTTGACAGAAGAGAGGTGCAGCTGTCCTGCATTTTGTTCCAGATATACGGAGCATAAAGACTGCAGCCTAAATAAAGAATGATATGAGATGTGGAGCTCCCTGAATGTTCTGTTCTACTCTCGTCCATCACTGGGTGTCTGATCGTCTTTACCTTCCAGAGATACGTGACGCTTCCAGACTTCGTTCCTCTCTTCGTCCTGGACCGACAAAGTCACTGTCTCCGTGTTGGGGGTCAGGAAAACTTCAAATGTCGGATGGTAATTTGGTCCATACGTCGAGTCAAATAGTTTAAACTGAAAACAAGAACCAGAAGTCAGAATGTGTATCTGCTTCCTCCCTGAGTGTGAATACATGCAGCCAAACTTGTACAGCATAGCGTCTGTTTCTGGACGGTCTCTGTGGATCCCTTCATCCCAGCGTTTCATCAAAAACACTCAGAGACGATTTGTCTTGTTTCTATGACAATATCTTGACAACATTTCACCACTCTAACCAGCATTGATCCACTAGCATCGCCCCTTTGCTTTTCATTATCTATTTGGGCTTCTATCTATTGGTTTGACTTTGTTTTTCATCATGAGCACCATCATACTCTGTATAGATGAGCTGGAGAATGCTCAATCTGTCTCCCGTAACGTTGAGAGACGAGGAAGACGATCCGTCAGAGACGACGTGTACGGTGATGAAATCCCTCACAAGCTATAATCTGTGACTAAAGTTCAGGACAGACAGACAAAACAAGCTTCTCTTTCATTCTCTACAGTGACATCACCAGCATCACCAGTTCAGAGGATGTTAACTTCAAGCACCAGCAGCGGCCGCACAAAAAAGGCGGATTGTCAATTAAAAATAGACGCTGGCACTATGTGGACACAGGCCACGACAAGATACTGAGGCCAGAGACACAGTGGAGGGATAACAGTTAACGGAGCTACCAATACACACAATGCTGATACAAGCTCACTGTTACTGTTTAGGACCGTGTGTTTGGCTAACAGCTAACAGCTAAGGGAACTATCACAGACACAAAGTGAAGAAAGATGCTGGTGCTCAGGAATAAAACATAATGTGGACACAGACCCTTAGAAGTGTGGAAGTGACCTGACTCACCTCAGGCTGGATCAAGAATCCCTCAGGTTCACAGTGGACCTGGTACCTTTTACCAACGTCCAGCTCACATTCAGAGGAGATCTTGATGTACTTCGCAGGTTGTTGTCTTCTGGCAACCTTCGTTAACGGGACATTTGTATTAGTTTAGTTTAAGCTCAGATAGTCAAGGTGACTTTATGTGTAGAGCACATCTAAACATGAGAATTACAGCCAATTAAAAAGATAATTATGAGGATAAACTGTAAATAAATGAATAAAAGCGTAGAATAAATGTTTCTAGATAAAAAAAACTAATGCTGCAGCACTGCAAACACACAGATCATGTCTTCATGGTAACTATCAAAAGGCTAAAGAAAAGAGACGAGTTATCAAACGTTCATCTTCATCATTTGAATTCAGAGTGCTGTTTCCCATTTTTATTGAACCAGAACATCATCGTTATTAACTTTATGGAAGCTCTGCAAGCATCCCTTTCTTTGTCCTCTCTACAGATCCACTGAACTGTGACCACATGGATTAAAATATCTGTAAAGAGTGCTGCTGGAAACAGGGAGGAATCCCTCAATTGTTGTGAAGTCACTAGTATTTCATCATCATACAGATCATCAATGATACGTCTGCATTTTAAACCCATCATTTAAAACCAAGGTTGTCTTGAACAACAACTCGGGTAAGTGGTGAGAAGGGAAAGTTTTCCTTCATATGTTGACTGTCATGCAGCTTTGAACGAATCATAATCAATGATGTGAAGTTCAGTTTGCATCCAGGAGGAAGATTCTCATCTTCCAACCCAGTGAAATGCTGGTTTCAACTGGGACGCCAAATACCGAAAGTCCAGAAGCCGTTCTCTCTCCGTCTGTAGATTCTAACGTGTTCTTTTAAGTTTTGGAGCTAGCCTAGTCCATTTTTAGAAAAAGGAAATGTGACACAAGTTCATGTTAATAACGTTCACGCAGTTGAGTGATCATCTCAGCAAATCTTTTTCCATTATTTTGATGGAAATAACTGCTGAGAGAGAATCAAAAGAACAAAGCAATCTGAAGATTTACAGTTCAGATAGATTTGATTCTGAGCACAGCACGAGGAGCAACGTGTGAATGGTCTTTGTGGAAACAGCTGTGGCTTAAAACAAGAGTTTGAGTTGCTGGTGAGCACATACGACAGATAGCTTTACCTCTTGCATAGGGATGTTTTTCTGCAGCAGCAACACATCGAGAACTTGATCCCTGACGTTCGGGGGTCGGAGGAACAGCAGAACTTGGCTCTTTATTGGCAGCCTGTCGTTCAGAAACCTCTTGACGGAATCCCAGACGAGGCCAAAAGCAGTGAGGTTCAGGACCTTCACCACCACATGAGTATCCGTGATCTCCAGCGGCTCCAGGATTGTCATTCCATCATCAGTGATGTGGACGACAGACAACAGGCCGTCAAAGACCAACGCTGTGGAAGCAAAGAGCTGTTAAACCTTTATTTATATTGATAAAACAGGTTCATCCCAACCTAATTCATTTCTTACTACTTGAGTTCAATTCGTCATTATTTTCTCCACCAGGAGAATCATGCGATTGGTCTCATGCGTGTGTGTGTGTGTGTGTGTGTGTATGTGAGTGTGCACCTCTGTGTCTGTCCACGGCTAATCTCACCTTCTGCTACAGCTGACTGCATCATATTTCAGTTATGGCTTCATTCTCAAGGACCTCTTGTGGTTGCAGTGACTCACACTTCCTCAAAACAACTTTTTTCTTCATACTGCCATTGACTGCCTGCTGACCCACCACTCTGAACAAACCCACGGTCCCTAGTGACACCCCAGCTGAGTGCATCACCGACCCCCCAAACAACTACTATGAGGCAAGAGACACAGCGGAGGGACAACAGTACGACGATGAGTTTGGCAGCGAATGAAACTACCAGTACCCACACTGCTGAGTACCTCTCTGCAGCTGCTCTGTGGCTCACTTTCATTGTTTTAGACAGTGTGGTTGGCTAACCGCTGACAGAAGATTGAGCTGATTTGCTAATATAATATATGTTTTGCATGTCATCAGATGCAGCTAGTTTAATACAACTCTTTGTAGTTTTGGTGATTTATTCCTGAACACTGAAGACAGCCATGTCTTTACCGTGCTTTGTTTCACAGTGGGGGAGGCGGAGCTGAGAGACTGCAGCATCCTCAGAACTCTTGATGTCGAACAGCGGCCCTGCAGGCTTCTTGCCAGCTGGTTGGAGGAGGGCCTCATCCCATTGGACAGTCCTGTACTGCAGCTCTGCCTCTTGAGCCATAACAAACACCAGTCCAGTCGAAGAACACTGGAACACACCTGGACCAGGACACCTGAACCTGTAGGACACGGAAAGGACGAATGAATATAAGAAGCATCTATTGGCCTGTTGGTCACATGATCTGTTTTCACTCACAGGTGTCCATGTGCAGCTCAGGGAAACTGATCGTAAAGCGTGACGACACCCAGAGGACAACTCCACTCTGATTCAGGGCGTTTGTTTGCTTTGTCGATTCAGAGACTAACTTCGTACAGTGGTTGCATTTGCCCCTCGGTTTGTTTGTGTTCACACAGAAAGCTGTTCTGTCATTGGTCAGACACGTTACCGGGAAGATTCTTCTTGATTATGAGCATCAGCAGCATGTATTACTTGTTGTGAACATACTCGCAAGACAATTGTTCTTGAGATGTTGTTCCACTTCCCTCATCTCTGCCCACCTCCTCACCTGCATCTCATTCCCTCATCAACCTCTCTATTCATATACCGGCCCAGACTCTTTGTTCTTCTGTCAGTTCATCATCGTTTCAATGTCGTCTTTTGTGTTCAAAGCCACCTGAACCAGGACCTGAACCAGGACCTGAACCAGGACCTGAACCAGGACCTGAACCAGGACCTGAACCAGGACCTGAACCAGGACCTGAACCGTGAATGAATGCATGCACCGTTTTATTAATTTTATTCTTGTTTTTTATATGGATTCTCCACAGTTTTATAAATACGGTCCAGGTCCTGCTTTGACTTGCTCCCCACAGACAACAGACCTTGGTTTAGAATCACAACTTGATGACCCATGAAAGAAGCTGGAATAGTGTATTTCATAGGATTACCTGTATGAAGATTCAGCTGTGTGTTCAGGTGAGAATGAGGATGGAGCCTGGAATGAAGAAGGCACAAAGTTAGTTATTTCAATAGAAATCAAGTAACAAGCCACAGTTCTCTGCCCTCTGTTCCCCTGGTACACAATAATTACATTTACTCAGAGAAACCTCAATAAATAAACTTCACCTCTTTGTCGGGCACATTTGTTTTCACACCTGATGGAGAGAAGAAGAGAAAGAGAAACATCAGCAGACAAAGTTCTTCAAACAGCTCGAACAGAATTTAAAAATACTTTTTGTTACGATGAGGCTCATTAAGATCAGATTTTAATGTAGAATAGCTTGAATGGGGACATTCTCTCAATACTCACATTGTTTGTGTGTCTGAGTGATCACCCTGTCAGTCAACCTGTCGGGAGTCACAACATCAAAGCAGCTTCAGTTTAAGCATCAAATCGCTTCATAAAAATGAGGAAAAATCTAAAGACTGGAAACATTTGTTGTGTGATAGAGAGATATTTATTCATTGTGTTTAGTAACTTTTATCATTTACTGAAGAAAACCTGGTGAGAATACAAGATGAACATCAAGTATATATTAAATATATATTATATTTATGTAAAATAAATAATAATATAAATATATATGTTCGTGGTCTAATGATTTATGAACATTGTTTTGCAGCTCTTGGTTTATTGAGACTTTATTTAATAACAAAAAGCTCAACTTTGTTGTTTTTTACAGAATCTGTGTTTTCCAAAGTTGTGTATTTTTACGATTATAAGAACTGAATATGGTTCAGAGGATTCTGTTGTATATGATCATAAGTCATCTGGTATTTAACCTTCTACTGTTGAAACTAACTTCGTCTAGATCGTAGAAGAAGAAAAGCCGATCCGTCCGATGTGTTCTCTAAACGATAGAAACAACGAGCTCCATTGTGTTTCTACTCTCCTCTTTCACCGTGAACACTGCGATGCTTTGTTTGGTGAGTCAAACATAGATTTTATGAATATGGACGATGCACAAAGACTGAGATGGCTGTTTAAAAGTGGAACATAGAACTTAGCCAGGTATCTGCAGAAAGTCTGAAGAAGAGGAAACAATAGCTCTTCACCAAGTTTTAGTTTCTATTTTCTTCTACATGTTTTTATTTTCAAGAGCAGAAGACGTCTGGAAAAAAGTGTTGTCTTGTAATCCATGTGGGATGGAGCCAATGTTAGGCAATAAATGAATAAATGTGATTTATTTAAATCTGTAGCTCAACGTTTCTCTGCCTCAGTTAATGAACTTTTACTACCGCTGAGGCTTAAAGATCCTTTAAGATCAGTTCAATATCAGCTTTATGTCTGCAGGAGGAAAGAATGTTGAACTGACCACAGAACCTCCAGTCTACAATGTGGACTCTCCACAAGTTCAGACAACAGCTTCACGTCTGAATCCTTCAGGTTGTTGTGACCCAGATTCAGTTCTCTCAGATGGGAGGGGTTTGACTCCAGAGCTGAGCCCAGAGAAGAACAGCCTTCCTCTGTGATCTTACAGAGTAACAGACTGCAAACACACAAAACAACACACAGAGTTTCTTATATCGATACACAATGAATCATTATCTTCATCATCAACATGAGAGGCTTTCATTTTGGTTTCATCTTCTTCTGTAGATTATTAAACGATCACTGGATCTTTAGAGTTCACTATGAAACCAAGATGTTCAAATGAAGTAAAAGTGAGATAAAAACACGTATTATGTAGAGATGTGATATTTAAAAGGCCCAAACTAACAGGCTCACAGTCAGGAGCAGGAGGTAGCAGAGGCTGCAGAGGGACTGTCAGTCAATAGTTGTGGTTAGCACCAGAGGGGTTTGACATAGAGCGTCTGCAGAGGGTCTGTGACAGGAAGTGATGGAGGTTATAGGAATGAGTTTCTCCGTCCTGTGTATGAGAGCTCAATGGGGTGCAGTAGTAGAGGATCAAAGAGTTGACTTGACATTTGCTACCATGAGGGGCCTGTAGGGGGAGCTCTCATGGGATTCAGTGTGCTGAGGTTGTGATGAAGAGGAAGAGGAAGAGGAAGAGGAAGAGGGGGGATCCGTCTGCTGGGTGTTTGTGTGACATGGGGTACATCCCAAGTCTCTTATTTGCATCCCCGTTTCCTTCACTTGCGTCCTTTCCTTGCATCTTAGTCCCTCCCACCAGGGATGCATGGAGAGACGCAAGGAAACCATGCGAGGAGAGGAAACAAGGAAACATGTTTAAACAGACATGAGACGTCCTTTCCACGTGAAGCGACGTCTGTTTCTGATGACGAGGATCAGCTGATCACATCTGATCAGCTGTCAGTCGGCTTTAACAGCTGGAGAGACTTTAGAGAAGTTTGTGTCTGTTCACATGATCACTGCACTAATAATAGTAACTAATAACACTAATAACTCATAAAGACACACAGTGATCATCACTGTAGAGGAGTTTCTCTCTGTTTCTGTTTCCTCTTTAACAAACTGTGTTCTGTTTATCAGCAGAATGTTTTCGTCTTATTCATGAATTATTTGCGTCTGTACGTTTAGAAACTCAGATCGTGACATCATTATTAAATAACACAGAACATGATGATTGTTTCTCTTGAACACTGAATGAATGTATGAGGCTCCATGTTTCAGGTTAAACTTAATGATCAAACTCATGAAACTCTGAATGATCAGCCTCACGTGACTGAATGAAATGATGATCAATGATGTAAAGATCTCTCACTTTAGTTGTTTCATCAAAAAGTTATTGAGGAAACATCATGAAAACACAAATCTTTAATAAATGAAGAAAGTTGTTTGTGGTTCTTTTGTTGTTCAGACTACAATGAACATCTATTTAAACCAGACGGTGAATCAGAAAACAGATCAAATATAAACTAGAGTTTAATCTGATCTGTCTTCACTCTGCTGTTAAACTCAGTCATCAGTCGATCGGCTGCAGCGTCCAATCACATGATGAACACTGAGGGGGCGTGTCCTCCGTTACAACACTTCCTGGAAGTCTGTTCTCCTGGTTCCTCGCTCATGACTCCTCAGAGATCTCTCCTCCCTCCTCCCTCCTCCCTCCTCCCTCCTCTCTCCTCTCTCCTCTCTCCTCTCTCCTCTCTCCTCCCTCCTCCCTCCTCCCTCCTCCCTCCTCTCTCCTCTCTCCTCAGAGCTAAATCAGAGCTTTGGGACGGCCGTCAATAGGAGCAGAACAACGTCCGGTTCAAGCGAGGATCGAGGAAATGACCAATAAGAGACTTGGGATGTTCCCGTGGTAACAGTCATGTGGATGACTGCTGCACCGTATGCTGCAGGTTAGCTGATAGCATGTAGCTGCCCCTCTTGTTGGGATGGATCCCGTCTCTTTGAAACAGAGAGGCACGATCCCAGAACAGGTTCACATTGTCAATAAAACCCGTGCTGTGAGTCCTGCTGGTGGATTGGAGCCAGGTATGGAGGCTGAGGAGCGTTCAGGTGGAAGATGGAATTTACTATTAAAAAACAACAGACCGGAAGCATGTCTGTGTTAGAAAGCCCTTTACAACCTGTCTGTGGTTGTTTTGTGTCTCTTTGAGTGACATCTCGTAGGTGAAGGTCAGGGGGCCCCTGACCCTTTGGGCCCCTGGGCCTGTGCCCGGTAGGCCTGTTCAGTAATCCATCCAACAGCAGCATGAAGCCAGACAAGTTGTACATTTCATGATTGTAGAGGATGACATGCAGACAACGAGGCAGCTGATGTGAAGTGGAACATATTACCAGAACATGTATCACTTTATGGATCTATACGTAGATAAATCAAAGAGAGTTATTGATGAAACATGAAGGTGCTGCACTAGCAGCAGACAGTGAACCTACTTCAGAGTCTCCAGTCTACAATGTGGACTCTCCAGAAAACCACTCAGCAGCTTCACTCCTGAACCCTTCAGCTCGTTCCAGCTCAGATCCAGTTCTCTCAGATGGGAGGGGTTTGACTTCAGAGCTGAGCCCAGAGAAGAACAGCCTTCCTCTGTGATCCCACAGCATGACAGACTGCAAACACACAAAACAACACACAGAGTTTCTTATATCGATACACAATGAATCATTATCTTCATCATGAACATGAGAGGCTTTCATTTTGGTTTCATCTTCTTTTGGAAACAGACATTTCGATAAAAAAAAAGATATTTTAAAATCATTATCACAGTGAAATAAGTTGTTCCAGTGCAGTAGATCGCTCTAACAAACTAAAAGCACGACTTAAACCGTCCTGGTTCCCTGAAAGCAGGTGGGCCAAAGGATGTTCATGTTGGTTAGACAAGACATCCAACACTTTGATCCCGAGCAGGATAGTGGCCAGTTCACCATCACTCTACACCATTATTTACAAATGCATATCAGCAGAGACACGAGTAGACATTGTTGTCCCACAGGAACATGTTGGTAACACCACCATGAACTTAGTAGATCAGACACTTGGACCACTTTGTCATCTTTGTAGTAAATCACCTGATGCTCACCTGAGAGTTTCAAGTGAACAATGTGGACTCTTGAGTCCAGCAGAGAGCAGCTTCAGTCCTGAGTCCTGCAGGTTGTTGTCACTCAGGTCCAGCTCTTTCAGACTAGAGGACTGGGAGCTGAGGATTGAGGACAGAGCTTCACAGCTTCTCTGTGAGAGGTGACAGTGACTCAGCCTAGGGGAGGAACAGGGATTAATACAAACAAAATGTTTAATCAAAGTAGCTGATGTGAAGTGGAACATATTACCAGAACATGTATCACTTTATGGATCTATACGTAGATAAATCAAAGAGAGTTATTGATGAAACATGAAGGTGCTGCACTAGCAGCAGACAGTGAACCTACTTCAGAGTCTCCAGTCTACAATGTGGACTCTCCAGAAAACCACTCAGCAGCTTCACGTCTGAATCCTTCAGCTCGTTCCAGCTCAGATCCAGTTCTCTCAGATGGGAGGGGTTTGAATTCAGAGCTGAGACCAGAGAAGAACAGCCTTCCTCTTTGATCCCACAGTTTGACAGACTGCAAACACACAAAACAACACACAGAGTTTCTTATATCGATACACAATGAATCATTATCTTCATCATGAACATGAGAGGCTTTCATTTTGGTTTCATCTTCTTTTGGAAACAGACATTTCGATAAAAAAAAAGATATTTTAAAATCATTATCACAGTGAAATAAGTTGTTCCAGTGCAGTAGATCGCTCTAACAAACTAAAAGCACGACTTAAACCGTCCTGGTTCCCTGAAAGCAGGTGGGCCAAAGGATGTTCATGTTGGTTAGACAAGACATCCAACACTTTGATCCCGAGCAGGATAGTGGCCAGTTCACCATCACTCTACTCCATTATTTACAAATGCATATCAGCAGAGACACTAGTAGACATTGTTGTCCCACAGTAACATGTTGGTAACACCACCATGAACTTAGTAGATCAGACACTTGGACCACTTTGTCATCTTTGTAGTAAATCACCTGATGCTCACCTGAGAGTTTCAAGTGAACAATGTGGACTCTTGAGTCCAGCAGAGAGCAGCTTCACTCCTGAGTCCTGCAGGTTGTTGTAACTCAGGTCCAGCTCTCTCAGACTAGAGGACTGGGAGCTGAGGACTGAGGACAGAGCTTCACAGCTTCTCTGTGAGAGGTTACAGCTACTCAGCCTAGGGGAGGAACAGGGATTAATACAAACAAAATGTTTAATCAAAGTAAACATCAAACATATTCAGTAATGTTAATGTATCCGTAGTGTATCACCTACAGAGCTTTGTTGGAGGCTTTGACCGCTGGCAGCAGCCTCAGAAGAGCCTCCTCTGAAGCAGAGTATTTCTTCAGGTCAAACACGTCCAGATCTTTTCCTGATGTCAGTAAGATGAAGACCAGAGCTGACCACTGAGCAGGAGAGAGTTCATCTGTGGAGAGACGTCCTGAACTCAGGGACTGTTGGATCTCCTCCACTAGAGAACCATCATTCAGTTCATTCAGACAGTGGAACAGATTGATGCTTTTCTCTGGAGACACATTCTCATTGATCTTCTCCTTGATGTACTGGACTGTTTCCTGATTGGTCTGTGAGCTACTTCCTGTCTGTGTCAGCAGACCTTGAAGGAGTTTCTCATTGGTCTCCAGTGAAAGACCCAGGAGGAAGCGGAGGAACAAGTCCAGGTGTCCATTTGGACTCTGCAAGGCCTTGTCCACAGCACTCTGGTGGAGATGTTTAGGTTTGTCTCCTAAGAATGTAGACCACCAGGAGGTTGTTTGTTCTTCTGACAGCAGATTGACTCCAGAGTTGATGAAGGTCAGATGGACATGAAGAGCAGCCAGAAACTCCTGAACACTCAGATGGACGAAGCAGAACACTGTGTTCTGGTACAGTTCTCTCTCCTCCCTAAAGACCTGCGTGAACACTCCTGAGTACACTGAGGCTTCTCTGATATCGATGCCACACTCTGTCAGGTCGTATTCATAGAAGATCAGGTGTCCTTTCTGCAGCTGATCAAAAGCCAGTTTTCCCAGAGACTCGATCATCTTCCTGCTCTCTGGACTCCAGTGTGGATCTGTCGCAGCTCCTCGATCATACTTGACCTTCTTCTGTTTGGACTGAACCACCAGGAAGTGGATGTACATCTCAGTCAGGGTCTTGGGCAGCTCTCCTCCCTCTCTGGTCTTCAACACATGCTCCAGAACTCCAGCAGTGATCCAGCAGAAGACTGGGATGTGGCACATGATGTGGAGGCTTCGTGAGGTCTTGATGTGGGAGATGATCCTGCTGGCCTGCTCCTCATCACTGCATCTCTTCCTGAAGTACTCGTCCTTCTGTGGGTCAGTGAACCCTCTGACCTCTGTCACCATGTCAACACACTCAGTCGGGATCTGATTGGCTGCTGCAGGTCGTGTGGTTATCCAGAGGCGAGCAGAGGGAAGCAGGTTCCCCTTGAAGAGGTTTGTCAGCAGCACATCCACTGAGGTGGACTCTGTAACATCAGTCAGGTCCTCATTGTCGTGGAAGTCCAGAGGAAGTCGACACTCATCCAGACCGTCAAAGATGAACAGAACCAGGAACTCTTCAAACCTGCAGATTCCTGCGTCTTTGGTTTCACTGAAGAATCGATGAACAAGTTCCACCAAGCTGAACTTCTTCTCTTTCAGCACATTCAGATCTCTGAAAGTGAATGGAAATGTGAACAGTATGTCCTGGTGGTCTTTGTCTTCAGCCCAGTCCAGAGTGAACTTCTGTGTTAAGACTGTTTTCCCAATGCCAGCCACTCCCTTTGTCATCACGGTTCTGATTGGTTCCTCTCCTCCAGGTGAGGCTTTAAAGATGTCTTCTTGTCTGATGGTTGTTTCTGGTCTGTCTGGTTTCCTGGATGCTGTTTCAATCTGTCTGACCTCATGTTCATCATTGACCTCTCCGGTCCCTCCTTCTGTGATGTAGATCTCTGTGTAGAACTGATTCAGGGTTTTGTTTCCTGCTTTAGCGATTCCCTCAAACACTTTCTGGAAATTCCTTTGAAAGTTGGATTTGAGTTTTCGCTGACACTCAGTAAGAATCTCTGCATGAATAAAACAAAGATAAAAATCAATGAATGTGAATGTGAGTCATTTCTATTCATCTCATTTGATAACTAAAGGCTCTGAACAGGTAACTACTGTAAAATGACTGAGTATCATTTAACATCAACTGACATGTTGTGCTTCATGTGTCCATGAACTCTGGTCTCCAAATAACCAGAAGCTTTATTACTTTATTACAAAGAGAATTAATGACGTCCAAACAGTGTCTTACAGTCACACCAGTGTGATCATTTTAAACATTAGAGGAAACAGAAACAGGACTGTCTGCCTTTGTGTTGTTGGTTTTTCTTCTGAGACGTTTTATCGTCTTGTTTGGTAGCTTGGTCTTTAAGCCAAGGTGCAACACAAGACATGAGTCTCTGTGGTTCAAATTCAGACGTTGCTTACTTTAATAATGTTTGTTGAAGTCTTTGTAATATTCTACTTTGATCTTCATACCATGACTTACCTTCAGGTTCTGAGATGGTTTTTGATAATTTCTCCACTAGATCATTCCTATTTATCTCCTTTAAAACATTCCGGATCACTTTAATAGTGTTTATGCCGTAGTTCTTGACCATCTGATCCACTGTGTCCATCCGGTCTGCATTCTCCAGTCGACTCTTTGGGATTGCTGGGAAGCCTTCTAGGTCCTCCTGCTGCAGGTACCACTTGAATTCTTTAAACTGGTCGGCTCCTAAATCATCCAAAGTTCTCTTGAAGACCACGATAGGGGTCTCCATCTGTCCTCTCTGTCAAGATACAGAAGATATCGTTTCATAATACGACAGTTCTTACATTTTAAAATCATGTGATGATAGAACAATAATCATGCTGTACATTGTGACAGGAACAATGTTCATAATAACGTCTTATAATTATTGTGATCCTGCTTTGACAGTTGTAGCGCTCAGTTCCAAGTAACTGAGCGTGGTGACCTAAAACGGCTCCCTATAAGGCCGGGTATTCAATTAACATTCCAAAAAGGTCCAGATGGAGAAAATCTCTTCGTGCAAAGGTTCGGAACATTACAACAATATCTAACTTGTGCTATTTAGTGCCATATATATATATATATATATATAAAAATGTAGTGCCATATATATATATTACATTACATTACATTATTACATTACATTATATTACAACAATATCTAACTTGTGCTATTTAGTGCCATATATATGGCACTAAATAGCACAAGTATATATATATATATATATATATATATATATATATATATATATATATATATATATATATATATTGTGTATTTTATACACAAAAGAGGAACGAAAAACCGAGGCAAGCTCTCACCTTTGACATTTTTTTTTTTGAGACAATTATGTAGTTGAGATGCGAGTATAGGATTATAGGAGTATATATTAATTCAAATGTACTAGTTGAAGGATTGCCTTCTGTTAACTAAGACATTATTTAGAGTTATATATATATATATATATTGAAGAAGCCTAGTAGTAGTAACAACGTCTCTGTGTAGTCAACAACTGTCAAATCAAATAAAGAAAATACACAAATTATTATTCTCAGTGTTCACATCTAACTGGATGGATTATAAATAATACATTTAAATACATAAATAAATGTTCTTCTCATTTCAAGTGAAATAAGGGATCCATCTCAAAATAAAATACACATTTTTGGAAAAACTTGCATCTTTAAAGAGGGTGCTTGATTTTAGAAAAATGAATGAAAAAGAAAAAATGAAAGAGCGTCTGGAGTTAACTTTGTTCTTCTCTTTTGTTAAATCATTTCACATCATAACGGTCTCAGTCAACTTTATAATAATCAATCTCAACATCTCAACATCTCGTCCTCAGGTCAGATTGGAGTGTTTGGTCTAAAGATGTGTGTTTGGTCTCGTGGTGGCGTTTCACATCAGTGCTTTTAATAATGACCACGATATCTGAACACATGAGACAGACAGACGAATGAACAAATGAGAGTCCGTCCATTCTTTGTTAAAAGCTCTGTTTTCAGGATCCACTTCTCTCTTTTTAGAGCTCTCTCTCTCTCTCTGTAGATAGACGTCAGCCTATCAGAGGTGTTTGTATTTCCTCACTCCTCTCCCTCACCTGTAGCCAGAGATGGGCAGTATTTCTATTACTTTTGAGTATTTTGTAATTTGTATTTGATAGGGCTGATTAAAAATCTAACGTAATTTGTAACAAAATACTTTAGAGTGGAGTAATTTTGTATTTAAAATACTCAAAATACTTTCTCCATGAATCAAAAAACAGTTCAGGAGTTCAGTCTTCAGATCTTCAAGTTCAGCTGATTGTCTGTCAAGTTAAATATTGTATCTGAGTGTGAAAGATGTCAACTAGCTTGATGTATAACTTATGTCTGGGTCTGGCTACAGAGGGCCTTTCTCAATACCCAAGTTCACAAGTACGGACTTGTGAACTTTTGGAGTCTGAACTTGAAGTCTGGACTCCAAGTCCAGACTTCAAGTTCAGAGGACGCAGTATGGACAATTGGAACAGCAGCTTACTTGATGACATCACCACCTCAGCTAGTCTTGCTAATGAGTTTAATCCGTTTTTTACTGTAAAGTATTTTTACAATCGAACTAAATATGACAACCCTGCTTTTTTCGTTTTCATTTAAAATAAAATACAATATTTTTTAAATTATATTATATACATACATATATATATATATATATATATATATATATATATATATATATATATATATATATATATATATATATATGTGTATGTGGATCAGATCCGGATTGCTGTACTCTTTGCCGACGAGGAAAACGCTACAGAGACGTCAATACCAGCGGCAAGTTTCAAAAAGACTCGCCGAGATCAGGCTGTTCTAGGCGGGCATCGTGAGCGCGGAGCCCCCGGTGCTGACTGGGTTTTACTGCCGAGATCAGGCAGTTCTAGGCGGGTAACATGAGCGCTGAGCCCCCGGTACAGGTTTACTGCCGCTAGCAACACCTCACATCTCCGAAATCGTCGGAGCAGATTTTTTAATCGGCTGAATCTTGACAAACCGACCACGGATTTGATGCTTAAACAACTAACTTCTCGCCTAAAAACATCCTCAAATTACTTTCTGTGACTTAACAACAGTAGTATTTCGAACATTTCAACTTCCAGTTGTGTGATTTCTCCTCCACCATTGTTTCCTGTTGCTGGTGCAAAATGCATTCTGGGATATTTGGCTGTCCCAAGTACACACAAGTCACCTCCGATGCATCCCCGGTAAAATGGGCGGAGCGAGCCACATCCGGGCATTTGGACCTGGCTTGGCTTGATGTGAACTTTGAATTGGAACAGTACTTGGGCTGAGACTGATGACGTTTCACAAGTCCACAAGTTCACAAGTACAGAGAAGTACGCATATTGAGAAAGGCCCATAAGTCTACTCAGTAGACTATGTAGCCAGACCTGTATATACAGTAGACTCTACTGTATATACATGGTGATGGTTATAATATCAAGCTAGCGATCGATGCTAACATGCTAATGGCGCTAGCATGCTGTCTAGGCTCGTGCATAGCCAGTGTTTAGCAAGTTAACTTATCAGTGGAGTAGCTAGCTATAGGAAGAGGGAGATTGGGAGCTTATATGTCATATGTGATGAATATGTTCTTGTTGATACAAAGCCAACGTTTATGGGCTGTTGAGACTACAATTCTGTAACTACAAGGTCTATTTTAAAAATGTTGATGCTTGAATAACACTAGGGATTGTGAGATTTGATGAGATGAGTAAATATTGTGTATATGTTACTGGTTAATAGTAGCTGAACACAGCAAACACAGCAAACAAGGAAAATTCCCAGGTTTGTCTGAAGAAAAAGCACTGTAATTTATTAAATGAGGCCCTGGCTAGCCTAAAAACATTCCCAATTCATAGCACAAAGGGTGCAGGTGCCTCACAAAAAGATTTGGTGTAAATAAAGTGAAGCAAACCCCAGTTATAGGTGTTTATCTAAAAAAAACCATGCCAAATTCTCATTTTCGAACCAGAATTTGCAGCTGTTCCATTGTAATTTTATATACTTTATAATTATATATTTCACTTTGTTTATCACTCATATTGTACAATATATCCTAACAGAGCTGTTTGGCATCATTTTGACCCATTTTGACCTCTCATATCTCTCCTGGATGCATTTTCCTCATCTCTGTCTGTTTGTCTGGAGCCCTTGCTCAGGCTCTGCTGGGCGGATCTTGTCATGTGACCACTCGTTACAACCAGGTGCTCAAAACGAACACACTTGTGTGTTTCATGAAGTGATTGACAGAATTTTCAGCCAATAAAACTCCAAAACCGTGCAGCGGTCAGCCCCCAAGCCCCAAGCCCCCTGTATGATTCGCCGCTGGCATTCTGACCACCATTTTGGCTCAGATGAACGGAGAAATGCCATTTTAAGTTCCAGACGTAGTCACATAGCAGACGAACACATTACTAATAAGGAATAATTGCGGATTTTACCGTTTTGGCCCTCAAAACCGACTCAAGGTATGATACAGTTATAATATTTCGCAGTGTGGGAGTTGTGCTTTCTGTGGCTTGTTGGCTGTAAGTTAACTCCTGAACGCTTTGACGGAGAGTCAAATGCCTTTCAGTCAGCAGACGCTGTCACAGGCTGAGGCCGAGGTTAAAAACGTTATCTGCCGTCACCTGCTTCTCCACCTCACTATGCGTCATGCCCACCATCTTATAGGTTGCCCTCCTCACCTGTGGGCGGGGCACACTTGCTTTCAACACAAATAAAGAAAAAGATCAGTAATTAAAATACGTAGACATGAACTTAAATGCGGCTCCTACACATAGACACCTGGTCAAAGTCACCGACACATGGTGTAGTTCCATCACCTGTCCACTAGAAGCTGCTAATTAACCATCTAATGACAAATATATATTAAATAAATATTATATATATATATATATTATATATATTGATAGTCCATCAAAGTCAAAGCAGGCTGTGTATCCTCTGCACAGAGGCACAAAAACAACCTTCTGCTTTTACATGAAGGAACTCACTACGACGCTTTGCCCGTTTATGACCGTGTGCACACAGTTTACAGTAGAATCTCATCTCTGTTTACATCCATCTGAAGACAACCCCCCATGAGGCTCCCTGTGCTGGTTATGTAACTGTGACAGGTTTAAACCTGAAGACCACAGCAAACCAGAGGCTGCCTGCAGGAGAGGAAACGATGACGAGCCTCTTTGAATCTTTGCAGCCGATTGGCCGGAGACAACAGCAGCATGTCATTTATATCAGACACGTTTCATATCCAAACATGTTTATTAACAGCACACATGCACCACAAAACACGTCAGACATGTGACAGTGAAACAAAGCCAGTTAAGTGGTTGAAGGAAAACTCACTACAAACTGTTCCAGAAGTTTGTTAGAAGTTTGTTAAACTTTTTAAACTTTGAGAAAGAAGTAAAACATGAAAAGTGAAAATCATGACCTCGTAGATTGACGGCTTATGTCGGACAGAGGATAGGTTTGTAGTAAAAGTACTTGCCTTTGCTGAAGTCAGCTCCATGTTAACATCCTCTAGTGAAGTCGGGTGTGTCCTGTAACTTCCGCAGTGGAAACGCTGTCAGACCCGACTTGCAGCGTTATCGCGACTTTAGACAGTGTGTGTGTGTGTGTGTGTGTGTGTGTGTGTGCTCCTCTTCACACATGCTCCTCGTGTTTTCGTTGCAAAGATGAGGATTTCGTGAATGCTGGAATACCAAACATGTCAGAGGCTCGTCCGAGATGAACTGCGTCTCTTCTGGAAAGCAGAAGAGAGCAGGCGGAAGCAGAAAGGGGCGTTGACCAGAAACTGCGTTCAAGTCGGACCGTTTTCAGCCGCCTGCTGCTTCTTCTTCTTCTTTTGCTTTTTATGGAGGTTGTCAAACAGCTTTCGGATGCATTACCGCCGCCCACTGATCTGGAGTGTGGACTAAGGACTCCAATACGACAACCAAACGAAAAGAAATACATACATATATATGTGTGTAAATCAATAAAGATATGTATATACAAATATATATAAATATCTATATACATATAGAAAAAAAAAAAAAATAGAAGAAAACATTCTGAAATTCTACTCATTAGTCTTGTTGACTCTAAATATTCCAGAAAAAGTTTCCAACATGTGTCACTAAAGCTTTTCTTTAGTACATTGATGATATTCTCCTCTCCCATCTCTCTGACTCGTACCTCTGACAGGACAATAAAACACGATCCACAGTTTCTTCTTCTCCACAAAATTCACATTTTCCGTTGTTATGCTTTCCAATCACATAGAGGGAACTGTTCAGACCAGTACGGCCGTTCCTTAGTCTTGTCATAATCATTTCCTCTTTCCTAGTTTGTCCACTAGATCCTGCACTCCCAACCAACGGTTTATTTTTAAACAGATATCTTCCTTTACTTCCTTTATTACGTTCGTTCTGCCATCTCTTTTTGATTTGTCCCTTAATCACCACTTTAGCTTCTGACTTACTTATATTATACGCATTTGATGGATTCTTAAAAGTGATTGTAGTATTTCAAACAGTAAATCCTCTTCTGGAGTGGCAACATGTCAAACTCGTTAGCACTGCACATGAGTCTGATTCAATTACCACTCTCTCTGGTGTGACGTCCTCTCCCACTGTAAGGCAATAATATGCCATCATCTCACATGTGAACACAGATCAGTCATTTCGCAACACCGATGTTGCACGGCTATTGGAAGAGGATCCTCAGGCCCTGGTCCCAGAGGGAATGCACATCATCGGTGATTCAGCTCATCCTCTGTTGAGATGACTGATGAAACCCTGCCGGGATAATGAGCACCTAACCGCCAGGCAGCGGCGCTTTAACCAGAAATCCAAATTCAGGAGGATCAAATGTCTGCACATGAAAGAAGTGGCAAATATCAGTGCAACTGTCACAGCATGTTGCATCCTTCACAACATTTGTTTGGAGTCAGGTAACAACTTGATGAAGATGAGCAAGGTCTTCATGGCAAACGTGGGATCTGGAAACAGAGCTAAGGTAAAGATGGCCATCTAAATATATATATATATATATATATATATATATATATAGGGCACTAATTCAAGAAGCCTAGTAGTAGTAACAACGTCTCTGTGTAGTCAACAACTGTCAAATCAAATAAAGAAAATACACATCAATTATTATTCTCAGTTTTCACATTTAACTGGATGGATTATAAATAATACATTTAAATACATAAATAAATGTTCTTCTCTCATTTCAAGTGAAATAAGGGATCCATCTCAAAATAAAATACACAGAAAAGATTTTTTGAAAAACTTGCATCTTTAAAGAGGGTGCTTGATTTTAGAAAAATGAATGAAAAAGAAAAAATGAAAGAGCGTCTGGAGTTAACTTTGTTCTTCTCTTTTGTTAAATCATTTCACATCATAACGGTCTCAGTCAACTTTATAATAATCAATCTCAACATCTCAACATCTCGTCCTCAGGTCAGATTGGAGTGTTTGGTCTAAAGACGTGTGTTTGGTCTCGTGGTGGCGTTTCACATCGGTGCTTTTATTAATGACCACGATATCTGAACACATGAGACAGACGGACGAATAAGAGTCCGTCCATTCTCTGTTAAAAGCTGTTTTCAGGATCCACTTCTCTCTTTTTAGAGCACACTAACCACTTCTCCCATCTCTCTCTCTCTCTCTCTCTCTCTCTCTCTCTCTCTCTGTGTAAAGGTCACTTGGCTCATGATGCATTTCAGAATACACGTATTCAATTGGCTGAGTAGCGTTATGTGAGATGATTTACAATGCATGTAATTGATTGGTGTGTTTCCTGGACTGATGACCGAGTGCCATAAAGACTGAATCAGATTAAAAACTTCTGTTGAAACTTGTTGAGAAACATGAACATTATATTTCTAAAGATCATCGTTCTTTATCTCAGAGAGAAACTCTACTGCATACAACAAATCTATCTTTTGAAACATCGTTCTATTCTCCAGTTAAACAGAGAAACAACACGTAGTGATCAAAGTGATCCTGATGATCAAACATGTACAGATTCCTCTGTAGGATTCTCACCTGCTGAACTGACTTCAGGTCAGTTTACAGACACGTTGACCTTCATGTGGAGGAAACACTGGAGAGAAGAAGCTGCTCACGTCCTCCTGTCAGTCCTGGTGTCTTTGTGCATTTGATCTGAGGACTCTGTCACACTCTCAGCACTTCAGAGTCCAAAGGTACACACCAAAGGTGTGTCTCAATTCAGGGGCTGAAGCCTTCAGAGGCTGCATTAGACCGGTTACGTCACAGCGGCTGTGACTAGGCTGTCCCATTCTGCATGTTTGTTGAAGACTCCTTCAAATGCAGCCGACTTCATATCATGTACATAAACGGACCAACGTGAGCTCAGTCAGGTTATCAACCTGAAATATCACTTTAAGTCCAGTAACGTTACAAACGTTGAGATTAATTACACGAATACACTGTATTTGAGTATTTAGCTGATTCTGTTCTTGTTGTGTTACAGAGAGCAGGAGCTGAGGGGAGAACAATGGACAAACATTCACAACCGTAGCTTTGAATTAAGACATTAGTCCTTTTATAATAGCTCTATTTGACCATCCTGTACTTAAGGTTACAGTTACATTAGCTCTCATCATTATAAAGCCTTCACTGCTGTGTGAAGAGAATACTGCTGTTAACAAGAACCTGGTGTGTTTAAAGTCTTTATAAACCAAATGTTATTGACCTTTTGTTCATATAGCAGTACTTTCAAAATAAAAGTGCGCAATACACTACTTTAGAATTCATTATTGAACTTTGCGCATAACAATGCAATTAACAATTGTAATCATTGCCCAGCACTAATTTATATATATATATATATATATATATATATATATATATTCTTCTTCTTTTAAATGTGCTACAGAGTTCTTCAACGTGACACACTTTGGCACAAAATAGGCTCCAAAGACGTTTGTGTTTTTTATCTACTTTATCATTTCGAGCAACTTCCTGTTTCAACACATAAACAACAAGCGACGTTTAAAACTCGAGTGGACTCGTTTCCTCAAAATAGACTGTAAATGAGAAGGTTTGACACTGTACTGCAAAATTAAACAATGCGGCATTCTCGAGGACAGCTACGTGTTCTCTTCCTGTTTTCAACAGCTGTCATAACTACGACAACAACAGACGCATTCGTCTGAAAGTCACCAGTTAACATGGTCCCTTGTTAAACCGTAACACTGGCGAGGGGATGAAGGGACCTGTGAAGACATCGTCACTGAAGCGCATGCGCACTTTTATCTCATTATTATTTTTTTTAATTATTTTTTTTTTTTTATGCGGAAATGGGCGTCCATACTTTTTAGAACACGCCATATTAAATTGCTTCTCCGACTCACTTCTCCCACTTCGCCTGCATTGTAGAATACACGTATTCGATTGGCTGAGTAGCGTCACGTGAGATGATTTACAATGCATGTGATTGGTCGGTGTGTTTCCTGGACTGCTGACCGAGTGCCGTAAAGACTAGAAAAGCTGTGCAGGTTAAAATAGAAGCGCTCCGCCAAAATGTATAATTCTCAACTATCCATCAGTTATACGTCCGGGTCCGGATGGGACAGCGTCCGCCTATTAGTGACCCCTGGTCTATTGCATACATTGTTCAGGGTATTATAGCGTTTTCACTGTTACTACACCATCAGACACACAGGCCAGATTCATCTAGGGCGGGTTTTGTCCTCTATGACGGTTGAGACATGAACTGATCAAACAGGTCTCCACTAGTGAACCAGAGTGAGTGTCAGGGTTGTTAAGATGGTTGTTGTTGTGAACATTTAGAGTGTTAACAGTTAAAAAAAACTCAGGTAGATCCCACCTGTCAGATCAGTTCAGACACGCCTGCACTTTTCACTGATGACGTGAACTCAGATTACAAACTTCTGTTGAAACTTGTTGAGAAACATGAACATTATATTTCTAAAGATCATCGTTCTTTATCTCAGAGAGAAACTCTACTGCATACAACAAATCTATCGTTTGAAACATCGTTCTATTCTCCAGTTAAACAGAGAAACAACACAAAAAGATCAAAGTGATCCTGATGATCAAACATGTACAGATTCCTCTGTAGGATTCTCACCTGCTGAACTGACTTCAGGTCAGTTTACAGACACGTTGACCTTCATGTGGAGGAAACACTGGAGAGAAGAAGCTGCTCACGTCCTCCTGTCAGTCCTGGTGTCTTTGTGCATTTGATCTGAGGACTCCGTCACACTCTCATCACTTCAGAGTCCAAGTCTAAAATAAAACCAGTGTGACGTCAAAACCTGTCCACCAGGTAGTAGACGTCAGCCTATCAGAGGTGGTAGATGTCAGCATGTTTGTCTGTTTTACTGATTGAAACTCAACATCATTTATATTTTAATCTGAGCTCACATCATCAGTGAAACATGTAGAGAATGCCAGAAGTGATTTGACAGTTTAGATGAAATCGTTTCCTCTTCATCCTACAAGTGTTGTTACAACACTGACTTAGTTTCACTGAATCCCACAGGCCATTTATCAACCGTCAAAGGGTTCAAACTCATTTAAATGGACCTGATCAATGGTTAAAAACTCATGAAACTAATTTAGTAATGATTAGAAACCCTGAACACTATCTGTTTGGCATTAATATAGTGGCATAAGTATAATAAAACACCATTTTATGAGAATATTAAAATAAATGGTTGAGCTCCCTAAGTGAGGACAAAAAAACCAAACTGACGCTCTCCTCTCATCTAATCTCCCGACAGGCCTCCGACCCACCACGTCACTCGCAGAACTGATTTATCAGCTTCTGGCTCGCGGTTATTTCCCTCCCTGCACCTCCTTATTAAAAAATATGAATCATGCGAGACCGTTTTGTTGCAGAGCGTCTCGTCCCACTAGATGTCAGCAGACTGCAAGAAATGAACCTCACAGAAAACATCTCTGGGTGAACCGGTATGAATTTCAGAACAACAGCTGATTAAATGTCTCAGAGCGACAAGAGTAACGGCAGCTTCATGACAAACAGATGGAAAACGATCAAATCCACCAACTGGAGTCAACGAACACTTTCCTGACATATTCAAGCACATTTGACCCAATCAATATGTTTTTCTATCAAGTAAAAATTCCAATTTGTCCAAAACTTATCTGTCTAATAGTTTGGTTTTTGCCAAGCAGGTTATGTTTTCGGTTTGTTTGGTTTGTCAGCAGGATTACGGAGAAACTGCTGGCTGGATTTTGACTAAACTTGGTGGTGGGGTGTAACTTGGGCCAAAGAAGAAACAATTATCTTTTGGAGCCAATCCAAATCACGAATCAGTTATCTTTCACTCTCGTTAGCATTGTGAGATATGGCTTTGGGTCTTGATGGAGCTCTGAGCTCCCCGAGTGCTCTTCTAGTTTATAACACAATAAAGCAACTGGCTGTAGACTCTTATTACAATAAAGTTATATTTTACACACAAGCTTTTCCTGCCATGACATCCCAAAAATATCTGCCATTAAAAAAACATCTATTCATCCTGAGAAGGACGAGAATATCTGCACCAAATGTCAAGGCGGCCAATAAAAGTCAAGGGGGTTAAAAAACGTTATTAGGATACATCCTCTGGGAACCATGAAACCATCAAATTCAGGACATTTTGGGCTTTTAATACTTTTATTTCCTCAGAATTGGTGTTTTTATTTGTATTACTTTGGTAATCTAAAACACTTCTTTCTTGTCCTTTAACTAATCGATTAAGATCCACAGTTTCTTCATAAATGACCGAGCACAGAACACAACACAGTTCTATTAGTTTCTATTAGATTCTATTAAATATGAGTTCTTGTCACATGGGAGGGCAGCAGAGAGCAAGAAATGAATCCCTGAGAGGAGACACGCTCACACTACACAACACCTCAGGGCAGAACAGCACATGTTCTCTACATGTTCAAATTATGTGTCCGTTTGATATATATATATATATGTATATATACATATATATATATATATATATATATGTATACAGCATATATAAAACAAAAAGGACTGCTGTGTCATGATGAGGAATGCTTGGTTTCTTTGACAGGCGCTGTGGGGGTAAATAAAATGGACGAGGGTGTGAAGAACAGCAGAGTGACGCAGCCTCTTGTCAGCCTTTCTTTCTCCAGCTGATGGAGAACAAAACGCTCTCCAGAGAGGTGGACGAGAGTTTGTTTTTTCTGGGGAATGAGAGCGAAACAATAAAAAAACCTCCTCCTGCATGCATTCATCCTGTCCGTCCTGCATTAATACACCGAACATGGAGACGGTGCTCCCTGATGGATTCATCCTTTATCTCCTCTCTCTCTGAAGTCTGAGACGTTCACACGACAGCGAAGGTGTTTCACTTTTGTTTGTTTGTTTGTGTGGACAGGAAACTTTAAAATTGAGTGACGGGTGATTCAAGATCGTAAGCGTAAGATTTATGGACGTTTATTCTCAACGGACATCAGACATAATGGTGACGCCGGACAGTCACACTGAAATACATTAATATGTGTTCATATCCTTGTGAGAACATTTTGAGTTATGACTGTTATTAGTGCTGGGCGGGAAACCGCAATCAGTTTTAAATTCCCATATAATATGAATCTTTCACATACCGTCATACAGGTGCATAGCCGGAACATCTGCTGTCTATCTTTAACAGGCAGTTAAATGTATTGTTCTCGGAGCTAGTTATCTTATCTGTATTGAAAGGGACCCCTAGTCATGGTCATAACTTTATAACTTTATAACAATTAACAACCCACAACTAACGCTCTTTAACAGAGCAAAACACCACAACACAACAGTCTGTGACACGTAAACAATTTGTTACACTAATAATTGTACATTTATAAAATTTCACCGCCGAACTGCATGTTGGGTACAGCTCGCTCGCCTGCTAGCACACCAGTCTGCTAACAGCTGGAGAGGCTCCGTCGCTCCAGTAACGTTACATTAAAGAACAGAACAGCGATGCAGGATGAACAGAGACAGACTGGAGATGCGCCGATAGAGTTTGACACATACGCAACGCTGATTACCGTAATATGTGTGGTATCTGTTATAAATGTACGTTGGTACATAGAGGGTGATAAGAAGCTGTACACGGAGGGATTTAGGACCCAGGGGAATGTAGGTGAAGGAAACCAAAAGAGACGGATGGTCACCGCTCATCACGATCCTATAGACCAGTGATTTTCAACTGGTGTGTCGTCGCGGACCCGTTTTCAGTGGGTCGCGGGCCTTTGCCTTGTGCAGCGGGGTTATTCAGACTCCTGTCCAGCATTTACGGCACTTGTTCAGCGGTGCAGGAAAAACACCGACCAATGCGGTGTAAAGCACGTCACGTGACGCAGTTTAGCCAATCAGATAAGGGTATTCTGATACGTTTCCTGACTCCAGTGAGGTGTACCCACACCGTGACACAGGAGGGAGAGACAAGGAAAGAGTTGAAACTGCAGATCTGCCGAATAGTCAAATACAGTTATTCCATATCTGTAGGATCCCCACCAAAGGATAACTTTAACTAACACTGTGATAACTTTGTATTAAAAGTTTCTACTTTAAAAGTATATAAGCGATGTGAAGTACCCCTGATACACACTTTTGATCATATCACAGAGCACTAACTGTTATCTGTACCTCTCGTCGTGTCTTTTCCTTTCTTTCAACTCTCCGTCGCCCCCCCGTGGAGGCTTTTGTCTTCCTCTTTCGTCAATTACAGACACAAACTGTATATAAGAAGTGGATGTAGTTGTTATCCATTGGTTTGTGGACTGATGTTTGTAAGCCTCAGCCCATTCAGCATTTTGGTTGTCACAATCTTGGTTGTTGGCCGTCGCCATCTTGTTTTTTTTGCAACCAGAAGTGACACTAGACGGTGGAGCTACAGCACAACCAAAGTTACAATTAACTTTGAACTGTATTGAAGAAGACTTGACACTAGAGATTGAGACCATAAACTCATGTTTACAATGTTTACTGAGGTAATAAATCAAGAGAGAAGTAGAGTCATTTTCTCATAGACTTCTATACAACCAGAGGAGTCGCCCCCTGGTGGACACTAGAGAGAATGCAGCTTTAACACATGAAGCTTTGACTTCACTTTAAAGAACCGGACGTTGAAGCTTGTTTAAAAGATATTTCGTCAATGCTAACCTGTTATATCAGACTAATATTACCCAGATATACTTATTGTTAATACCAAGCTATTACCAGGTTATTACTTTGGTAATTACATTGTATTACTTAACGATTACCCTCTTTATTATTATACTATTACCCCACTATCACCATGTTGTTACCAAGCTGTATTGTAACGTAAATAAACTCTCTTTACTGACCAGCTCCACCGGTCCGTCTGAAGGTCACTGCCTTGCTCAGGAGCCCTCTGTCAGCAGCTGGCGATGAAGACGAGGGCTGACTTTGTGCTTTTAAACCCTTCGTCTTTGAAGCGTCTAATGACAAGCCTGCAAGTCTGACATCTTCACGAATCAATGGAAGCTCCTCTTCATCGTGTCGACCTTTCTAACGATCCCGATGGTAATGAGGCCTCTGGTCCCTGAGGAGGAAGCGGGGGTCTTACTGTCAGGGGGAGGGGTCAGAGGTCAGAGGTCACGGTCAGTCCACACATGAGCTCCTAGGAATCCAACATCTTCCTCAAGGGCTCTTCATCGGGGCGGATACAGCAGCTGATTCCCCACAGTGGCACCGACGGTGTCCATGACTTTCATGTGACTTTCTGTAACTCGGCTTAAATATGTTCACGTTGAGGAAAGTCTTCTTTTTCCTGTTGGTTCTCTGGAGAAAAACAAGCAGTCGGGTGTTTAAATCTGCTGTGGAGACGAAAAGGTGAGTTATGTCACAAATAAACAAACAGAAACTGTTTAGTGCCACCAAATAATATTTAAACAATATGACAACTGATAGATTGGACATATTGTATGACAAAATCTAAATCTTTTAGTTTTTTTTATCACACTAAAGAAAACAAAAAATCCTATGAATAAAAAATCCTATAATCTAGAAGTACATTTTCACATAAAGGTTCTCTGTGTGAGTTTTCTTTTAAACAGGATTCTCACCAAAACTCAGCCGAATGTATTAACTTCGGCTCTAAATATTTGCAAAGAAAAGGTTGAAGGAGGAGGCGACGTGTACTCTACGCTACATTTACTCCACTTAGGTACACATTTTAGGTATTTGTAATTAACTTGAGTAGTTCTGTTTCCTGCTGCTTTCTACCTCTCCTCCACTTTCAGGGGTCTCCAGTGTGAATCATACTCGTATTTGTTCATACTGATGTTGTGAAGTCTTGAGTTTGGCAACTATGGTCGTCGCCATCTTGTTTTTTTGCAACCAGTGAACAGGAAGTGACCATATCTGGACTGAGGAGTAGTGATGTAGAGACGACGTACACGTCTCTGGTAGAGACCTGTCAATCACTGTGTAGCCCCGCCCCTAAAGCATCCCCTGCTTTATGGTCTGTTTGACTCTAAATGGACCATCATTTACTAAATGAACATCATGCTGTATTGAAGAAGACTTGAAACTAGAGATTGAGACCATAAACTCATGTTTACAATGTTTACTGAGGTAATAAATCAAGAGAGAAGTAGAGTCATTTTCTCATAGACTTCTATACAACCAGAGGAGTCGCCCCCTGGTGGACATTAGAGAGAATGCAGGTTTAACACATGAAGCTCTGGCTCCTTGAGACGATCCAGAGAGCCGACTGTTCGTTCTTAACAACAATAGTGGCTGCTGAAGAGGTTAGCATAGTTCCTACAATACCATCGGAGTATTTCTTCATCGAAAGAAGATAAAAGAACGACACTGAAGGCTTTCCTTGAAGGAAAAAAGATGTTTTCACTCTTCCTCCGACTGGCTTCAGTTCAGTGTTTGATTGACGGATGGTTAATCCAATCAGCTGCCACTTGTTTGTTTTTTTCAAAGTGCCCGTCCATCTAAACAGCAAAACATTCATAACCTGCAGCAAATCTGTCACATTCATGACTGTTACAACCTGTAGATCAGTGGAATATCATTAAACCTCGACGTTCTTAATAAACTCTTCGTCCACGGCGCCGGAGAAAAGCTCACATTACATAAATTAACCAAAACAAACTAGTGAGACTTCTTGCTCGAGGTCTGTCTGCTTGTAAATCTCATAAAGACGCCGCCACACCGACGCCCACGTCTTGTGATTTGCGTCATTGATCATCTCTCCGGCAGGAGGAGGTCTGGTGATGAGGAGCGATCCGTCTGAAGGGCAAAACCTCGGCTTCAATTAAACCTGTCAGCTCGTCCACATCTACGAGGCCTGAGGGACCACGAGGAACCACCGGGAGGAGGTTTCTCCCTGAAAACAAGATGTCATAAATGATGTGTGGTTTTTTGTTTTCCAGCCACAGGTGTGTAACACGTCCCGATCGATATGATAAATTAAATAAAAGAGGCAAAGGAGCTCAGTGTTCCTGCGCATCAGGAGAGGTTATTTTAAATCTCACATCTCGTCCTACACATCAAAGACGATCGTGCAAATAACAAAAGCTTAAAACTGAAGCTTTTGATGCATAAATCAGGAGCTCAGAGGGGACACGAAGTACAACATTAAAAATAGCTTTTATAAAAAGCAGATTGAGATCAAACTGATGCCCGTCTGTTGATTTCCTACTTTCTGTTCTGCACTTTAGTTGAAGGTTTATTAAACTCTTGATTTTCCAAGAAGAAAAAAAACAACAACTTTATGCTCTCTTGTTGTCACGGGCACGGTGACGTCATTAATACTTTTTAGAGATAATCGCCGCCGTCTCCAGGAAAGTTCCTTCATGAGCGTTCTGACAACACACAGGCATGAATGTAACACCTGCGTCGTGTTACCGATGCTGCCGGTCACACGTTGAGCCGCTCGACTATCAGCGCGACCTTTGAGGAACGTTCTCTCTGTTTGAAATAAGAAGCTGTGAAATATGAATATTAATGATAATTAACTTCCAGAAAACTGGACAAAAGAACAGCAGATTGTATTTACAAGTCTAATCCGAACACAAGCCGGAGCACTCCCTTGGAATTATGGGAATAACGGAGGAAAGATATAAATAAAATAAATAAATAAATAAATAAATCCTCTCTCTCTCTCTCTCTCTCTCTCTCTCTCTCTTTCTTGCTGAGAGTTGGTTGAGAGATCGATACCACTCTCACGTCTGTGTGTAAAATATGAAGCTGTAAAATCACAGTCTGTCTACAGTCACCTGTCTGTCTGCTGTCACCTGTCTGTCTGCTGTCTCCTGTCTGTCTGCTGTCACCTGTCTGTCTGTTGTCACCTGTCTGTCTGTCTTACCTGTCTGTCTGCTGTCACCTGTCTGTCTGCTGTCTTACCTGTCTGTCTACAGTCACCTGTCTGTCTACAGTCACCTGTCTGTCTACAGTCACCTGTCTGTCTGCTGTCTCCTGTCTGTCTGCTGTCACCTGTCTGTCTTTGTTGCAAATTGCCAGTTCGACCCTCATCGACCTGAATGTCTTTAACTGTTGTTCTGCTGCGTCGGGCTGATTTGTGTATTTTTCACTCTGCATGCTTTTATGTTTTGTGTGTTTTTAGTGTCTAACAATGCAGCAGAATTCATGTTTCTATTAAAACAAGTCTTCTTTAGTTGCTGTGCATGCTGTTTTATGTTGCATGTCTTAATTGCACTTTGGCAATTTAGTGTCATGAATGATGTTTCTACTCATATTAACATTCTGTGTTCTTTTATTATTGTTTCTGTAAGCTTATAAAAGGATAAATGATGAATACTTTGTAATTTTTATCTTTTATTCTGTTTTTTAGGGTGACTTTGTAACAGCTGTACATCTCTTGGCTAACATTACAGTGATTTTTTTATTATCTTTACCAAATAAACCAAAACAATTAATTTAAAGAAAGTGACTTAATAGTTTATTCTAAAAGATGTTTAGTTTACTATCACATACGATAAAGAAAAGCAGTAAATCTAGAATCAAAAGAGAATTAGAGCGACTACTGTTGTTGAGCTTTAGATGAGCAGATTGATACCGCTTTCTTATTTCGTTTAAGTAAACACGACGCTTTAGCCAGCAGCTGGTTAGCTCAGCTTAGCTTAGCATAAAGACTACAAACAGGGTCGGTCATTTTCTCATAGACTTCTATACAACCAGAGGAGTCGCCCCCTGGTGGACATTAGAGAGAATGCAGCTTCGACACATGAAGCAACAGCAGTTGGAACCAGTGATCTCCTGCTCACACGCCTCCTGTAAATTACGGCGAAAAGTTACAGCAGGAGGAGGAGGAAGAGGACGAAGAGGAGGAGGAGGAACAGGACGAAGAGGAGGAAGAGGAAGAGGAGGAAGAGGAGATGAAAATGTGAGGAGGTACAAAAAGAAAAACAACTTCACCTCCACATTGGTTCTGATTTTCTTCATGGCACAAATTCTCATGCAAATGCGTTTGTTGTGAAGATTCGATCTTCCTTCAGTCGAGACAAACAGAAGCCAGATGCTTAACTTTGTTTGAAGAGGTTTTTTTAGATGACTCGATAAGAAACAGCAGCCTTCTGCTTATGAAAGGAAATATCTCCCAGCATGCTCGGAGACCCGGGGGTACTTCAACCATGACATGATTAATAACCCTGCACTTAAAAATAGGCTTCAAAAATAATTACGGGAGACGGACGGGGGGGGGGGGGGGGGGGGGCGGTCTCTGAATCAGAATCACTTTAATTACAGAGTACAAAGACGGATTTGTGTTGGTGGGATAAGTGCAACGATGAAGGCAAAGTGCTGCTTGGAGTCGCGCTCCGACACAGCCGGGAGGAGGAGCTCCGGAAGAACAAAGAAGTTATTTCAAACACCGGAATCAATGTGTGATTAGAAGAACGAATCCGCAAACTCTACGGGAAGCAGAAGGAGATTGTTTCTGAGCTGGTTTGATCAGGAACTTGATTGTTTTTTTTTATCTCACGGAAAGGCAGTGAACGCAACCTGAAAAACCACGAAAATCTCATTCAGATCAGACGTCAACCTCCTGTTCTGAAGAGTGAAGTCAAAGCTTCACGTGTTAAAGCTGCATTCTCTCTAGTGTCCACCAGGGGGCGACTCCTCTGGTTGTATAGAAGTCTATGAGAAAATGACTACTTCTCTCTTGATTTATTACCTCAGTAAACATTGTAAACATGAGTTTATGGTCTCAATCTCTAGTTTCAAGTCTTCTTCAATACAGCATGATGTTCATTTAGTAAATGATGGTCCATTTAGAGTCAAACAGACCATAAAGCAGGGGATGCTTTAGGGGCGGGGCTACACAGTGATTGACAGGTCTCTACCTGTACGGCGTCTCCACGTCACTCCTCCTCAGTCCAGAAAAACAACATGGCGACGACCAAAAAGCCGAACTCACGGCTTCAAAACATCAACAAACCAACGGGTGACGTCATGACGACTGCGTCCACTTCTTATATTCGGTCTGCGGTTCAGACGACACTTGTCGTTCAGTGAGAACAATAAACCTGAATTGATCGAATAGACTCTTTAGTAGAGGAAGACAGAGCCGTCCTGCACACTGTCGGCACTAAACGAATAGAGAAATCAATGCTTCAGGTGGAGAACTGTGTAACAAATTAAACTCACAGTATGAGGCGGTGATGTTCTCGTAGTGAAGCTTCAGGCTGCAGCAGTCGATCGAGTTGAAGTTAAGACAAATCACAACGCCAGAGACAATAATCCAGTCAATAATTGATCAGACAGTCCTTCACAGGATCAACACAGTACGACAGTCATCGGTCGATCATGAACCAGCGGATCAAGTGTCACTTTAAACTATAAATGACTCTGAATGATCTCAAAAACCTCTACAGATGAAGGTTAAAGTCTGCAACGCGATATTCTTTTTATTATAGTGACGAGATTTCTGAATAAATATTGTTAATAATGTAAATTCTATATAGAAGATGCTCTTGAATATAATGGCAAATTAAAACAAACAACAGAATAAAGGTCAAGAAAGGACCCTGGGAATCTATAATTAGTTATAGTCTTATTTTGATATCTTATATAAACATGCGCTGCGGCCTTTCTTTATTTTTTATTCCACATTATCATTGTTATTATACTCTGTCTGTACTATGAGTGTGTGAATATGAATGTAGAGGTTTGTATGTTCTGCTCTATCTTAGTTATTACTTTAAAATAATAAATAGACCAACAGTTAAAAAAACGAACTAACAACACAATGAAAACATGAAGTAAGTAGTGAGTAGAACTGTTTTTAGGGTTTGTAACCAGGAGGTGAATATATAATATCATCTGTGTTCTTCAGGTGATCTGATTATTAAATCAAGTCTCTTGTGAATCAGCATCTCAACATTTCTCTATTTTTAGCTCATAAAAGGCTCATTTCTTCCTTCTGCAGTGGAGAGTATTGACGAAACCTCAGGTTGCATTTGGAGAATAAATTAAACGGCGTGTCGGGTGCGATACCTCATCTGGTTATTGATCGGTTTCTGTACCTGCAGATAATTGTGATTTCACTGAAACACTTTGTTTATCTTGTTGAAGGTGAAATCTAAAAGACTCGAGCTCAGCGGGTGATTTCATTTTTTATTTTGTAAATGTCACTTTTGCTTTTGACTCGGGTGATTTTTAGACCGCCAACTAATATCAGGCGTAAACCTCCGGTTCTTTAAAGTGAAGCCAAAGCTTCACGTGTTAAAGCTGCATTCTCTCTAGTGTCCACCAGGGGGCGACTCCTCTGGTTGTATAGAAGTCTATGAGAAAATGACTCTACTTCTCTCTTGATTTATTACCTCAGTAAACATTGTAAACATGAGTTCATGGTCTCAATCTCTAGTTTCAAGTCTTCTTCAATACAGCATGATGTTCATTTAGTAAATGATGGTCCATTTAGAGTCAAACAGACCATAAAGCAGGGGATGCTTTAGGGGCGGGGCTACAGTGATTGACAGGTCTCTACCAGAGACGTGTACGGCGTCTCTACGTCACTCCTCCTCAGTCCAGATATGGTCACTTCCTGTTCACTGGTTGTGAGAAAAACAACATGGCGACGACCAAAAAGCCGACTTCAAGGCTTCAAAACATCCACAAACCAACGAGAGATGTCACGACGACTACGTCCACTTCTGAGATACAGTCTGTCTATGAAGGACTTCCTTCTAACATAACCTGGACAGGCTTTTGTTTTTGTATTTCTGAACGTTATTGGCGACGTCAGACAGTCAGTTTGAGTGAACCACACATTTGAAGCCTCTTGACCTCTGAAGAGGCCATCGGGACTCACTAGCATAGAGAGACTTGAGTGCCGATTCCTTTTCCTTAATACTTTTAAGAACAACAGACACAATCCACAAGTATTCCTGGAAAACTTTTCTCCGGCTTGCAGGGAAATAAAAAAAATAAAAATCTGCGCAGAAGGCTAATTAGCTCCCTGGTTGCCTCTCGCTAGCTCAGCAGTGATTCATGGGCATACTGTACGGCGGGCTGTTGGGCTCATGGAGCCGTGCAGCAGCCCGACCTGCTGGGCTCGAGGTGTAATTAGGAGCCAAAACACACAAAGAGGAGTCGCCGACTGTCTCTCACACACACACACACACACACACACACACACACACACACACAATACAGTTATAGCATCTCATGTATAGAATAACTTGTAATTCATCCTGATGTCTAAAACAGATTCATGGAAATAATTGGACTTTATGAGGACGACATGCAGTCGGGCTGAATGATAATGATTCAGTCAGAAACAACTAAACATAAAGTTTTGTTACGAACAATTTGGGATTAAATTCTGCAGCTTTGGCACAAAGTTTTGTTTCCAACAGCAACAACAGATCTCTCTGACGTCAGCTGACGCTCACAGGTATGAGAGTTATCTTAGTGAATAAACCTGTACGTTGGTCCAGTTATCAGTTCCTTTCTGTGTTGATGATCATTAAAAGAAGAGGCGGGAAAAATCACTTGAATTTAGTTTGAAATCAGTGACGTGGTAGAAGAGACGTTCACCTTTCATACATAATCATGTGAACATTAACATGCAGCGCAACACACACACTAACCCAGGCTATTACACACACACACACAGTATTATGCATACAAATACTCACACAGCTGCATGTTGAACTGAAAGTCTTTTAGTCCATTTGTTTGATCAACAGAAATAATCAAGAAAATGAACTTTTTAAGCAAAAAATGATCACAATCTCAAAATAATCAAATGTGTGGATTTGCTGCTTTTTTCTCTTTCGTTTGATTGTGAACTTTATATCTTGTTGAAACTAAACTAACATCTGAAAGTGTCACTTTTGGACTAAAGACAGATAATTAACGTAACAACGTAACCAGTGTAAATATATATAAATAAGAAAAGTAAATGAATAACGTGACAACTCAACGTAACAACTCAACGTAACAAACTAATGTAGCAGCTAACGTGAGAACGTAACGCAACATTTCATAACAACGAAATGTAACAACTTAACTTAATGTAGCAACTGTTAACAACGTATCACAATATTACGTAACAACTTGATGTAACAACGTAACGTAACAACGTAACGTAACAAGGTAACGTAACAACGTAACGTAACAACGTAACGTAACAAGGTAACGTAACAACGTATCACAATATTACGTAACAACTTGATGTAACAACGTAACGTAACAACGTAACGTAACAACGTAACGTAACAAGGTAACGTAACAACGTAACGTAACAACGTAACGTAACAAGGTAACGTAACAACGTAACGTAACAACGTAATGTAACAACGTAACGTAACAACCGAACGTAACAAGGTAACGTAACAAGGTAACGTAACAACGTAACGTAACAACGTATCACAATATTACGTAACAACTTGATGTAACAACGTAACGTAACAAGGTAACGTAACAAGGTAACGTAACAACGTAACGTAACAAGGTAACGTAACAAGGTAACGTAACAAGGTAACGTAACAAGGTAACGTAACAACGTAACGTAACAAGGTAACTTAGCCCAGTATTCCCTGAATTACGCCCATTCCCTTCATGCAGGAGACTGGATGTTTGCCTTTATATTGTTTTCTATATCTTTATATGTATATGAATGTAACTGCCGTGTCTTTCGGCCTACAGACCGACTCTGAACGTAACACTAATGGATTTTGTGTGACGACCTCAGAACTCCCACAAACCTGCAGGTCAGAGGTGAAGTCAGAGCCGGAGCTCCTTCAATCTGTAGCTCTCAGCCACAGAAAAATAAAAACACGTCCTAATGATTTCCTCCACTTTTCAAAGCCCAACGTGAACTTCAAAAGGCTTTTTCTCTCCCTCTCACAGCTGCGTTCCACTCTGCCGAGGGCCAGGCGGTGACCTGCGGAGGAGGCCAGAGATTTAGCCCAGATTCCTCAGTTCAGACGCTCGTCAGAAGAGCCGGCGCCGCCCCGCCGACCAGCTGCAGACGCCGCCTCCTCGGCCGGGACGCCGCCGGAATACTAAGAGGCTCCTTCAGCGAGTCAAGAGGCCGAGAGTGGCTGGGAATGTGCTTTTACACATCGTTCCACACGTAGGGTGGAAATCTTCAAAGTATCAGAGAGAGTTTTCAGCTTCTTAAACTACGAGTGAGTTCAATTTCCTGGTCATTAGTAAATAAATAAGCATATCTACTGTTTCTCCTCTGTTGGGATGTAAACGACCTTTGGATTATATTATAACTCGTCTCAGCCAGAAAGGACAGGTGTAACTAATGTAATATATTATCATATATTAATGATGATTCTCTCCTATTTAAAGGAAAACTACGGTTTATTAAAACACAGAAGTCCAAACAGAAAGTGGTGTGTGGGGGGACATCTTCAGAGACATTTAACCAACAAACACTGGTGCTGCAGAAGGAAAAGAGGTGAAATCTATTGACACCTTTTGTCCCAAATACACTACTGAGAGCCACAACTCACCATAATATCTCTATAAACACATTTAGGATCAAATGGACGATGTTCTATTTGACAAAACTTCTCTAAATTCATTAAAGACATTAAAAGTTCTTCTAAACTGGATCAAAGCTCTTTATGTTTTCATGGATCTGTAAAGCGTTTATATCATCAGACACAACACAGAAGAGCAATAAAACACACAAAGCAGCGCCCGCTCTCTTCCCCTGAGACCTACTTCCTGTCTGGCGGCGGGGTCCGCCAGGAGAACGTGACAGGATCAGCACCGAGGATGCGCTCTGATCCACTGTACTGTCGTCTCTCTGCAGCAGCTCAACGGGTATTTGTGTCAATCGCCCCCCCGATGACGGGCTGTCCAGACCGGTGGGCTGTGACGGGCCCAACGAGGGTCCAGATGGACGCACCAACAAGACGACAACAACGCGACCAAGGACACGTTTAAAAGAGACGTGTTGTCTCTGAACTGAGCTCAATATAAACTGATTTTTTAAATAATTATTGTCACTATTTCCATTATTAATCGATTGTTTACTCTTTGAAATGTCAGAAACCACTCAGTGAGGTGTTGTCTTCAAATGTCTTGTTGTGTCCGACCAACGAAAAAAAACAAAATATTTTGAATTCACAATAACGACGCAGCAAATATTCACACTTTAGAAGCCGGAGGCAGCTAAATATCTGGCTTCTTTTGTTTGCAAACTGAAATGTGACTGAAATGATGAATCGATCAACAAACTATTTGTCAGTTTAACAACTGTGTTAGTCTGTTTGTCGCGTCTTCATCTCAAAGGAGACTCCGAGCCTCAGAGTCTTCCTCTGCAGGAGGCGTCTGAATATTCTGAATAAAGAGTCAACGTTTCCTTGTGTTTTCATCGCCTCGTATTGTAAAAGTGACGTCAGCCTTCCACACATCAAATATGAGTAAATAAAGAAATAATAAGCTGCTGCTTTACACCCCGCCAAAGTAAAATAGGTTGTTATGGTATTTGATGTATTATTGTCTGTTAAGTCTCGTGGTGTAATATATATATATATATATATATTTGCAGTATTATGTCTGTGGCAATATTCACAGGAGAACACACTGTGTTACAGTTTCTCTTCATTGTTTACACAGAAAACAATAGAACTCTGCACACGAATGTGAAAAACATTATTATTTCTAACGGCGCTCTTTTCACTCAAAATACACATTCTGAATTCACCAGAACTAAAATCTTTAGGAGTGAAACTTCAAACACAAGCAAAGGCTGAGAAACCTCGACTCCACCACGAGACCTTTTCTCAGGTTGTGTGACAGAAGGACTTCTCTGACTTCCGAGGGGTCCCTGAATGCACCGCTCTCTGAGAGACATTCCAGTTGAAGAATGAGCTCTTCCAAAGGGGAACACGACACACACACACGCACACACACACACGCACGCACACACACACGCACACGCACACGCACACGCACGCACACACACACACACACACACACGCACGCACGCACGCACGCACGCACGCACGCACACACACACACGCACGCACACACACACACACACGCGCACGCACACGCGCACGCGCACGCACACGCACACGCACACGCACACGCACACGCACACGCACACACACACACACACACACACACACACTCAAACTGCCAGTTGCCTTGGAGATGAAGAGTCTCTTTTTCTCAGACTCAGCGCGTCGTTGTGATGAAACCAGGTTTCAGGTTTAACTTCATCCTGCCGCCTCATTAATAATTAATATGCGTTTAATATCATATTCTGTGTTCACAGTCAACTGGAACGGACTAGTTGCTCCATTTCAAGTATTTAGTTCCTTTTTCTTTGCATCTGATAAAATAATAAAATAAAATAAATTCATAATTAGTAATTTATTTATTTATATATTTTTGTCATTTAAATTTGTATTCGTTTAAACATATTAACATTATATATAAATGCACAAATTGGGGTTGTCCGACAGTAAATCAAATAATAAAAAAATAAAAATAAAAAAGCAGAAATTAAAAAATAATATAAAATATAATAAAGAAGAACCTCATTAATTACCTCCACATACACATAAATGCCCATACACACATATCCATATACACACAAATCCCATCAGCAAGCACTCCACACCTCCTTTAAGATTGTGAATAAATACACATTAATTTAAGTTATTGTCTGCAGCTCTTATTATTAATAAAAGAAATGCATAAATGTCTAGAGAGACAGAAAGAAAACACAAACTGCTCCATGAAGAGTCTTTTTTAAGTCACACTGTCTCGCTTGTTAAATAAAAATCACACAAACAGCTGAGCATAAGTTTCCAACCAGGATATGAAGTTTGGACGGTTTTTGTGTCTTTTATTCTGAAAGGTCCGGTGTGGTCGACATCCTCCTCAAAGAGGAAGTAAACAATGTTACAAACTTCTGGGCCCAATCCCAACGTCCCCCCTGAACCCTCAAACCCTGAACCCTCAAACCCTGAACCCTCAAACCCTGAACCCTCAAACCCTGACCCCTCAAACCCTGAACCCTCAAACCCTGAACCCTCAAACCCTGAACCCTGTTTAACGTCACGTTGCAATGATTTGTGGGTAATTCCCCCATGAAGGGTTCATAAAGGGCTCAACATGATGATTTGCCAGCGGGACAGAACTGAACGTTGGGATCGGGTCCTGGTCTGTGTGTGTCCGGCTTTCTGCTTCACTTCCTGGTTTTCATCTCTTGTTGCTCGGAGGAGGAGGATTGTATTTTTCCCTCTTTCAGGAGCCAGAGATGACTTTTTCTATCCCTCATTATTCACGTTACACACATATAGTGAGGTAGTGCACACATCACCAGCCTAAGGCCGCAGAGGAAGAGGAGACACGGTTCTTCATCAGACACCATCCGTCCTGCTTTCTCTGTTAATCTGGAGCTCAGGAGAAAATCTGCAGCTGATAATCGGTTTATTAAAATCTCTCGGTGGGAGACGATGAAGCTTCATTCATCTAAACGTGTAATAAGAGAGATTTGAAGCTGCTTTTCTTCTGTTTTTACTTTCTTTCTTTCTTCACTGAGTCAAAGTCAGAGAGGTTTCTGGTTCAGCACACGTTTAAAGATGAGTTTGTATGAATGGAGTCTGTTCTGCTCCAAACAACACCGACGAGTCAATCTCTAGTTCCAAGTCTTCTTCAATTCAGCATGTTGTTCATTCAGCATGATGGTCACTTCACACGTCTCACCTGGTGAGATGAAGTTGCCAATACTCTTTAGACTGATCGTAACCTTTTAAAACTGGCATTGAGGCGATAAACTGGATCAACTTTTGAACCTCCGTTTACAGCTCAGCTGTGAGACCCTGAACGCAGCATTAAGAAGAAGAAGAACTGTCACTCACGTTCAACCATCCAGATGTAAAACCGTTCACACAGATTTTAATCCCACTTTAACGACAGTGACCTGAGAATGATTGTTCTACTGTAAGATACCGTCTGACACTACCGGTAGAATCATAATTTATAGGGTTGAATAATATATATATAGTAAAACGTAAAACGTTTAAACTGCTGCTGATGCTGCGCAGTAACACGTCTCAGTGACATCAGAGAAAACACATTAAACATTGATGCTTTATAATGATATGATATCTTTGTTTCTTTTATTTCATTGTAAAGTGATTATTTTCAGATTTTGAAGCATTTTGAAGACGTCTCCTTTGACTATAACTGTAACTGTAACTATAACTGTAACTATAACTGTAACTATAACGAGCATTATTTACAGTTTATTGTTTGATATCTCACCAACAAATAATGTAAACAACCCTCGAGGGTCTCAACCTTAGCGTGTGGAGGACTTGTGGATGTGATTTGCATGTATGTGTACATGTAGGTATAAGGTCATGTGTGTGTATGTGGAGGAACATGTGAAGGATTTATTAATGGGGTGTGTGTGTGTGTGTGTGTGGGGGGGGGGGGATTCTTGTCGCTGCCTTCAGGTTCAGTGATGAATGTTTTTTCTTATTCTTTATACAATTTTTTGATATTATTTTTCTGCTGTTATTTTATTTCTATTTATTTATGAATGTGTCATTTATTGTACTGTCTGACAGACCTAATGTTTGTATCTATGTTTACTGTTAATACGTTTAAAGGAATATAACTTTAAATGAAAAAAGAATCCATGATGACAAACAGATACTTTTATTCTGTTCAGCGTCGACTGAACGATGTGATCGTTGTCGTCTGGACGTTAACATGCTTCACTCCGGAGGCAGCAGCTGGAAGTCGCTGCTCGTATTAATATTAATCTTCTCTCGCTGAGCACGAATCCTTTGACAGGCTCTCATAATGACGAACATTGTTTGCAAGGAAACGCAAACAAGCTCCTTGTGTTGCGTCACATTTGCCGGTTGTAGCTACGAGTTCAACCTGCGAGACGGATTCAGCTGGCGGGGATTTCACAATTCATTAATAATCCAAACAGAGTGATTAACGGAGCTTTGCAGAAGGTCCCTGCTTCACATGCAGCGTCTCAGTCGGCGCATCGAGATGTGCACAAGACGAGAAAATGAAGTTCTACAGGATCAGGTTTTAATTATTAGAACGATCAAATATGAAATACTATAAAGATATCAGCCTCATCATTCAGAGACTGATGTATGTGATCAGCAGGCTGCAGTGTGACTGGAATAATAATAACAGAACATGTGGTATCGATACCGAGAAGCTGATAAATGTACATTTGAGAAATAGAATTCTGGGTTTTTATGATTTGACTCATGAGTTAAAATAGTTAGTTTTCTTCACAGCTTCAGGTTAGCTGCTAATTGTCTTAATTTTAATTGCTTTTGTGTTTGTAAATGTCTGTCTGAACTAGTAGAGTTCTTCTCTTTTAGTTCCTCTTTTAAAGAAACGAAGGAGATGTTTTCACAGCAATGAATCAAATGATAGATATGAGATAAAGATATGAGAGAGGGAATACTGACCTGTTTAACTTCCAAACACTCGCTCTAAAAAGTGTATCCATACACATTAATCATGGAATCATAATCATTTGAATTGTGCGTTTTTATGCAAAGAGAAAACTATGAATTAAGTATTTGTTTTAACTACTCGGTATCAGACGATACGCAAGTTCACGTAGCGGAAAGGAAAGAATTGGTATTTGAACGTCTTTAAAACCTACAACAGAAAATATAATATCTCAAAACGATGTGAAATACTTTTTTGGAAGTTTAGTGGCAGAAACCGGAGCAACATCTTCCAGCTCCACCTGGAGGATCCCGATGGGTTCCAGACCAAGATGAGACATGAAACCCCTCCAGTGTGTTCTGGTTTCCAGAAAGGAGGCGCCCATGGAGGCATCAAAGCGATTGACCACAGGTGAGGGTTGGAACCTAGATTGACCACGATCCAGTACGCTCCATCTCATTCTGACTCTTTAAAAAGAAAATTGAAGAGAACACTGAACTGTTGTCGGGCAGAGAGCCCTGACCTCAGACTGGAAAGGTGCTTGGCTTCGAACTCGGCTTCAAAGCGTCCCAATGGACTTGGAAATGGCTTCTGTGTGAGAGTGAGAGCTGTGTCTAAATTCTCTGAAAGTGATCGAGTCAATGTGAGAAATAAAAAGCAGAAATGTGACTCAGAAACTGACCCGACACAAACAGCCTGATGACAGTTTGACAGAAGTCGTAGAGTCTCTTTAACACGACTGCAGCAGCTCGATACTACGACGAGAGAAAGATCTAATGAGTGGGTCAATAACTTCAACGAGGCCGATTAAACTACATTTTGACAGGAATAAAAGTCCCTCTCACTTCTTTTGAACGCTCTCTGACAGTTCAAAATGTCCCAAAGAACCCTTGAGCCACATTTAAGCTCTGCTGCACCTTCTATGAGCGTCAGAGGACTGAAGATGGAGCGAGATGACGCTATTTAGTGGGATTCAAACACACGAGATGCTCATCGACATGAATCAGCGCTCTGCAGAAATGTGTGGCGTGATGATAGTTCTGAGCAGATAATTAGTAATTTGTTATGCTGCATTGGATATAGAGAGGAGGGAGTTTAATTAAAGAAGGCTGTAACATTTTAATTACTACGCCAAGGCACCAGTACAACCTTCTCACTAGAGGTTTGAGTAACCAGGATGTTTAGGGTTTTATTTTGAAGGTAATGTTTTGCCAATGCAGCAAATCTCTTCAGAGCAAATTAACCAAAATAAAACACTCAACTGAGTCAAAGAAAGAGATGAAATACACCGTTTAAAATAGTCCTCAACAAATGCACTACTTCCTCCTGTTTGCTTGATAAAAACCAGCAGTTTTTAGGAAATTACTGATGAAACTATATATCTGTGATGCGTTTTCATAGATTTACAGCCACAGTTGGAATCAATGGGATTGGGAGACGCAACAATTCATCGTTGGCTTTTGTCATTACGTGGGATTTGTTCACAATAACACATTTTTCCAGCGTTATCCTTTTTAAACTTCAGGCGGAGTCGACTACTTTATCCTGTGTTTTGAGCAACTGTTGTGAAACTGTTGGAGAATGAAACCTGATGACACAAGAGGGACGACTGCCCGACAGATTTATATTTATTCTTGTAGCGGACAAACAAATGAAGCACATCTGAGCCACCGCAGATCAAATAGAGACTATCGTTGGGTCATAAACGCAGTTACTAATTCATTTTGTTCATTTATATTTTAGGCATTAAGACAATTCTCTTACTGAGAATTACCAAAGCGACTGGTGTTCAACATATGAGTAAATATTGAATTAAAAGTTGGTTTCAACTACAGGATTGAAGGCAGCAGCATCAAGTCTTTCAGTATAAACATATATATTAAACTGGATATAATGTGCCAAACATATCGAAGTCTGGAGAGAATATTATTCACTACAAATGCAATGAGTTTTTGTGTTGGTGGTCCCTGAAGTGTTCACTTTGTCTGAACCGTGTCAAATGTCCAAGTAAAGACTCCGCGACATATTTTGACAGATATTGATTGACACTCTTTCACAGCGTTACAAGGTGCTGCTGTTTGACTTCCTGTCAGGTGAAGAGTGATCAATAAAGAATCACGACAGATATGAACAGCGTCCGCTCACAGAGGTGGTACGGAGGCCTTCATCAGGGCTTCTATCACTGCCAGAGTTTAGCTTCCTATTTGGTGAATATTTCAGATGGAAATGTCACTCTCGCCTGAATGAAGTCTGACAGAAATTAAGATCAAACCGACCGGTAACAGAAGAGAATGAGAGTCCTCACCGTTCACTTTGCTCCCGCGGCTTATCACGGGATTCCTTCTGCGGTCGGCACGCAAAGCAAAGGACACGAAGCGAAGCCGAACTCCAGCATCACCTGACAGATAATAATCTAAACGTGGTGTAACGGCTGGTGATGCTGCATCAAAGACAAGAAACACAGCTCCATGAGCTCATCTTTTACAAGGAGCAGAAGATGATGACAATGTAAAGGCACCGCATTACAGAATGAATTTAGTCTTAGACGAGAACGATGAAACATGCAGTCAAATATACTGTAGATTGTAAACAAACACCATAACTATCGCTCTAGGAACCAGTGGTTATTAATGATGTCTAAATATGTTCATCGACAACCTTCATCACCACGACTAAGACAAGACGACACCGACGCCATTCAACATGTTTGTATAGCAAGACAAACATTCTTTATTTTTCCACATCAGGACGACAGTGGCAGCAGACAATGAGCACAGTCAGGAGAACTCCCTAACACCAGACCACCAGACCAGAGACTTGTTGAAACCTTTAGGAAATGGTTTCTGATACAATATGTGCTTCAAGCAAAGGGAAGGAAGTAATGTTCGAGACGCAGCGGAGTCATTCATGTGTATCAGCAGTGTTAGAGGACCCAGCATTGACCCCTGAGGGACACCACATGTCATCGTAGCCTAATTTAAAGTCAGGGTGTGGACAGACATTACTGAATGTCTGCTTCCAGTCACATCTTCACCAGATGCACCTATTAGCCCTCAATAGTTTGGTGGCCCTCGACTTATTTTAGAATCGGTATGAATTTCACGTCTCTGGTTTCAGCTTTTCAAGTGAAGGATTTTCTGCTTTTGACATCAAATTGCACACAACAAACACAAGCCGACTGCTGTGTCGGTACAGAAGTCGCATCTCTAGATGTCTGTGATCTGATTCCTCACACAGTGAAGCTCCGGCCCGTCCATCGGGGTGTAAATTCGGTTCAGGTGCAGCGATGGAAATAATCATCTGTTTTTTAAAGTCGATCCTTCTCTTGCCCGTCTCACTTGAAAATGTCCGTATTGGTGATGAGGTGTGAAGGCTTATTAACAAACATGAACTTCCCGCGGCGTTTCCCTGCAGGCTGACTCATCGACTATGTGCCTCCATTACTGCTTTTTTGCTCCTGACAAATGAATGTCATTAATGAGGAGCGGCGAGCACCTGGTGCTGACCGCTACAAGCCCGAAAGCCATCGAGGCAGCTAGCGGGAAGCCCCGGAGGAGAGACGCCGGCTGTCAAATTCATCTTTATTAAAAATCATCCATTTACTCACCAGGATGAATTCACACATGTAAATCTGAGCCTTTCATCGGCTCGGACAAGAAGATTTAACAAGAAAACACAATGCTATTTATATTGTTTGAGAGAGACTCCTTCACTAGAACGGCCTTTGTCCAATCCTGCGTTAGCAACCTTAACTAGGCGCCTGTCAGGCTCTCAGCGGCCCAGATGTCAAGCAAACATCGTTCAAGTCAGTCCGTCGTTCACCTGTGTCCATCTCAAACTCACCCGAGCAGGCGGCCTCGGCCCGGGGGGTTTTGGTCCGATTACTGAACGAACTGCACCAGATTTGGGTTAAAAAGGACGAGATGTTGAGCTAAAAGACATGAAACCTCCAGGTTGGATATCCGTCCTACTCTTTGTGACAGTGTGGAATGAATTCATGAACTGGTTATTGAACCCAGTCCTTTGACGTCTATAATACATGACTGAGAAAACAAGCATTCTGTTTTTCATTAAACAGAAATAATATTATAATATCTGGCTTTTGTCCAACCAGACTTTCTTTTTTGAGGTCGTTTCCAACAAGTTCATCTGGCATCCGCTCGGTTGCCAGACCAGTTATGAATGAACCCTTTTTTTCAGGCTCTAATCTGACGTGCTAATTGCTCTGCGGCGATATAAATAACGAGACGCTGTGACAGCTGATTTCTGAAACAGCTGTCACAATACGGCCAATGATCTAGAACGTCATCCGGAAGAGAACAAAGTTCAATTAGTTCTCATATCAATCAAGGTCAGAAAATCCCCCAAAAGTCCTCTTTATCAGCGCAAACGGCTCAAACATCAGTCGGACCCGGTGGATAAAGAGGAAGCTCTTCTGATCCCAGATCAGCCGCCTTTAAACCTCCTTTTCATTCAGAACACACGGACACGGAGCTGTCTAATCCTCTGCTCTTGCTCAAAGGATTGTGACCAATGCTTCTTTAAACCAATTCTCCCACAAGTTCAACAGAACACCATTTTTTTTCCTCTCTCACTTTGTTAAATCTGTCACAGAAACGATCGACCAAGCAGCAGCAACGACAGTAGAAGATCTACTTTTCCAGCTTGTTTGGCAGCTAAACTCCCTTTGCTGTCATCCATAACAACACATGGAGGGTCAACATGTTGAGTACACTAACACAAACCAAACGTATTAACTTTAACATGTTCTGCACACTAAAAGTTATTTAACAGCTGCGAACGGACATGTGGACAATTCATTTTCATATCAATCAAGGTTGTGCAGATTGAAGGCGTCAGCGAGCTCATGAATCATGAGTGTGGATATTCCTGAGGGAAGCATTATTTACACAACCTGCTCACGGCTGCTGCAGGATTTGCACACTAATCCCCGTCTCACTGTCTGATTTATGCTCTCGTACCGTATTTCAAAGCTCTTCATAACGGGGTCGGTAATTCACGGTCGAGCGTCTGCTGGACTTCAGTTTTTATCTTGAATTAAAATGCTTACTACAGAATAAATGCACACATGAGACAGTGAGTAGTGGAGCGACGCATCATTAACTATTTACTGTTTTGCCACCGTCCCAAAAAAATCATTTTAAATCGCTTTGAAGTCAGTAAACCATCAAAAATACTAAATGTTGAATATTGGAGAACCATCGTCAATACAACTTTATTGACACAGTGATGGTTAACGATCCACTACGGTCCTCACACCACTGATAGAGAGTAGAGTACGTTTTGCTTTTGTTAAAGACAAATATTAAGGGCGTCTTGTGTTTTCTTATATTTATGTTTTTGTCAACAAAAAAGTGAAAAGAAATGAAAAGATTAAAACCAACAACAAGTTCGTCCGTCTCTCAACACTGTCTCACTTCCTGTCTGTGTCTCAGCTCAAAGCTCATTGGTTCCTACTGAAGACGCTCATCTTCAGCTGGAGACTATTTTCATTAACCGAACACACCGGAGGACAGAGAGCATTTGTTGGGGACTATTTTCTGCGGCGGATGAATCCACATCTGGTGCTGTAGTGAGTGTTTACGTGTTGATGGAGATGAAGGAACAACACTGAGGCTCGCTGATGTGTTTTTCCTTCACTTCACTCTTCATGTCGATGTAATGGAGCCGGTAGCGCCGGACGAGCCGCTGTGAGGAGGCAGCGAGCGGCGCTCGTTGTGCGGTGAGTCTCCTGCTGTGGACGCTGGATGTTTGAGGCCTTGAAGGCTTCGTCGTCGTGACGCTCCGGCTGCTTTTAGATCTTCTTACAGAATAGAGTTCCGTGCTTCGAGCTGCCTTCATCGTCTTTGAGTCTGGTTCCTAACAGCAGAACCTCTTCACAGCGTTTAATGTTGTCAGATATTTTCTGTTTCAGTCTCGTGTCAAATGTCCTCGTTAGTTTTCATTATATTTATTATTTTATGTTACGTTTTAGTGAACTAGAGTCTAGTTTCAGTCAATACAAACCGGTTTTCTTCAACTTATATTATATTTAAATACACTTTGATAATATCCTAGTTTTAAAGTACTGTTATCTGTTTGCTTGTTACCACATTGTAATATGTGTCTTGATTATTGCATCGTGTTCCTTCATTGTTCTGAGCTGCTGCTGTCGTCTGATTGATCATAAAACAGTCGAGAACTTTTCGTCTCCTCATTATTGTCAATAAAATAAAGGAACAGTTTTATTTTTTAACTACATTTTAGTCATTTTTTTAGTTTGTCAACAACATTACAGTTGATTTTGACACAGTTATTGTTTAATGACGTGGGAAGTCGTGGGAAGAAGAAGCTTGTTGACGTCTATAAGTCTACGTGTTAGTTAATGAAGCCGTCGCTGGTACCAGTCCAGCGTTTCTGTCACAACCAGGATGAGAACGTTTCATGAACGAGGTGTTAAACAAACCACAGCTGAGACATGAGGAGCGCTTGGTTTGATGCATTGGAACCTTCCTGCTACTGCACGGAGGAATGAATGGCGATATCGATCTTAACACCGTTAATGGTGCAGAGGGAGAAGATGAGCATCAGGCTTTGTTGGTGGACGGCAGTGAGAACCAGATCTCCTCTGGTTATTCCTGCGTTAGAAGGCAGGTTTTCACGAAGCTTGATCTAAATGTTCTCATCCACATATTCTGACACTCAACCCGCCATTTTTTCCCCGCCGTCTGTCGATCCCGTCGAGGCGCATCAGCCAGTCAGCGCACGTCTGAGCGCTCCGTCTTTATTCCTCTAAAGCGCGGCCGCTCTCGACAGGATATGAAAGATGAGGAGATCACAGACGGAGTCGGCAGAGAACCCAGAAGCGGACACAATGGCGGGCCGATGGCTATCGGAGCCTCTCTGTAACGCGTGACGTGAACCAGGGAACGTATTCAGCTGCTGCGGCTCTCGTTGCCCGGGCTTCTGTTATCACAGGCAGCCAATGAGCAGCAGGAGGAGGAATGACATCACTGCAGATGGAGGGGGGGGGGGGGGGGGGGGGGGGAGACACAGAGTCCATTAGTGCCTCTGCTGCCTCTCTTTCAATGCTGGTTTAACGGACCGTTAAATGTTAATATTAATATTAATGTGAACCGCAGATTAATTACACAATTAATAACCGTCGTTGTGTTTTACGGGCGATGGTTCTCGTTATAAGCGATCTGAAGGTCGATCGATCGATCGATGGCAACGAACAACAAATCTGTTTAAATTGGTGAGCTAACGCCGTTAGCAGCATGACATCATCTTATCAACGAACATACAAACCATTGTTTTATGATCATTTCAATGCAAATAACCTCTGACTGTGACTATGACAAAGGAAAACGATAACGTCGTGTAAATGAGATTTAAAATATCGACGCATAAATAAAAGTTAAATTAAATTAAATGAATGAAATAAATGTTTATACAAGACAGCAAACCATCCAACCCTCTGCTTATTACATTTAAGACTCAAACAAGAGTTTAACTACAAAAATAAATACCTGAGTATCCAAACGTACAATATATATATATATATATATATATATATATATATATATATATATATATATATATATTGTATGTTTATTATATGTTTGCGTTACCTTTGAGTATAAAAAAGGATTCTCAGGAAGTTTCAGCTCAATACTTCAGTCTGCAGAATGTCTTCCGTGTTGTTTTGTTGTTTTATTATTGCTCAGTTTGTGTTATAACTCACATATTACAACTCTTCCTCTTCAACATCGTTCTGTAAACTTCTGACGTTTTCCTCAAAGCCTCAACGAGCTGAAAGTCACACTTCAGCGAACCTTCACTGAACCCCGAGAGGGAGAAGAAGAACGCTTATTACCGGCATGAATACAGCGGCCGTAGGAAAGGATTAGTGTCGTACGTAATGAGTCATTAGGACGTTGTGCGGCTGCCACTGATGCTTTCTGCGTCGTTACTCAATTACGAGCAGCACTTCAGCTCTGAAGGAATAAAACTCTTTGAGACGCAGTGAAAATAAGAAGCATCTTCTGTTGTTACTCCGTCAGAGACGTTTAACACGTAAACAACTCTCCCCGCCAAAATAAAACCAAAAGGGCCCAAAGTACAAACACTTCACAGCTACAGAACGATAATGGTTCTAAACGGGTTCTTTAAAAGGCTGTGTGGTTCCACGTAGAACCACTCGATCTATTGAGTGGTTCTACGTGTTCGGAAAAGAACGAGAACATCTTCAAAGAACCAGATATTGTGGCTTTTCTGGTTCTCTGAAGTTCCTTAAATGTTTTTTTTTAACCGTTTCTAATCGTATTTATTAATAAATGGATGTTTACTGTCTTAAACAGCTGGCCCGCTGCTTTGCTTTGATAAGGAACCGTTTGAGGAACCGGTTCTCTAAAGAACGTCGGTGGGGAAGGTTCTTCGTGGAACCTTTGAGATGGTTCTTCTATGGCGTCACTCTAAAGAACCATTTATCTTTCTCTGTGTCACTGGAAACATAACTTCCACTCTGTTCAACAATTAAAACTGTTTTTATTGTTAATTTGAGTTCAGTTGTGCATTTCATACAAAATAAAACCAAATGGGCCCAAAGTACAAACATTTCACACATTTTAAAGCAGCTACTGGAAACATAAATCCCACTCAGCCTGTTAAACAATTTAAAAAGTGTTTTGTTAATCTTTTGAGCGAACGAGAAGAGAAGCCTCGATGTCCATCTTCTGATACTCTGGTTTTAGTGTCAGTTCAAAGTGTTCTGGTCCTATAAGGAGGGTGTGGAAGGCAAACCTGTTCCCTGGTCTTGTGGGGGTCTTATCGGTCCGAGGAGGTGAGGAGACATCCTGTCCTCCACATGCAGACGAAGAACAAAGGGAACTCTTCTGACAACTGAAAGACTCGCTGCTCCAAGTGAGCGACGAAGCCCGTCTGATCCGAGCCCGCCTCCGCCCGGCACGGCCCCTCGGACCTCTGCAGCAGCTCCTCCAGGACCCAGAACAGGTAGCACGAGTTCTGATACCGGCCCACGGGGAACCCGTCCAGAGACGAGCCGTCCGGCCCCTGAAACAGGAAGTGACATCGCCGTTAGCGCCGCATCGCCGACAGGACGGCAAACTGGAAACACACTGAGATGAAGATGTGAACGTCTCACGAGCTTTAGGGCGTCGACACGCAGAGACAGTTTAAACTAGAGTATTATAGAAACGCACGTTTAGAAACAGGAATGAGGATCACTGAGAGGTCTCTACCTATCTGCTGATTCAGCAGCTTTTTCTTGGGCCGAACCAAACCCAAAAAAGGTTCTTCTAACGGGATCTTCGGCTCGCCGCCGTCACAACCTTCTGGAAACATCTCCGAGCAGCAACGGCGGCTTTGAACCCTCGAACGTGAGGACGTGTCAAGAGCTGCCTGGAGCTCGACCGGCACATTAAAGAAGGTCTCTGCTAGAGTACGACTGATCGGAGTCATCTGAGGCCGAGACACGGTGGAGAAACACCAGCAGAACATGTGAATCATTCCAGACTAAACCAACGCCGGAGCTTCAGGGAGGAGACGGTGTTATAACGCGCTGCAGGTACAAGCGCTTCAACCACACGCCACAGCGAGATGGTGCGAGGAACACAATACACGAAGCAAATATTAATTATTCAAACAAACAGAAGCTACTGGGTTTCTTCTTCTAGGCTTTTGTAAATGTGTGTGTGTGTGTGTGTGTGTGTGTGTGTGTGTGTGTGAGATCGAGGAAAAAAACAACCTCCAGATGGCTGTCAGGTATTCCTCCAGGCCGAGCTTTCAGAGAGCTGACAGAATGTGACAACACCACCTCTGAACCCCTTAAACACACACACACACACACGCACGCACGCACACACACACACACACACACACACACACACACACACACACACACACACACACACACACACACACACACACACACACACACACACACACACACACACACACACCACTTAGACCCCATCAGAGCTCCACTCTTTCGATCCTCCTTTCTGCCGATACGTCACCAGATTATTGAAGACGCGATCGACGTCTGAAACGTGTAGTAATAGTCGTTTGACTCTCTCGTGTCTCTGAGATGTCGGCGGTTGTGTCTTTCAGTGTGTGTTGCTCAGCAGTGACGATGTCGCTCCGCTCAGCTCTCTGAGGAGTCTGAGGAGTCTGAGGAGTCTGAGCTCTCTGAGGAGTCTGAGGAGTCTGAGGAGTCTGAGGAGTCTGAGGAGTCTGAGCTCTGAGGAGTCTGAGTCTGGATGAGCGTCTCCAGAACAGGCACGGTGACAAAACAATTACAGAGAAGGATTCATTGGAAATTTAAATCTTAGGACTCAGGCGCCAATAATGCTCATTAAATATGTATGAATAAGTAAACAGAGGAGCCGAAGGCCGTCACTCAACACGGCGTTTTTGTGGTAAATACTGCGCAGATAAGCAGGAAGCTTGACATTCATGTAATTATAGGAGCTATGCATGTAAACACGGGCTCTTCAGCTTCAACAGTCCAAACTATATCTAATAACAAAGTATTTTAACATTAAAGTGGTACATACTCAACCGTCGTTAAATGGGTCGGTGCGTTATCTATTTATCTGATGTACAGCACGGAGCTCATCGCTCACATATGAATATTGATGAATATTCATTGTGTTTATTCTCACGTCAATGGTTTTGGGAGATGTATGGAATTTGTAATGGAGTTTAATAGTGTTTTGAAGTCAAACTCCCAGTAAACAGACTTAATTCTTCATAGATTGGATCACAATTGTTGTATTTTAGGGTCATTTCATCAGAGTCACAGTCTCAGTTGTAGTTAAGAGCAGTAAAAACACTTTCATCATAACCTACGTGATCTTGGTTATAATGTTAATATCGACCTTTAAGATTGAATTAAAATACTTTGGAATGGTAGTAGAAACAGACGGATTCATATTCTTTAGCTTCTTGCCTTTCAAAGGAGACCAGACGCACGTTTATAATCCGTATGGATTATGGATCATTTGTTTGTTTATTGCTGTTTCTTCTGCTGGTTAAGGTGAGAGCCAAACACTTAACACGACTCGTGCATTAAATATTGTCCAGTCTGTAAAAAGATGGTGAAAGATGTGGATGGTCTTTGACTGCTGTGTTTCAGGACATTACTGATGCGTTGGATTGAAGCTGTACTTCATGTATATACAGTATTTAGACTGTATGTGGTGGCAGGCAGTGTGACACAGAGGACTCAGATATTCTGCTGCAGCAGCTTGTCAACAAGATGGAAAGGACGTATTTCATGAGGGGGGGGGGGCAGGGGGGCGTTCTGCAAAATCCTGGTCTGAAAGCAGCTCTTCTGAACTGTTGAGATGTTCAGACGCAGGGCGTCTCTCTAGAACTCGGCACGGTGAAGTGAGTCCTTGTCACCCTGTGAACGCTCCGCTGGACGAGCCATAAACAAACACACGACATGAAATGAAGCTGCGAGTGAAGTGCGGCATTAAAGGATTTACTAGGTGGAGAATGTCGCGCTTTATCTGAAACACGGCTTCAGTGGAACTGACGAAGCGTATCCTATTTGCAGGCTTTGCCGTTAATTAATATGCAGATTTATAAACCAGGAAGAGAACCTGAAGCTTCGAGCACACTTTCATTCTCCGGCTCTCATCAACGACGACGAGAGACAGTTTAAAAGCTCTTCAGCCGTCTGATGGAAACCACCTCACTCATCTAAGATCAATGGCTGCTATCAGTGGCGATACTCATGATCAATTCATCTATCGATCTTTCAATTAGTCGACGAACTGTTTAGCCTCTGAATGCCAGAAAATAAAGACAAATCTTGACTTTAAATGTCTAGTTAGTAGTAAACAGTCCAAAACTCAAAGATATTCAGTTTACGACGATACTAAAGGTAAACTAGTGTATATTCTGAGCTACTCTCATCTATTTCATTCAGTTTCCTTTTTGCAAAATGCTCTGAGTGAATTTGAGTTCACCCTCCGGTCAACAGTCTCAGGCTTTTATTGTGAAAGGTAAGAACAGAAGGAGTGGATCCTGTCTGCGCTGCCTTTGTCAACGTTGAAAGAAGTAATAAAGTTTTCTGTTGGATTGGACTAAGTAGCCTCTGAGTACATTTTTAAAATGTCCGATCTGCTCTGTTCTGTTTGATGTTTCACAAAACAAACTACTGAACTATCTGGTGCAATGACCAACGCCATTATTTACTTTCCCAACACCGACATACCATCAGAATAAAAACTAAGGTATCAGCATTCAGCAGTCCGGTTGGTTAGAGAGAGTCCAACATGTTCTCACTTTCATCTCCGACCCGTCAACCCCAAGAATTTATGAAGCCGTGAAGCGAGATTCAATGGAGGGAGGAAATCGATAACGGGGTTGAGAATCTACGGAGAGCCGTGATGGAGTATCTGTGAAGGATATATATACATACATATATATATATATATATATATATATATGTATGTGTAACCTGCTTTAGAAATCCTCTCTGCATTAAGCCTCACTGCCTCACTTTGAGCAATGCACATACGATTGGTTCAATTCCTCTCTGACACAGCTACTAACAATACCAGCACCAACACAATACCTCAGTATATAGCTTTCAATACCTGCAGTAACGTTGAGGAATATAAACTACAGTTCTTCTTTTTTTATTGAGACTAAAAAGTCTCAAACATTGAGTGTATTTTAAACACAAGAACCTGGCCTGCTGTGTTCTTTACGTCGTTCTCACATGTTTCTGTTGGCAGCGATCAGCGGCTTCAACGCCTTCATTCAATAACCAGCGATGATAAAAACCTCCCGCCCAGAGCTTCACTGGCCTGTTTTATATCAGACAACTAAAAGTTAAAATCTCTTCAGCTTGTGTTGAACACATCTTAACAAAAAAAACACACATTCAACAAACACGACTTCTAGACGGAGGGAACAGGAAGTGCAACAAATGCTGACTGAATATTGACATTGAAATAAATGACTTCGTTGATAACGCAGATATTTGGAGATAAGAACGCTAGATGAAGTGACGGAGGGCCCATCTGCATGTAACAGAGTCCCTTGATTTCCCTCTAAGTGAGGGGGTGAAAACAGCAGGACGGGCTGATTGAGCTGTCCGTCAGCTCGTTAGCGCTCCTCTGGGGATCCGGCGGGCCGACAGTGCAGCCTTTCAGCCTTTGCTGCAGCCTTTCAATAATCCTGATAAAACTACCGTCAAAAACAAACTTTTTATCCTCCACATCGCCTCTCCGAGCTGAAGGTGGGACGTGAGGGTTCAGGTTCAGGTTATTTGGAACCAGACTGTCCAGGTGAGCGTGGAGAGGAGTTCTGGCTTTGAAGCTTGGCAACATGACTCTGATGACTAATCTGCAGGAGGTTGCAGAGGCTCGTGGCCTACAACCGTGTCCTTGAGGTGTTGATTAGCTACCCGGAGAACCAGCTCGTCAGAACCCAACACACTCAACACATTTGAGTGCGTTGCCTCGACTGACCCAACAAACACTTGGACTGCAGCACTGAAACAGCTGTAGCTGTAAACTGGTGACTGTTTTACTGCAAACTAGCCACACACCTGGTGTTTCTGTGGGTGTTTTAAATCATGAAATGCATCTTTATCTGTGTTACTGAGGAGGAGGTGGTTTATTCCACATCTGGATATATCATTTACATTTGGCTCTAAGGATGTCTGGAAGATGCTCCATCTCTTTAGTCCAGACTGAAACAAATACTGTGGAGCCCTGGAGACTTGATGTGCATCATTTTGGGGACTTTTTGTTGCAGAGATGTTTGAGAGAAGCAACCCATCCACACCTGCGTACTGTGGGAACCCCGTTAATCACCTCTGGTGGGATTTGGGGTAATGTGAAAGGTACTGATGTGGATGAGGATCTGGACACAACTCCTGGATCAGTATGCAGCGAAGGAGCCCGAAGCGCCGTCACCCAGATTACATCGGCTGCCTTTGAGATTATAAAGCTCTGCACCCTGAATGGAGTTTAATCGTCCGTTTGATTAGACCTGGAGCTCGTTACCGCTCCCACTGGGTCGCAGCCAGATGGAGGGGGGGAAGTCAGGCTGAGAGTTCCTCCAGTGCGGAGAAAATAGAAGAATAAAGACAAGATTAGAAGATGGATTCTAAGCGGTTCACTTCATGAAAAGGGTTTTTAAGTTGAAACAGGGCTGCAAAGAAGGAGTCATTTCTCAAAAGGTCTTTAAAAAGGTCAGAAGAAAATGCTGCAGATGTCTTGTTTTGTCTCAAACTCAAAGACCTTTAGTCTTTTTACCTGATGAAGGTGTAGTTCTGATGCAAAGGTCCAAAGACTGTCGTTTACTGTACAGATTTTAAAGCCCTCTGAGCTACATTTATGATGTTTGGGCTGAACAAATAAAACAAAGCTCACCATACATGGCTGAAGAATAAGGAGAGAATAAGATAATAAAGGAGAGAATAAGATAATAAAGGAGAGAATAAGATAATAAAGGAGAGAATAAGATAATAAAGGAGAGAATAAGATAATAAAAGAAAAAAGAGCTACGTAGAAAGACAAAAAAGGCAAAAGGCAGAGAAAGAAAACCTGTGATGAGGGAAGAGATTGATGTAAAAAAACAACAACTGGTTGAGGCAGAGAGAGAGAGAGAGAGAGAGACAGAGAGGGAGAGAAGGAGAGAGAAGCTGACAAAGAGCACATAATGAAGCTGTGTGCTCGGCTCGGAGTGTGAAGGGCAGTAATTTAGTGATCAAGGACAGAGATTGATTTGTACTCTGGAGAGGAAGAAGAAGAAGAAGAAGAGAGAAAAGCTTCAGCTTCATTCTCTGCAGTAACACCGCCGGTTAGCCGCCGCTGAGGGACCAGCAGCTGCAATTTGACTCGTTTCTGGGATGTAAAATATAGAAATATGTTTCCACATTTATGATTTTAATATCTCATCTCGTGTTTTTGAATTTCTAAGTGTATCTTTTTGTGTACCCTCATCCTATGAACCCCACAGTGAGACCCTCATCCTATGAACCCCACAGTGAGACCCTCATCCTATGAACCCCACAGTGAGACCCTCATCCTATGAACCTCACAGTGAGACCCTCATCCTATGAACTCCACAGTGAGACCCTCATCCTATGAACCCCACAGTGAGACCCTCATCCTATGAACCTCACAGTGAGACCCTCATCCTATGAACTCCACAGTGAGACCCTCATCGTATGAACCCCACAGTGAGACCCTCATCCTATGAACTCCACAGTGAGACCCTCATCCTATGAACTCCACAGTGAGACCCTCATCCTATGAACCTCACAGTGAGACCCTCATCCTATGAACCCCACAGTGAGACCCTCATCCTATGAACTCCACAGTGAGACCCTCATCCTATGAACTCCACAGTGAGACCCTCATCCTATGAACCTCACAGTGAGACCCTCATCCTATGAACTCCACAGTGAGACCCTCATCCTATGAACCCCACAGTGAGACCCTCATCCTATGAACTCCACAGTGAGACCCTCATCCTATGAACCTCACAGTGAGACCCTCATCCTATGAACTCCACAGTGAGACCCTCATCCTATGAACTCCACAGTGAGACCCTCATCCTATGAACTCCACAGTGAGACCCTCTTTAGCAGCGTACTGATGATTCCTGGTGGTCCTCCACTGAAGAGAGGAGACCACACACACCACCTTCCCTCCTGTTCACCCTCAGCAGATACAACAACTCCCAGTAATTGATTTTGTCTCCTCCTCTCCGTCTTGTTGAAGCGTCCTCTTTGCAGTGTTTTTTTCTCCCACCGACCGTGTGTTTCACGGCGGTCCGCTGACAATCCACTGATTCAACTGACAGAAAATCGATCCGGTCTCATCCGAGTCGGTGCTCTCTGGGCTCATATCTTGACATCTCTGCAGCCCGAGGAGCTGGAAGAACACAGGTTTGTCTGGTTCACACACACATTCAAATAAAATAAAAAGTACAGCATCTCCTTGTTTTGTGGAAGTTTTATCTGAGCATCAGAAACCCAGCAGAGGCCCACTGGGTATTTCTGTTAAATGGTCTCATGAGTTGAATTTACACGTATCTGAAGTTTATTTATGTAAAAAATATACTGTTAGATATACAACATATAATAGAATTATACTAACGTCTGACTATTTTAGGCAAGACAAGTTTATTTGTATATTCTAGGAGAAAATTGCTATGAATTCTGGGTAAACTAGAAGGACGCTCTGAGAGCGCAAACCTCCGCGAAAATAACGTGTTCATCTGCTCCGTGATTCAGATCCAAGATGTTCCTTTATTGACAATTACCATGATATTTTAAAAATACATATTTATATCCTTTTAATGACACACATATGTTGTGTAATATGTTCACATGTTGCGTCTAAAAACACGCGGAAAACGCCGGCCGTGCCGCTAATGTTGCGGCTAATTCCTGAAATCTCTGAGGTGCTTTAAGTTTTTATGGTTTACATGTTCAAAGTATTTCTTGTTCTTTTCTGCTGTGTTCTGTTCTAAATTACACAGATCTATGTTGCATGTTCTATATAGTTTAATGCTCTAAAATTACACTGATCTATGTTGCATGTTCTATATGGTTTAATGCTCTAAAATGAAGTGATCTATGTTGCATGTTCTATATGGTTTAATGCTCTAAAATGAAGTGATCTATGTTGCATGTTCTATATAGTTTAATGCTCTAAAATTACACTGATCTATGTTGCATGTTCTATATGGTTTAATGCTCTAAATTACACTGATCTATGTTGCATGTTCTATATAGTTTAATGCTCTAAAATGAAGTGATCTATGTTGCATGTTCTATATAGTTTAATGCTCTAAAATTACACTGATCTATGTTGCATGTTCTATATGGTTTAATGCTCTAAAATGAAGTGATCTATGTTGCATGTTCTATATGGTTTAATGCTCTAAAATGAAGTGATCTATGTTGCATGTTCTATATGGTTGAATGCTCTAAATTACACTGATCTATGTTGCATGTTCTATATGGTTTAATGCTCTAAATTACAGTGATCTATGTTGCATGTTCTATATGGTTTAATGCTCTAAAATGAAGTGATCTATGTTGCATGTTCTATATGGTTTAATGCTCTAAAATGAAGTGATCTATGTTGCATGTTCTATATGGTTGAATGCTCTAAAATGAAGTGATCTATGTTGCATGTTCTATATGGTTGAATGCTCTAAAATTACACTGATCTATGTTGCATGTTCTATATGGTTTAATGCTCTAAATTACAGTGATCTATATAGTTTTCTATGAAACTAAAGATAGTGTTTTATTTGAATAATCCTAAATCAAAGGTTGAGGTGTGTTGAACACCTGTTTTATATTTCAGTGGCACAGAGGCTCCCAGGTTTAGTTTTTATCAAGTGACTTTGATCAACCGGGTGTGATTTTGCTTCCTGGTTAGTGCGCTAATGAGAGCAGCGATGTGCTTTGAGGACAGATCTTTGATCCTCAGATAATTGTCCATCAAGTTGTTTTTTTGCACCTCGATCTGATCGTTCTTCAGATCCGTCACATGTCGGCTGACCGAGACTCTTCAAAGAGGAACTCTGGGGCGTTTCAACACCAATCATTTCTAATAGTCGACAGCTCATTACTCATTAATCACTCAATCATGTAACAAAAACAAAGAATCGTTCTGTTCGGCATTTTCTCAGCTTATTATAGTCAACAAAGGATCAAATATCTCTGCAGAGCTTCACAGACTTTCAGCTGTTGGGTTTTGGTCTTATTTGATTCTGCCAAAGAGGTTTATGTTGATGTTTGTCAGCAGATAACAGAAACAACTGATAACAGGATTTCAGCTCGGGTTAAGTAAGAACCCATAACATACTGGAGCGGATCCGAACCGCCGGGGGCGGATACATACATTACTTTTTACTTTTGTTAACATTGGACGATTTCAGCTGCATTCAAGTGAGAAATAGTGTTCTTTTTCTCTTAGTCTCTAGTGTGAAAGTTATAGCCACTAGATTAAATGTCTGATTAAAAAACAGACCCAACGGCACCGTCATGAACATCTAAACACAACCTCCCGACATCGCAGATAAAATGTATAATTAAAGAAATGTACATTGTATTCTTTGCTTTTCTCAGTCCACACTTATTGGTCTTATTGTTGGTTTGTCAGTCATACTTGAAGCTCGTTGCACTACCCCGTATGAAAGGTGCTGTGCTAATAAAGTTTGATTGATGGATTGATTTGGTTTCAGAATAATTGGAGAAATTAGTTCCGATTGGGAAGTTCAAGAACTGAAACCGACGAGTCAATCACGACGAGTTAATCAACAAAGATGTTGATAATCAATTAATCGTTTTTAAGTCATTTTTATTAATACATCCCAATAAAACTAATTTCCTTTAAGAGTTTTTACAATCTACCACTTCTTTCCTTTGACCCTCAGTTCAGATAAATAACCTTTAAATGGGGAAAAATATGAGAGTATCGACAAATAGATTGTAAATATATATGAAGAATGGATGTTACTCAACATTTCAGCTAAATAAAGCTCCATTATGCTGCATAAGTAATTTCCCCACCATGCTTTCCTTCTCTTAGTGAACAACATGGATCCCAAGAGGAGAGCAGAATATATTTAAATGTTGCTTTGCGGACATGTTGTGCATTTAAAGTCGTGAGAGTGAATCAGTGGATTCGGGGAGCAAACTGGTGGACAGTCACAGTTTGGATTTCTTAGTGCAGCTTTTTGGAAATTCTGCCAAAATGAATTTTGTTGTGGGCCAAATTCCTGCTCTTTAAATGTACTTGGCGCTGAAGCAGATTGGTCTGAATATTGGCTCAATACATTTCTAAATTCTCTCCAGTAACGACGCTTACAGTTTAGCAGCTTTAGCAGACTTAATAAAGCCGAGTGTGTTTGTGTCTCTGCAGAAACGATCGATTTGTGGTCCAGTCCAGATAGTAGCTCAAACTAAAATGCCCAAACTATTACGACCGTCACTGTGAAGTGCTGGCAGCCATAACTCAAGATGCCTGAGAATGCTAGAGCTTGCATTTATGTGGGGAACCTCTGACATAAAATAAAGCCGGTGACCACAGTGAAGAGAGAGAGAAAAGGAGGTCCTGTCTGCAGAACATCAACCAGAAAAAGGCCACGATGAGCGTGAACAGACTCCTGTTTAACGTGATCTCTCTACCGCGTGGTAGATGCAGATTATTTTTAATGAAGGCTGAGACAGGCGAGCACTGTGGGAGGATGGTGACGGGCAACCAGAGAGCCAGAGGATGCTAATTAATTAAGCCGTCACCACGGATGCCACCAACAACAAAAAAAGACGTGTAAAGAAAGGAAATCCCTAGAAAATGAGCATTTCTTTCTATCTTTAACACTTTAGATTATATAGCTGCTGTTGACGGACGACAACCATCAGTCATCATTTTAAAAGGCCATCTTGATTTGACTCAAAGAAATTACTCAGCACATGAAGTGAAATGCCACCGCTACTACAGAAAACGACATGTAGACCGAACAAACAGGTTTTTTAGGAATAGGTAAGACAATTAAAGACAACAGCAGTTTTAAAATGACTGTTGTGGGACTGAACGTCTTCAAAATCCACAATAAAGACTCATACGGATCAAATGCCTCATGGACGCTTGCAGAAAGTATAATTGATGATTTTAAATCATCGACGTCTTCAATGAGTACGCATTTTGAGCTGAACGAACTGTGACGTCATTACGACACGAAGCTGTTAGGAACTTGCCGGAGTGAGTTCATAATACAACAGGGTGGACAGGAGGATTAAATTCAACACACAATACCAAATAAAACCATTAAGTAAAGTATAGAAATACAATAACATAAATAAATGTAGAGAAGACGATAAGCACTCAGCATCCCCAAAACTGTGATATTAGGATGAGTGTTGGTACGAAGAGACTAATTCATTCATTAGAATAACAGATGTCGTCTTATGTGGGAAGCAAGCGGCGACATGTCACCGAGGACCAGAGATGGTGCTCCCATTAATTCTGTAATCTTGTCACATCTTTAGAGCGTATTAGCATAACAAGTAGTGGAGAACACTTAACGGCTCACTTTTTATTCTTCTTTTAAGAAATCTACTTAAAAGGTTACTCAGACAGAAATACTGTGGAATTATACTACACCTGTTAGAGCTGTCAAACTTATGAGGACGAAGGGCCTGAGTTCAGAACAAGTGCCGGTGACATCGACTGTAGAAAGCTTGTTTCACGTGTTAAAGCTGCATTCTCTCTAATGACCACCAGGGGGCGACTCCTCTGGTTGTATAGAAGTCTATGAGAAAATGACTCTACTTCTCTCTTGATTTATTACCTCAGTAAACATTGTAAACATGAGTTTATGGTCTCAATCTCTAGTTTCAAGTCTTCTTCAACACAGCATGATGCTCATTTAGTACATTATGGTCATAATCTATCTTGGATTACGGCTGTCGCCATCTTGTTTTTTTTGCAACCGATAAACGTCAGTGACCATATGTGGACTGAGGAGGAGTGACGTAGAGACGCCGTATACGTCTCTGGTAGAGACCTGTCAATCACCGTGTAGCCCCGCCCCTAAAGCATCCCCTGCTTTATGGTCTGTTTGACTCTAAATGGACCATCATTTCCCTTCTTCTATACAACCGGAGGAGTCGCCCCCTGGTGGTCACTAGAGAGAATGCAGCTTTAACACATGAAGCTCTGACTTCACCCGTCTGGTCTCACAGCAGGAATCAGGACACCGTAGATATCGTAGCTTCCTCACTTCTTATGGTTATGAAACTCTCACTCATATATCCGCAGTCACGACAAAAATGCTTAACGCCGACATTCCCTACTCGCATTGTTGATATGTCTGCAGCTTCATCAGCACTTATCGTCACCACACGAGCTGCTCCTCCTGCATCAGGACCAACGATCTCCACGTCTCCGCTTACAGCTGACTCGACGCGACGCGACCAGCATCCTCCGGTGAGCTGGTGAGTCAGGAACTAAAGATGTCCGGACGGCGCTCGGAGGGTTGTTAGGTTCATGTGAACGTCGTACAGCTGACACAACCCACAAATCACGCTGGCAGTAAAACAAGTCTCCCCTTTACGTACGCATTCAGTATTTATTGGGCCTTAAATGATTCTGCCCTCTTTCATTCAGCACGGAGAGAACGTAAAGTATAATAGAGTCAGACGGATAAATCTGCTCGTAAATTAGATCAAATAAAATAGAAACAAGAAATCTCTGTGAAGGAATGACGAAGATATTTTCAGAAGACTCTTGTTTGTATTCATTGAGTTAAAAAATGATCCTCACTCACAGACGTAACAAATAACAGTTAATTGCTGTAATGTGTTAAATCGCTAAAATCAAATCGTTAAGTTTTTACCATCAAACAAGACGAAGATCTGATGCTCGAAAGACCGTCAAGATCCAGAGAAGAAAAGAAAAACACGAGTAAATATGAAGTTATATATATATATATGTGTATATATATATATATATATACACATATACATACAGTATATCGTGTTATTTATACTCAATAATAATAATTTTATATTCATTTTTCACCAGGCCTGTTGTTATTTAAGTCCTGATGAGTTTATTAATGTTAACATGGTTCCTGTGATAGTAAATAACGATGTTATTCACATCATTTCATCTGATACGTCGACTGTATATCACATTGATTTATTGCTTGTGTGTCGTGAAAAATACAGAAGATAAGGAACTTAAATCTACAGAAACATGCGCACGGATATTGGTGAGAAACAATCAGATTATTTTGCCATATTGTTCGAACGTAAAGGTCTCAGAAGTTGTACATTTTTAGAACATATGATTATTATTTAACCAGCGAGACAAGTAGCTCTTTATCACGTGATGAATGTAGTTTGAACGACTGGATGTCAAGTTAGGAAAACATGCAGAGAGGTCGTATTTGATATTAATATTTGATGTGATGTTTGATCAGAAACGTCTTCGTCGGGCAGTAAAACTGCTCAAATTAGTAGAGTTTTAATGTATTTTATCGTCTCATCTATTGTGCTATTCAACAGCTGATGTCTCACATCCTCCTCTGCTGTTTCATAAACGACGACGAACAGAAAAAGAGATTCACAAAGAAGGGTAAAAATTAACACGACATGAGTGGAAACGCTGACGTCAGCGGATCTCTTTCTGGTGGTGGTGACAACACGAAGCGTCATCAACGTGCACGGTGGCACATCTCACCTGAACTCTCTCTCTCTCTCTCTCTTTCTCTTTCTCTCTCTCTCTCTGTCTCTCTGTCTCTCTCTCTCTCTCTCTCTAAAGACCACTCTCTCACATGGACAAAGCACTTCCATCACTACGCACAATTTTTCAAAGAGATTCCAATCGAAGCCTGAAGACGACCCGGCTCTCAAAGAGAGCGAGAGAGAGAGAGAGAGAGCGAGAGAGAGAGAGAGAGAGAGAGAGAGGAGAGAGAGAGACAGAGAGAGAGAGAGAGAGAGAGAGAGAGAGAGAGAGAGAGAGAGAGAGAGAGAGAGAGTTTTGTAACTGCTGGTGTTTAAGTCTGAAATGTGACGTTTGGAGAGAATATTCCCTGAGCGTTGGCTGAGGGGCGGCGGAGGCAGAAAGTGTAAATTGAACTGGCGCCGGCCTTCGGGAGGTCGTCCGCTGTGACGCTCATTTCCTCCAGAAACTCGCCACAAAAAAAAAAAAAGCCAGATTTAATAAACTTAACATCATTAAGATCGATCAGGCCCAGACGGCGGTTATGAAAGCCATCGCATCGTGTGATGAGGGAACAACACGAGGAGGTTTAAACAGGTCTCATGCAGAGCGGAGCTCCAGATGAAGGTTAACCAGCCGGACTCTGCTGACACGTCCAGTATGTCTCACGCTCGTTCAAGGGAATCAGCTCCACAGCTGCTGTTGAAGACAATCATCGGTCTGTTTTGGGGGATTAATCTATAGTTTAAATTGAACTTTAACTTATCGTAATGAAGTAATTGTCATTTTGTGCTTTGTTTGTATTGATATTGCTTTTACTGTTTCTGTTTCTACCATGTTTTAAAGCACTACACAAACTAAATGTACGATCATTATTACTATAAAACTTAAGAGTGAAAATACTAAATCAATAGAATTATAAAACAAATACTCAACAATGAAACAGATGACAGGACAAAACCCGTCCGTAGAGAACAACTTCTCAAATGAGAGGATCATTTTATATATTTTCTTACATTTTATAGACATTTTATAGACATTTTATCAACAGATTCATCAATGATGAAAAGTTTCAGCCGTTCGCAGGTTAAATGTTGTAAACAGGTGAATAACTGAAGTCATGAATCACTTTGCTCTTGTTGAGATTCGTCCTTTAAACTCACCTCCACTCGTCTGGACAGTGACGGCCACAGTAATCCGGTCAGAGTGACCTTTGTGGTGTCATCAGAGGGTTTTTGTGTGTGTGTGTGTGTGTGTGTGTGTGTGTGTGGGGGGGGGGGGGGGGGGGGGGGGGGCTGTCACGTCCTCTGACAGAACGCCGTGGCGCCCAGATGGCTCAGCTCATCTGTATTCTGCACCGCTAAGACGATCTCTGAGGAAGTGTGTCAAGACAGAAAACCGTGGTCTCGGGTCACCCGGATCCTCACGGGACGCTGAGGACCTCCAAACGCCTCCTACACCTCCAAACTCATCCAAACGCCTACAAACACCTTCAAAACACCTATATATGTATATATACATATATAAATACATACTAAATACACTAAATACACCCGGATCCTCACAGGACGCTCAGGACCTCCAAACGCCTCCAACACCTCCAAACTCATCCAAAACATCATTAAAACTATAACAACATGTTGTATACTTGATGGTTTACTGATTTCAATAATCCACAATTGGAATCAATGGTAAAAACATAACTTTTTAAAGTTATATTTGCTTCCTTTTTCTCTTGTGCGCTGATCCAATCAACTCAAAACTGTGTTACGATTCGATCTGTGAGTTCTTGATACTTGTGGTTGGTTATTACATAATCTATGTATTAATACCTTTTCATTAAAAACATGAACAACCTGTAGAGTATGTATAACGTGAACACTGAACACACTCTACAACACTCTATTTAAGGGCATGAATTGATCCTTATAATAATCCCCATCTTGGATCGGAGGACCTGAAAGGACTCGTTAACTCGTAACACCCGGAGGACTCGTTAAGGTCTCGTTATGAAGCGAACCGTGACCTTTAAAATAAAGCCGACGACTTGTGAACGCGACACGAAGCCCTTCGACCGTCACCGTCCGTCCTCTCAACCTCTGGAACACTAAAGAGGGAATCAGCCGAGCGTCCCGGGACAGATGGGAACGCTGTGCTCTCCTAACCACCAGCTGGACAAGAGGGGGGGGCACGGTGACAGGTGGTAAGTTTAATATCTTAATAACTGTTCAACAGCTTATGGTTTCGGCATTTTAGCCGTCGCCATCTTGTTTTTTTTCTCAACCAGTGAACAGGAAGTGACCATATCTGGATTGAGGAGGAGTGACGTAGAGACGCCGTATACAGAGACGTGTCAATCACTGTGTAGCCCCGCCCCTAAAGCATCCCCTGCTTTATGGTCTGTTTGACTCTAAATGGACCATCATTTACTAAATGAACATCATGGTACAACAACAAAGACGCCCCATAGAAAGATGCTGTACCAGAGTCATCTTGTAGGATAACAGATGTAGATAATTAGGAAGAAGGCGGGAACTGTATGATAAAGAGAGAGAGACGTGTTTTTGTAGAAAAGTATAAAATTATAAACGCACAGCGGCTGACTCAAACACACTGAGGTTTGCTTTAAAGTCTGTTTGAGCTGAAGGAATTATATTATTCGTTGTAAGTTAGACTTTAATTCAAGTCGTATCGTGACTTAATGAACTAAAATCACGTTGCATTGAAAGCAGCTCAACAAAGCCTCATTCACACACAGGGTGTTATTATCAATCAGGTGCATCAGTAGTTTGCAGTTAGCGTGACTGACGCTCCGTGTTGATGGCTGTAATCAATGCTTTGAGGAACAGATGGACATGCAGAGCCCGGCGATGACGCACGCCACTCACTTTACCTGCATCACGGAGCGCTTCACTGGAAATAAAGCTTTTGTTGTTCAGAATGAAGTCGGAATGTCTTTTTCTGCAGCTCGGCCGTTTAACCGCGTGCTCCCGTGAGGTTGTGCTGGAGGCGTGTTCGTCCTTGATGTTTGAATTAATGGGTAAAAAGGTTGCACCTGCTTTGGTCTGTTCCTAAAACACGTTTCACAGCTGCAGTGCAGTTCATTTGGTCTGAACCGAGGGTACAAATGTATAATACATTATTAACGGCATGCTGGGTACAGCTCGTTCTCCGTCGCTCGCTACAGTATTTACTGTTACGTCATCCAATGGCATGCTGGGTAAAGCTTTGGGTGGTTGTTACCTGGAAGAAGTGCCAGAGCTGATCGGCCAGGGTGCTGATCAGAGAGAGGATGTGACGAATGAGGAACGACTTGGACATTTTGCTGCCGCCCAGTGTGATCAGATACTCCATCAGCTTCTCTGCAGACCGGAGCTGAAGGTTTGGAGAAAAAAAAAAACAAGATTTCACTGAGAGAGATTCTTTAAAACTCTAAAACTTTAAAGCAACATCAACAGGAAGAGACCATGTCTGGACTGAGGAGGAGTGACGTAGAGACGTCGTATACGTCTCTGGTAGAGACCTGTCAATCACTGTGTAGCCCCGCCCCTAAAGCATCCCCTGCTTTATGGTCTGTTTGACTCTAAATGGACCATCATGTACTAAATGAACATCATGCTGTATTGAAGAAGACTTGAAACTAGAGATTGAGACCATAAACTCATGTTTACAATGTTTACTGAGGTAATAAATCAAGAGAGAAGTAGAGTCATTTTCTCATAGACTTCTATACAACCAGAGGAGTCGCCCCCTGGTGGACACTAGATAGAATGCAGCTTCAACACGTGAAGCTGTGACGACCGGAGGTCGCCTCAAAAAGACCAAAACCAACAACATGTTCGTCCGTCTCTCAGTACTGTCTCACTTCCTGTCTGTCTCTGAGCTCATTGAATTCTACTGACGACGTGAATCTTTTAAAAACATGAATCAGTAATCTCCTAAAACAGCTGGTGACTGTTTGCATTAATAAAACACACAGGACGTAGTGCGTTCTGTTGGGGACTATTTTCTGCGGTGGATTAATCCACATTAGGTGCTCTAGTGAGTATTTGTGTTTGAGATCAAGTCTAAATAAACTCCTAAAACAGCTGCTCAACACTTGTTAGTAGATACTGATGGTTTGGTCTTTTTAGGGGATTTATATATCATTACCAGACGTGTTCCATCCTTAAAACACATGCAGCTAACAGCTAGCTGCTGCTGCTGCTACAGGTTTTAATTCCTCATGACCCTGGAGGGACTGTGCTTAGTATGCATGCTCACATTCAGCAACAGCCTCATTTATATTCACTCAGTTTTTCATATTTCTCAACACACCCACTCTGTTGTCGTGCCAGTGGGCAGCTCCTCCGCCTCAGCAGCAGCTGGGGATCAATGGTTTGGCTCAGGGGCACCGTGACCATTGTCGTCCTTTCACTGTGGGTTTTTTTTGGGGGGGGAATTCAGCTAGTAGCCTTGCACAATTTTGGAAGTGCAGAGCTGAAATAGTTTGAGGCTTACAGCTGATCAGATAGGCGTGTTTGGTTGTTCTTCAAAAGGAGAGCAACTTAAAGAGGAGCGAACAGAGAGAGAGAAATTCAATTTGCTTCGTCGTTGCCTCTGCTGCTGATTACCTCTCTCGAGCGCTGAACGATGCGAGGACGTCGTGTTGCAATGGTCGGGATGACTCTCCCATCAAAGAGATTCATTCAGAAATTTGAAACAATTGAAGGGAGGAGATTGTTTTTCTAACCAGATTGTCCTCAGGCCTTCCTTCCTTCTCTCACCTCTTTAGCCTTCTGGTGCACAAACACACCGAGCTGCTCGTTTCCTTTGAGAACAGAAACAACAACAAAGAACTTGAAGAGCTGCTGTGTTTGAAGTGTTTGGATTTTGTGATTGTGATTCACCACTGATGTCGAGCTACACTTATTCTCCTTTGTCCTTTTTTATTGTAATCAGTATTGACGTCATTCTCAAGAAACAGGACTAAAAACTAGTCTCATGGCGTAACCGCGAGAATGCAGCTTTAACACATGAAGCTTTGGCTTCACGTTTCAGGACCGGAGGTTGCTGCACCAGCCTCTATGGAATGAAAGTCTCTGGAAACTCAGACTTCTTGGTGACTGAAAAGCACTGAACGTCTTCTTCCAAAGCACTACAGTAAAATCACCATTTTTCATATTTACAGGCAAATGTAGCCTTAACAGTGAAAGGTATAGCATTGTCTGAAGATGAATGGAGGCATAAAAGGGGAAGTCGAGCGTTCTGTTAGGGGTTGAAACACATGAGGCGAACTGGATGCAATAAACCGGAAGATAATACAAGTTTGTCTGGTGGACAAAAGGTTGACGCGGTTAGATGATGCCGGTGTAAGGCTGCGTGAGGCCGGCCAGACACCAAACCGCTCTCCTCTCTGAAAGGTTATTACAACCAAATATGCCTGCAGTCAAACCCCATTGGGAGAGTGACATTTGAATGACTCCACTTGGGATTCAAGACTCTGCAATTTCATGGTCTGGGCTCTTCATCTCGTCCAATCTCCTTCCTCGTAGACGGCAACAACGGCTCAGGGTGTTTCTGAGAAACCTGAGCCAGGAAAGGAAGAAGAAGAGCTCTCGTTTCGCTGTGAAGGCCGGAACCTTCCTGCTGGGTAAAGTGCAGCCGCTCACAGCATTACATCCTCGAGACACACTTAAGACTGCGTTAAGACTGTGAGCGTTTTCATTGTTTTGACTACAGAGCTGGGGAGGGAAAACGATGGCGAGTTCCCTGCAGCAACACGACGTCTAGAAGAGAAAACTCTCCGTCTGTTACGACAGACTGTATGTAAGAAGTGGACGAAGTCACTCATTGATTTATCATAAATATGTTTTTACTCTGTTTGTTGTTGTTTTGACCTTCCAAAGGGACTACAGATGTGAATTAGCTTAAAGCTACAATCTGGTATGGTGCATCAAATGATAACAAATATGCTTTTAAAGATGAACATGGTCCCTTTGAAATAAAACGTAATAAAATATATATGTATGGTATACATTATGCTTCGGTAGTTTGGTTCAGAAATGTTTTAAACATCTAAAACAAAAGGGTTTCAGTAGCAGCTCCTCTGAATCAAATGTGCAAAGCCTTTCTTTCCAAAGCTGTTATTTAGTCCTCCCACCATACAAGAGGGTATCCACAATAAGAAGAGCAGAGGAACCAATCTCTCCAGGCATTGGTAGTAGACCGGAATGTGATGCAGCCACAAGGTGTTGCATATCGAGTGCGTGAGTGACCCATATCACCCACAGCTGAAAGATCACATTTAAAAAAAGAAGCTATTTCTCTGCCTGTAGATGCTCACATTTGACTCAAGAGAAACACGTTCACACCTCTTCTCTTGAATGCGTGTCAAAATTAATTCTAGGGAAAATAAATAAATAAATAAAACTCTAAACTAAAAAGGAGACGACGAGGCCGGTCGAATAGAGAGTGAGCACTTCACGAAACCATTACTTACACATGCAATGAGCATCACAGATATCAAACGCTGGTGGAATCAAACAGAGGATGTTTTACTTTAAACTGTTTCAGTGTAGCTCACTCTGTCAGATGTGATGATTAAAAGGTGACAGGTTGAATACATTTGCTGCTAAATCTCGTGGGAAAGATGATGACAGATCTGTTACTGAATCGCATTTAAAGAAATACAGGAATTCAGGTGCTCACAGCGTCAGAAACCTGTTTAAAATGTCACGTTTACATCATTTAGGAACGCAGAGTCCCATGTTAACAAAACAAGATGGCGGCTGACTTTTCACTGGGCTTAGTAGCACCAAGTCAGATAAAGAGCTGCAACAATTAGTCAATGAATCATCTTTGTTCAACAATCGATAAATTGTTCAATTCATGCCAAATATTACATTATAATAACAGTTCTAGCTTCTCAAAAATGTGAGAATCTGCTGCTTTTCCTTTTCTTACGTTACAGTAATTTGAATATATATTAAGGCTTTAGACATAACAAGACATTTGAAGATCTCAGGCGTTGAAAATTGAGATGGACATTTTAGGATTAATGGAGAAAATATACTGCAGATTAATCAATAATGAAAATACCCGTTAGATGCAGCCCAAGGGAACAATATCTGTTTTTTTCACTGTGTAGCCCCGCCATAAAGCATCCCCTGCTTTATGGTCTGTGTGACTCTAAATGGACCATCATTTACTAAATGAACATCATGCTGTATTGAAGAAGACTTGAAACTAGAGATTGAGACCATAAACTCATGTTTACAATGTTTACTGAGGTAATAAATCAAGAGAGAAGTAGAGTCATTTTCTCATAGACTTCTATACAACCAGAGGAGTCGCCCCCTGGTGGACACTAGAGAGAATGCAGCTTTAACACATGAAGGATCGGCTTCACTCTTCAGGAGGTTGTCTTCTGGTCGTGGTCTAAGAATTTGATTTCCCGATATGGATCCTGATGATGCAGGATGACAATCACCAAAACTGTCCAATCAACGAGTTCCCTGTCAGTCTGTATTAACTTCTTTGTTCGTCAGTGTGAATGAACCGCACCTGAAGAACTCCCAGCGCTAACCTGCTCTACAGTATTTGGGGTATTTTATGGTGCCCACATGGTTGATGGTGCTGAGTAATAATTATCTGTTCTTCATTGTGGTCTGAATGCTTTAGTGCCTGTTTCCTGACATAAAGCCAATGTTCTACTTCAATGGACATAATAAAACGTGTTCCTTTGTATTGTATTTCTTAAACACATTCACAAATATTTCAACAAATCACAGAATCCCAAAAACAAGGTTTGGCTTTATAAGAAGCTTCCTGTGCAATATTAAGTAAAATGTGTTGAACAGAGCGTAGTTTAAACAATTAAAATGTTGCATGCATCACATCTGAATCCATGACTATTCCACCATAATAACTAAGCTCCGTCCATCCATAATAATTATTAATCACATAATGAGTCCAACTAATGACATCCCTCTTTTAATTTACTTCCCAGCAGACGTAGAGCCGTGATCGGGCTGATTATTCAATCATAAGCTGATCCTCACTATCAATATGAAGCGTGCACGCCTCGACTCTCACTGATCTGCAAACAGCACAGGTGTAGCAGCTTTAGTTTTTTATTGTATTTCATTTCTTTATGCACTCTGGCACCTTATTTACTTGCAAAGTAACAAACAAAAAACCTTCACGTTTTTCGGCTTCGGGTGATCTTTTTATTTCCAGCTTCTCCAATGTGAAGATGTGCTTTGTTCTCACTGTAAACTGAATATGTTCAGCTTTTGTATCGCCGGCTCTGGGGACCAAACGAGCAATTTAGAGTCACAGTGTATTCTGTCCAAAAACTAAAAACAATGATTCGTTGCAGTTTTAAAATGCTCCTCCATTCAGCTGTTTTGAATCTATAAAAGTGTGTTCAGAAAACATAGTGGGCCCATTTGAACCTCATCACACGCTCTGGTTTCCAGCAGACCGACGATCAATTCTAACTTTTACCTACAAGCTCTCGGCTGCAGCGGCTGAATACATTAAGCCGAGTCATCACATATTTCTTTACACAAACAAACCAATAGTCTGTAAAATCAAATACCATGAATCTTTAATGACGCTCCTGGGAGGTATTACAACTTGTTTTTGTGTTGAAGTTGATTCTAACTACTGCAGAGTAAAGCGTAGTAAAGCTCCCTCATAACGCTGATAATCCCAGAATCTCATCTCCTGCTATTCACGTCAGCTTCATTTGAATATTTCATTTGTGGATCACTTAGAATCTCTCTCTTTGGTTTAGTGAGATTTATCTCGTTTTCTTTTCATCTAATATATTTCACGTCAGATATTTTTCACCTGCTGTGCCGGGAAAATGAAAGTTTTGATACTCGCTGCTTTGTGCCGTCACCACTGAGCACATGTTAATTATTCATGGTGCGGAGGAAGACTAACACTCTTTAATAGCCACCTTTCAAGTACAGGAGCTGACTGCGATGTTTGATATGACAGGAGACATGAGGAGGTGTGTGTTTCTCACATTACATAAAGTACACACAGAACGTTAGCGTGATAAAAGAACTGATGTAGTTACAACGTTAAAGTCTCATCAACTATATATATCTGATGAATTCTATATTATTAATGAAACACACTCACCTCGCTGAGCTGATCTCTGTGCAGCAGCAGCTCCGTCAGCTCCCTCAGCGACTCCTCCACCCGCCCCCTGAACTCCACCGACGGCAGCCTCTGGGAGCAGAAGAGGTCCATCGCTCGGGCCGCCACCCGACAGGCCTGCAGGACCGGTTCTCCGGGTCCCAGCGGAGGAGGACAAGGGGGGTCCCGGCACGCCGCCACCACCGAGTCCAGGAGCTGGCACACGGAGTCCGCCAACACGGAGCCGGCACCGTCCTCCTCGGGGCTGAACCACAGGGACTCCAGGCCTCGGTCGCTCTCTTCTACCCGGTGAAGGGTGCACAGCGACTGGAGGAACTGTACGTGAGGAACCGCGGGTTCTCCACGAGGACATCCTGGAACCGGAGGCTGAGGGATGGGGGTGGCAGGATGGGGGTCCTGGATCTCCAGGAGTTCAGGGGTCTCTGAGCCGCAGCCTGGTTGGAGGTCGGCGCTGTACGCCTCACTTCCTGGACCGAACAGATCCTGAGAAGTGTCGTCCATTACGTCGTCGTGACCTGGAAGATTTAAACAGAATACTTAAGTTAACAAGTCTTGTTTTCAAATGTGAAGATTCGCTTTTTCCCCCCAATTTATGAACGTATAACTGTCATCAGGAGCAGAAGTATTCCTGCTTATAGGATCATTCTACTTAAATAACATTTAGTAACGATGGAGGAAGAAGTACCCGCTGCCTGCGTGCTGCTCCTCCTGTTTGACATCGTTCTGGTGATCAGTAGTTCCTGTCGCAGCCTCAGCACCTCCTGCTGACGCCCTCGGGCTGTTTCCTCCCAGCTTTCATCGCGGCGCCTCCACCTGAGGGCCAGATCCTCGGCGTACTCGGCGCCGCTCATTCCCGAGGGCTTGTTCTTTATTATAGCCACGGCCACGCCCACTTTGTCTTTGGCGAAAAGCCACTCCGCCCGGCTCGCTGCTGGAGCAGAGGGGAGGATGGGGGGGCACAGTTCTTTTAGGGAAAACCCAACAAAACATAAAACCACAGAGGGAAGAGAATCTGGAAACTCGGCCACTTTATAGTTTTAAGAGAAGATACATGTTTCACAAGAGTTAAGATTTGTTTTGCGTGAGCCTCCGCTGACGGCGTGCAAGCTCCGAGCATTATACAAACAAACAAAATGAAATGTAAATAATCAAAAAGACAATATGAATGAAGAAACTTTGAATAAAGTCACTTATGTCACTGGTTATCATAGATAGTAAACGCAGATGAGTCTGTATTTAAAATGGTAACTGTACACTTGTTAGCCAGCGAGCTAGCTACTCTGGCGACCTGGCTAGTTAGCTTGCTTGCTAATTCCACCATGCTTTAATGCTACACTGGTTACAGGTTACCCTGGCTAACCGGAGGCCAACCGTCCTTAAGCCCTCAAAATAATGTGTTATTTATTATTTAATAATGTTTTGAAAACAGACACTTACCAGTGAACTGAAATAATACTCAATTAGTGCATAAACAAAACAAAATAATCTGCTAGCATTTTATATTTATTAAAATTCCAGCTTCTCAGCGTATGATTTGTTGCTTTCATTTGTTTAATATGAGAGTAAACTGAATATATTTGGGTTTTTGACTGTTGGTCAGACAAAGAAGTAATTCAAAGACGTCACTTTTGGGCTTTTTGGACTATTTTAAGAGATCAAACAATGAATCGACTTGTCATGAAATAATTACTAGATAAATTGAAAATTTATTTAGTTAGTTGCAGACCTAAAATGTGTGTATACTTGGCTGGAAGCCTGTCTACGTTTACTAAACACAATGTAGTGCTGATGGAATGTACATTTCCTCAAGAGCTGTACTTAAGTGGGCATTTCCATGTAAATGTTCAGCCATGAATAAATAAACACACAAAATCACTTTAAGATGTGTCATTGAGGTCTAGATTTTGTGATTACATACTAGATTTTTCAGGGAATTACATATTTACCTTTAACCACAATGTAGGAGATTGCAATCATAACATAGAATGATTTGTTGGAGCGGCCTACAGCTCTTCATGTTCATCCCACAATATGTTCTCCAGAGTTTACTTTACTTTTAGGATGATCAATCATATTATTTTGTCATGTCCCGCTCTCCATTAAGGTTAAATTCTCCTCGTTTTCGCTTATTATTTACTTTTGTAAGATGTAAGTGTCTCACAAAACTGTTTGTATTGTATGATTGAGGAAGCTAGCTTAGTTGTTCGTTTAGGCTATTGACAATTATAGCTGTTGGCTAGCTTTTTACAATGCGTCCATTATCGGACAGCAAATAAAATGGAACTTATTATGTTAACATTTAATTTGTTTATCTTGTTTTATTACTTTCACCCAATTCCCAGATCAGTCTGGTGCCCAATGTATAGCTATTGTTACGCTACAGCTGTGAATTAAGCTAAACTATGGCAAACCTTAGCTAAGTTAGCTAACTAGCTAGCTAGCTAACTTGGCTAGGTTAGATAGCTAGCTAAAGTTACCGTGGTGCTAGTTTAGCTCACGAAGCGCAACGTCAGTTTAACGAAACGTGACATTTCCGGTTTGAGCTACGAAAGTCAACTGTCAAACTAATTAAATAACCTTTTTTTTTTAATAATTAACAATTACCTTTTAAATGGCACTCATTACTTTCCATCGCCTCAACGTCACAATACACGTTTACAATCGTAACGTTAGCGATGCTACTACCATAGCTGGTGACATAGACAGGTGTTACACCCAAATCTGAGACCCGTAGTATTCTGTGACAAAAAAAGAAAAAAAGATGGTGGATCAAATGTTACAGAAGGATCTCTTCGTGTGGGCCTCTTCTCACAGCCAGAGGTGGAATATAACTGTGAAGTACTTTAGTACAATTATGAGGTAGTTGTACTTGATTATTTCCGTTTTATGCTCCTTATATGCTTCTAATCTACTACATTTAAGAGTGACATAATGTAGTTTTTACTCCACTACATTTATTTGACAAGTAGTCGCTTCAGATTTTACATACAAACCGTGCTCTTCTTAACAGGTCTTTTTAGGCTGTAAGTGAGTAATTGAAACCTTTAAAGTGTAAAATATATATATATTTAGGATATATTTATATATATATTTAAACTACCATGTTGGATGAAGACGGACAGCAGCGAGGCGTCTGTCTGCAGGAATATCCTTTTTTATTGAGTATATTTGAAATGTGTCCCCCCCCCCCCCGAACCAGCTCTTCTTCTTCATGTGGAGGAGCGGCGGGTCGATACTGAGGTCCTTCTGGATCGCCGCTCACAGAGAGACGAGGCCGTGACGCTCTCCCGAGGAGTCTCATTTGCAGCCGAGGGTGCGATTCCCTCCGCCCTGTGAGCAGAGCCCTGCAGGCATGAAGGGTGAAGGTCGGGAGGAGCTCCACTTCTTGTGCTTTGTGACTCAGCAACACGATATCAATCTGCACAGGGTGGATGAGATGTGCAGTGTGGATGAATTATTCATGCATGAAATCTCACTTTTGGTTGTGCAAAGGATATAGACCCTGAGAAAAAAAAAATCCTTTCTCAGCCAGCTCTGCCTCTAAAGTAACACGCCGCTAAAAGGTGCTTCAGTTTGGACTTTAGGGAACAAAACAAACCTGCACAAGTTGCATCAAGTGCAGCTCCTCAAATCTGACCTTGTGTCACTTTTCTCCTCCTCACTGATTGTGTTTCTTTTAGCATCCACATGCTAACGTTTAGCATAAAGAGCAAGGCTGGTCTCAAGGCAAAGCGTCAAACCAATCCTCACCTTGTGATCAGCCAGTTCTTAGCCAGTGCTAATGACATCATTCATTATTGTTTTACATTAATAATAATATAATATCATTTTGTTACAGGTCTGAGCTTCATAAAACAGGTACAAAAGGGACATAACTGTAAGTCAATGAATAAAACACACCAAATGAAATAAAATAAGGTAGAAATGAAAAAGAATATATAAATAAAATATAGGGGTGGAGGTTGTAAAGTGGTCTATTGGACCTCTTCCTCTTTTATTTTGGCACCGATTCTTTTGGAAGTATTCTGAATATTTAAAATGATAATAAGGCCGACATCATCAGGTTCAGCTTGATCCTGGACCACGATGGATCCAGGTCTCTGTGAAGATCCTCAACAGTCACCGACCTACCGTTGCTGAGTTCCCCTGAAAGTCTTATTTCATCCATCTTATTTTTCTGCGACCGGACGTCAGACAGCCAGGAGCATGCTGGGTAGTGGAGTAGCTTCAGGTCCTAGCTGGGTTAGCTTAGCATCCATCCGGGCTCTCCTCCCTGGAGCTGTTTGGTGGCGTTTTTGGTCCAGCAGGTCTTGGTGGTTGGTCGGCCGTGGAGCGGCAATCGTCTCAAAGTCTGCTGCTCTTAATCCGCAAACTGCCTTCTCAGATGATGCTGAACATATTCTGTCATATGTCATTAGTGCTCCAGTAAATAAAACAGAAAAAATCAACAATTTAAGACCAAAAAAGGAAGAGAAATCCATGGCAGCTAACCATGTACATGCTGCCACCGTTGCAACCATTTGCTAATTAGCACTAAAAACCAAAATACAAATGTCAGCAGCTTCGCAGGTAATTAAGTATTGGACTTATTAAAATGTTGACCTGTTGGTGGCGCTAGATGTGAAGTTAAGGGATCACAAAGTTGATAGAATTCATCCGGATAGGGACATGAATATTTTCACCAAATTTCGTAGCATTACATTCATTAATTGTCAAGATATTTCACGTTAAAGTCAGTAGGATTCATCCTCTGGGAACCACGAATGTCTGAACAGTATTTCCTTTATTTGATCGTTAACTGGAGCAGTAGTGTGTTTGATGTGCTCTCACTGTGTCTTTATCGGTGGCCGTGATCTCGGACGTCTTACTCACACTCTGAATGTTTGTTTTCACTTCGTGCTGCTCGTTTTAACCTCGTTAAGAAAAAGTGTGAAATAAACACTCAACGCTGATGTCGGCTGTTGCACTTCCTCTCTGACTAAAGGAGGCGTTGAGCGTCTTCGGTTTGTGTCCGAACAAACACGTGTGCTGCTGTAAAAAGTACTACATGTACCTCTGAGCTGTAGTACAGTAAAAAGTACTACATGTACCTCTGAGATGTAGTACAGTAAAAAGTACAATATTTACCTCTGAGATGTAGTACAGTAAAAAGTACAATATGTTCCTCTGAGATGTAGTACAGTAAAAAGTACAATATGTTCCTCTGAGATGTACTCGTGTGAAACCCGATGAGTTACAGCACACGTGTGTGTTGGGATCGTAGTCGTGATGAATCGCGGGTCAGTGAGTTCACGCTCTCATAACGCTCGTCAGCCTTCAGCTTTGATTGCTTCCAGAATGAAGAGACTCGCCGGCTTCACGCATCACGGCTTCCTAAATGCATAACACATATTGACTTGGCAGGCTGGTAATTTACCTCAAATATTTATATTGTTTGAGAAACAAAAATAAATGATGGGATGGGTTTCCAGGCCCTGAATGCAAGTTAATTAAATAACTTCAATAAATCGATTGGTAGAGACAAAACGCACAAAAAGTATTTTTACTGCAGGAATTTTACTTTATATACTTTATATTTTCACAGTTTGGTATTAGTACTTAAGTAAATAATCTGAAATGATTTTTTATATCCTTTAACCCTTTAGGAAACTGAAACCAGCTGTTTAGAACATGAAGTCTCTCCAGAGATCAGGAGGGAGCTGTCCGTGGTGCTGAACCCTGTTAGCCTGTTAGCATGTTAGCCTCTCTGCAGAGGAAACCCTCGGGCACTATGACCCAGCAGAGGGCTTTTATAGAAGACGATCAGAAGGTGAGGAAGAAGAAGGAGGGAGGAAGATCTTCAGCAGGAGAGAGAGGTTCATTTAGATATTTAGACATTTTTATAGAAAGTATTTAAGTATATTTATTTAGCACTCTATTGTTTAGAGATACTTGAGTCTTTAAATGAAATATTGTACATTTTACTGCACTACATTTTAAAAGTTCCACTACTTTACAAATTAAGATTCACCACACAAAACATCAATTTATAAAATATAATGTAATGTTAAGGATTAACAATAACAACAACAATAATGATGATAAACCAATAGTTTACAAAGTATTTTAAGTTTTGTCTTTACTTATATATATATATATATATATATATATATATATATATATATATATATATATATATATATTTATTTTCAGTATGATCATGATTATTAAATCTGATGCGTTGTGATTGAAACTCACAGCTGTTCTATTCGCTGCTGATTACTCAGGTTGGAGCTCTGAAGGATTTAGGATTGAGATCAACATTTACTTTTACATTTAAAAATAAATGTGTAAATGGACTTTTAAAAAAATCCTATTTCACATGATACTTTATCATCTTGAGCGTCATTTTGCAGAGTGAGTACTTTGATACTTAAAGTACATTTAGCTCCTTATGTACTTTTACACAAGCAGAATTTGTAACGCTGGACTTTTATACTTGTAACAGAGTATTTTCACACTGTGGTATTGTTACTTTTACTGAAGTAAATCATTTGAGTACTTCTTCCACAGTGCACTCATTTTATTGCTCCGTTTCATTCAAATAGTCTGTGTTTATGTACTTTCTATACGAATACATTGTATTACTAATGAAACATACTGAATTGAACTGTCAGACATCACATTGATGATGAAAAATGATCTTAAAAATAATCAATATTTTGCTGTTAGAGAGAAAGAGTCACAGCGAGGTTTTAAAGAGCTCTTTATTGGACACTTCTGAAGGACGCACAGTAACAAAGGAACCCAGCACTGAGTAGAGTCCTGTTGATACAGAAGCTCAGCGATATCATCAGCTGATGTTATCTGGTCTCAGATAAGACAACGTGAGGACAGGTGAGGTCACGTCCTCTGTGTTCTGTTATCCACCTGAGGCACTTTACAGTCTCACCATCGAAAACTAATGAGCATTTTAAAAGCTGACCTCTTCATTTTTAGACTCAATGTACTCACATGTTAGTCCAACAAAAAGTAAATAGGACTTTTTTGGAACAGTCAAATTTCAGGGATAATTTAAGTGCAAAATTGGCCAATTTATCAACAAATATCAGTCAGATGAAAAATAAAAAAAAACCTTTTACCGTCACTGAGAGAGAGAGAGGGAGAGAGGGGGAGAGGGAGGGAGGGAGAGAAGAGAGAGGGAGGGAGAGAGAGAAGAGAGAGGGAGGGAGACTGAGGGAGACAGAGAGACATAGAGGGGGAGGGAGAGAGAGAAGAGAGGGAGGGAGAGAGAAGAGAGGGAGGGAGAGAGAGGGAGTATAAAAGCAGGACTCAGACTTCAGCAGCTCTGAACTTGAGAGGAACTCTGACCGGATTAAAAAGCTTCCAGTGATTTAGTTTTGTTCCTCTGAACTCTGATGATGAGTGAAGTGATTTCATCCTCTCAGAGACAGATGTGATGGTGATGGAGAGGCCGCTCTGTGAACCGTTTCTTCTTCATTCCTCGGATGTTTAAGTTGATGAATTAGTGTAAAATGCTGCGGGTGAGGTGAATAAGATGAAGAGGAGGAGGCAGAAACCTGTCGTCTGATCGTCGGATAGCTGCCGCTGCCGGAGATGGAGCCGCTTTTATTTTCCCGGAGGCGAGACACGCGAGCGGTGGATAAATATCTGGGCGGTTTCAGGGCGATCTCCGGGCTTTGCTTTGAGCTCAATGACAGGGGCGTCTGACGAGGGACCGGTGGAGAGGGATGGAGCATGCCAGTGTCGTCTACGGAGAGCTGTTGAACATCTCCACCAACTACACCCATGGCAATGTCACGTCGAAAGAGGAGGAGAAGGACAGTAACATGGCTCTCCAGTGGGGTCTGGCCGTGACCTTAACCCTCATAACTTTGGCCACGACGCTTTCCAACGCGTTCGTCATCGCCACCATTTACCAGTCCCGAAAGCTGCACACCCCGGCGAACTTTCTGATCGCCTCCCTGGCCGTCACGGACCTGCTGGTGTCCATTTTGGTGATGCCCATCAGCGCGCTGTACACGGTCAGCCAAACCTGGACTCTGGGGCAGGTGATGTGCGACATCTGGCTGTCCTCGGACATAACCTGCTGCACGGCGTCCATCCTCCACCTGTGCGTAATCGCGCTGGACCGCTACTGGGCCATCACGGACGCGGTGGAGTACACCAAGAAGCGCACTATGGGGCGCGCCGCCGGCATGATCGCCACCGCCTGGGTGATCGCCATCTCCATCTCCCTGCCGCCTTTCTTCTGGCGCCAGGTGAAGGCGGAGGAGGTTACGAGCTGCAACGTGAACACTGACCACATCTTCTACACCATCTACTCCACCTTCGGCGCGTTCTACATCCCCACGCTGCTGCTCATCGCCCTGTACGGGAGGATTTACGTGGAGGCACGGAAGCGCATCCTGAAGCAGTCGCACAACAAACCGGGGAAGAGGCTCACCTCGGCGCACCTGATCACCAACTCCCCCGGCTCCGTGGCGTCCACGACCTCGCTGAACTACGGGACGAACGACGCCTCCTCCTGCGACACTACCTCGTCCGCCAACGTGAACCAAGTCAAAGTCACTGTGTCCGACGCGCTGCTGGAGAAGAAGCGCATCTCCGCAGCCAGAGAGAGGAAGGCGACCAAAACTTTGGGAATAATCCTGGGAGCCTACATCATCTGCTGGCTCCCGTTTTTCATCTACACCCTTCTAGTGCCTGTCTGCGAGTCCTGCTTCCACCCGGAGCTATTTGACATTTTCACCTGGCTGGGTTACCTCAACTCTCTAATCAACCCCATCATTTACACCATGTCCAACGAGGACTTCAAGCAGGCTTTCCACAAACTAATACGGTTCAGATGCTTCAGGGCATGAGCGACGAGCCCCCCCCCCCCCCCCCCCGCCCCCCCAATCCTCTAATCATCTGTGTAAAATTGAATCAAACCCTCCATCAGCCACAGATATTTCCCTCCCCGGGTTTTCCCCCCTGAGGACAAGATCTCCAAACACCCAGATTGTTTATGGTAATGTGGCTGCAGAGATGCATTGACCTGCCATCCAGTCTGCATCGTGTCATCATGTGATGGCAGAAGAATGGCTGCTGTTAACACAACCATTGGAATTAAAAAAGAGAAACAGCCTGCTGCTGTTGCTGCAGGAGAGAACTGTCAGTGGATGTTAGGATGTTGTTGAATGTTGATGCTGGAAGCTGCAGACTGGTTTGCAGGTGATAGTGTTGTTATAATGACTTGGAGAAAGCCCATACACCCCCCCCCCCCCCCCTCTGTACGTGCTGCACTGGACTGCAGCCTGCAGACTCACTTTGCCATAGGAGTTTGACAGTCAACGTGTCAGTTGGCTTGTAAGCACAAACAGCTTAGGACTAAGCTACCACGAGCCCAAAGGGCAAAAAAAATATATATAAGATTTGTGTTTGATTTTCCTGACTCAATAAGGGGAAATACTGGTGCCTACAAACACGCTTTTTTAGTTTTGTTCCTCAGACGTGCCTGGCCCCAGATGGAGAGAAGAGCATGGTTTTAGTTTGAGACAAAGAAAAAGACACAGATTTGGTTTTGTTCTCGTAGGCCAGTGTATGTTCTATCGTTTCTTCTTGTGGTGTTCACTTTAACACAAAGGCTCCAAACTGAGTGTAAATGTACAAATCTGTATGCATCAGTGTGGTTTTGACTTTAATTTGCTGAAGAGTGGATGTCGCTCAGCCGAATGCTGTAAAATAGTGCAAAGTGACCGTCTCTGAGGGAATGAAGAGCCAGTGTTGTAAAAAAAAAGCCACTCTTATCCACCGGCCTCTTGTTAAAGATGCATTCTTAAATGTTGATATGAGCTTCGATGTTCCATTTCATGTCAGGCTAAACAAACACAACTCCAAATCCAAGGCCCCAGAAGAAACAACAAACAGCTAAAACCTATAAAAAGTCTAGAAGATGATTTTTAAAATGATGGAAAATGTTATTCTGATCCAAATCACCCGGCTCCTCCCACCGGACCGCCACACGTTAAATGTCAAGCTTTAGCTGCTGCTGATCCCTTCAAGGAAAACTGAAAGAAGAGTCTCTTTAGAAAAAAGATGCAAGAAGTGCAACAGCAAGAAAGTGCTGGAGATGGAAATCATCAGGACCGTAGCTACAGTATCACTGAGGACACTGAGGTTCTGTTCTGGGCAATATTTCTGTACATTTGGAGGTTTTAACAACGTGAATACACAGATTAAACATGGCGAGTCTCTGAAGGCAAATTCTTTGTTTTTTAGGCCCAAAAACTAAATTAAACTGAAGGGAATTATCAGAAGTAGCTCACGATTTGCAACGGTAGAGAAGCCATAAATAAGATTTCATGAAATATAATTTAAAAGTAAAAAGAAATATATTAAATATAGAGAAAATATTTTAGCAATAATTTAGCACATTTTGATCTCAGAAAGGAATCATGTTTATTATTGAGTCTTTCTTGCTGAGAGTTTGATGCAACAATTAAAATCAGTCTCATGTCGAAGCAGCAGAACCACAAATATCCTCTTTTTTATTACACGCGTTCTTCTTCCTGGCGCCTACATTACCCACAATGCAGCTCGACCGCTGACGTCACTCGAGGACCTTTATCAGGCTTGAACTCCTTTAAGGCTTTTAATAGACACACAGGTTCCCCTTTAAGTGTTTAGCTAGAGACAATTAGCTTAGCTTAGCATAAAGACTGGAAACAAGTGGAAACAGCTCGCCTGGCTGAGCGCAAAGTAGAAAAATACACCGAGCAACACTGTGACATGTTTCATTTACTGAGCTTTAGATGTGTTGGTAGGTGTGTTTTAAACTTTGGAAGCGGCTAGCTGTTTCCACCCGTTTCCAGTCCTTATGCTAAGCTAAGCTAGCTGCCTGGTGACTCTAGCTTCTTAACATGCAGACATGAGAGTGGTATCAATTAGCTCATCGAGTCTTTGCAACACAAGCCAAAAAATGTACCCAAATATATATATTTTTTAAAGAATTGAAAAAATGCATTTGTTATTAATATATAAACAAACATAAGACGGCTGCAGGGAGTTTGTTGCACCAGTAAAAGAGTCTCGCTGTCACTTCCCCTCACCACATCAAAGATGGCTGCCAGAGACTCGTGACCACACTAGCCTCATCTCGTCGTTTTATTTGTTTAACTCTCCAGCAGCCATGTTGGATATTTGAGGCTGCAGCTCCGTGGTGAATTTGCCTCTTTTGTGTTCAGTATTGATCCGCTCAGTGTGAAACTCTTCTGGTGGCTCCGTCGATCTCATCCAGGTTAGCTTCTGCTGTACAACGCTTCTGCACACGTAAGACGATGCACTGTAACCGCTCTGCTCCGGAGGATCACATCCAACCCACTCGAGAGCACAAAAAAAAAGAGCACTGCTGCTGTTGTGAAAACTGAAAAAAATAAACAAATCAATAAAAAGGTCTATGGCATCATGAGGCTGATGATAGTTTGCCCACATTCTCTTTTTTTCTGATTCTGAGGTGAAAGCGCTCAGGATCTGCTGTGTTCTGCTCCGCTCGGTGACGAAAACGAGTCACAGACGTGAGCTGATGGAAATGCTGCGTGACGGCTTTAACGACGGCTTTCTAACTTAATTAACCGGCAGGGGAAAGAAATCTAACTACGAGGAAAATGTCAGTGCCGAATGCCTGATGAAACGCGCGGATTGTACTTATTAATGTGCAACACATCGTGTTACAGGGTGGAGGTTTGTTTTTTTGTTGCATTGGAGACCTTTTGTGCTCTGTTTTAAGGCTGTAATGTCCCTTTTCAACACTGCATAGCAATTCTAAGTGGGTTTGAAGTGTGAGCTGTGTTCAGACTGGAAAATGACAAACCTGCAGAGACTATACAGAAAGAGAGAAATCCAGATTTCTGTGTCTTATTTTGCCCTTACAGTGAACAGCATGAGAACAACTAATTGCAGATGTTTGACATCTTCAGAAGGATTTAGAAAAACGAGTTTTTAATCCTTTGCTTTCTATTTGTTGTTGAGTTGAAAGAGAAGTTGAATCTAACAGTGTATTATTACGGTTAGTGGCAGTGTGAGCTCACAGCTCTGTGGGATCCAGTGTGTCACGATGTTAGACACCTGTTTCCCCAAAGTGCATGCTGGGAGATGCTCCAGCTGAATAAAGTGCAGAAGACCAGAGTTCACATGCTGAGTGAGGTCAGGTTTAGGCTAAGCAAAGGAAAGGTGGTTCATCTTGTTAAATACTAAAACAAGTAAATGTCTTTTGTCCAAATGTCCAAATCAAAGTGATATTTGTTCCTTTTCGATTGGTTCGGTTTCACAGCAATCAAATAATGAGTTTCAATCGAGTTTCAATTCCAGACTTTTGAAAGTCTGTTTTACTTCCTAATCGTCTGCTTTTTGTGTGGAATGTATTCGGCATATTCTGTACGTTCTCTTCGCCGATGTTAAGAAAACATCCGACTTCTGCAGAAGTCAAAGTCAGTCTTCTCTATCTCACGCTAACCTGTTTACTAATGCCCTCAGCGTCTACATTGTGTGGCGTCAAAGGCGCCCTGTGGAGTTTTCTTAGAAAGAAAATGTTTCTGTTTCTCGTCAAAACATTTTGTGTTAAAATATTTGTAAAGCCGACTTTTAAAACGTAATTTTAATCCCGTTTACGTCCGTGTTCACTAGCTAGCTGTTAGTTAAATGTTTGTGTGTCGGGTCACGTTTCAACTCACAAGACCTGCTCGTAAAGTCACTGCTCTACAGCGCTGCTAGTGGTCATAAACTCCACATGGTGCCTTTATTATTTAACCGAGAGAAAAGCATCTTTCCTCAACTTTAAGAGCATTGAGAGCTGAAAGAGAACAAAAAAGCATGCATCAGTAATCTCCTAAAACAGCTGGTAAATGTAGTTCTTTTATCACACAAACTGGAGGAAACAGTGTAATTGTTGGGGGACTATTTTCCGCGGCGTATTAATCCACATTTGGTGCTGGAGTGAGTGTTTGTGTTTGGGATTGAGCTCACTGATGTGTTCTTAATGGAGCTCTCTCAGCTCTCAGGCTGTGATTCACACAATACCTGTGAGAAGAAGCATTCACTGCTGTCTGTGGGATTTGTATTGAGCATCACCAGATTTGTTCTGATCAATAACACGTTTGTGGGATCGTGAAGCAGAGCTAGAAGCTCTCAGCGTGCTACACTTCCTGCTGTGTTCCACCAAATCATTGTGCCGCCGTCACTTTCTTAAAACAAATGGTGGATATCTTGATTTTAAATGCGCCAGCATGTTGAAACGGCTCAGACAAAAAAGAGAAATCCATCAAATCTCCATCCCATTAGAAACGGGCTCCTCTCAGAGACCGACGGCGAGAGCCTGAGCCGATGTCATTCTTTCCTTTTGTCAAAAATTAATATAGTTGGCTCCCTTTGAAATCGATCAGACCGCCGTGGCCCCCTGATTACCGTTTCCATGGTTTGATGCTCGGATAAACCATGGCAACACGGGCCCTGCTGGAAGCGTGTCGTGCTGCAGAAGCCAAATAAACACATTGACTGGAATCTAGATGAAGCCGGAGAGCTGATGTTTCACAAACACTCAGGGGATTCATTGCGAAACGAGACGCGACATGTTATTTAAGGTGCAGATAATTCAGGAGTTTTGGCTGAATGTCTGTCCTGCTGTCGAGGAAAACGCAAATCTAAACGTCACACTTGTGATGTTGTAACGTCTAATTTTTCCAGTCTGCTCTGTAGGAAATGATTTAGGACGTGATTTTAAGGACAAACGTGAAGACGAGCTTTATTTTCACGGTGGAAATGTTCAACCCTGAACCAGAAAACGTCCTCTGACACTTTAATCAGCCTCCTCTTCTCTGAGCTTCACCAGCGTTCACAGCTCATTGTCTGCAGAGCAGCCACAGTTTTTCTTTTCCTCTCGATGGTATCACACCTTTCATTTTTCTGCTCTCTGGTGTTTTGGCCTTGAAAGCGACGGTGACAACACAGTCCTACGCTGCATGAAGCTGAATGTGAGGATTGTTAAAGTGGATCCTTTCACAATTCCCTCAGTTTTTTTATTGTATAAAACTGCAAAAAAAAAGAAAGTCTCTCTTTTCAAGTCATTTCCATCTATGGTTGAACTCTAAAAGTCTCTTTCTGCAGCTTTCGACTGTTTTCTTCAGCAGATGGAGTCGGCTCAGCTGATGAAGAACTGTTGATGTTCACGCTTTCCTGGTTTTTTTTGGAACTTCATCCTCTGTGTTTTGGGCTTAGAAGTGGAGCATGAATGTCAGTGAAAGAAGAACTGTGATCCTTTACTCAAGTAAAAGTACCAGTAACCTAGAATACTCCATCAAATGTCAAAGTCACTCAAAAACAAGTGCTACTCAAGTCCCTGCAGTTCATAACCTGCTAAATGACTTTAAGTTTAGGAAAAGATTGTGGTTTGGGTTGAAATTAATTTGTTTGTTATATTGCATGACAAAGTATTGCAACAACGTCACACAACATGGTAGCTCAACATGGTAGCACAACGACGTAGCGCAACGACGTAACGCAACGACGTAACGCAACGACGTAACGCAACAACGTCACACAACATGGTAGCGCAACGACGTAACGCAACGACGTGACATCACGACATCGTAGCGACACATCGTAGCGACACATCGTAGCGACACATCGTAGCGACACAACGTAGCGACACAACGTAGCGACACACCGTAGCGACACAACGTAGCGACACACCGTAGCGACACAACGTAGCGACACACCGTAGCGGCACAATGTAACTACTGTGAATAAATAAAAGCTGCTCACTTATTTATGTTTCTTATCAACATGTACTTTTGATTTCATCGGAACATGAACAGCGTCCCCTCGGTGAAGGTCTGTGGACGATTTGTTTGTCGCTCCATGCACTACGTCGTTTACTCCGCACGTTGCTCGTCGTTCTACGTCACTTACTTTTACCTGATGCAAAAACGTCCACATTCAACTTATCCATGTTTTGCAGAAATGTACCAACATTTTCAGTGTTATAGTGTTTTGAAGCTACATTCTCAGTCCGGTGTTGGTTATGTTTACTCAAAGATCATGTTTTGTGTAAAATAAGTAAATTACTTGTCACGTTGGGACATGACCAGCGGTTTCCTGGGTCCTGTGTTTGTTTCAACGATCCACAAACTTTGATTAAACACATTCATGATAAATAAAATCCAGACGTTATCTGGAAGAAAATACATTCCCTCGCAACTTGATTTGGAAATGCAGTTTTGTTGTATAGGGACGTGATCGTTAGGAGACCAGGCTGTTGTAACTTCCTGTAAAACGTCACCTGACTTCCTTAATGCCAGCCCTGCTCGTCCTGGCTCACGGTTACATGGATTATAAACCAATTATAGTGAACAGAATGAACGGTGAAAGAGAACAGCCTGATCTGAGAGGTTGTGAGAGAATTTATGGGAGTGAAAGATAATCTGATACATTTATGTTTTGTTCTTATGTTTGACCTCTTTAGGTAAAAAAATATGTTATTTTAATAAGCTTTTATGTGTCAGATAAATATAAAAATGTTACTCTTGAACTCTTAAGTAGATGTCGCATAAATGGGAATACTCAAGTAAAGTACAAGTATCTCAAAATTATACTAAAGTACTTGAATAAATGTACTTCTACAGCATGACGAGTGCTTTGAGTTTGGGCACTTTGAGTACATTTGGATGCAAATCCTTTTGTACTTTTGCTGAAGTAAAATATCTGAGATATTCTTCCTCCACTGTTCATAGATGGATAAAAGCATAACGACAAAAAGATGAAGAAGAAGAAGAAGAAGAAGAGAAAAAAAGAAACATGTGATGATGTGTGTAGGCGAGGTAGAGCTCAGAGAAACATCCCACTCCCAAACAAACAAAAACACACGCAGAATATCTCAACAGCATCTTTTCAAGGCAGGAAACAACAACAACATGACAACAATGAAGACATGAATCCACACACAGACGGCTTGTGTGTGTGTGTGTGAGTGGGAGATTGTGTGTGTGTGTGTGTTCAGTCAGAAACACACTTCATGTCCTCGTGTGCGTCAGTCAGCGTTCCCTCATCACCACTAACATATGCCCTCCTTGAATCTTGCATGAGGTTTGTTATGTGATGAACTGGTGGAAAGAAAAAACCCACAGTGGTGATAAATAATGTATCAGAAACGTGAACGTCACATTTATTTACAGAAGGATCCCGACGAGTCACTGCGAGCGTGAAATCAATCATTCAGCGATGAACACGGAGAGAAGTGTTGAAATGATCGACTGGAGGAAACGTGTCAGAAAACATCCACAGGTTTAAAGGAGTGAAGGCATCAGCAGTAAGAAAGATACAAGTGTCCAAACTGACAACAGATTAGTTCATCAGAACTGCTGTTCATTTAGTTTATTTATGTTATTTACTTCTGCGTCAAAAGTCCTCATTCATTGTCCCATCTACGTCTCGTCATCATCTCGTCATTGTCTCGTTTTAGTCGTCTCGTCATCGTCAGGTCTTAGTCTCATCATCATCTCGTCATTGTTTTGTCATCGTCTCATATCTGACTTGTTTTAGTCTCGCCATTGTGTCATCATCTTAGTTTCGTCATCATCTACTCATTGTCTCATTACCATTTCGTCATCGTCTTGTCATCATCGTCCGTCGTAGTGTGTGCATCATCGTGTCATCATCTCTTTTTAGTCTCATCTTAGTCTCGTCATCGTCTGTCTTAGTCTCGTCATGGTCTCGTCATGGTCTTCTCTTAGTCTCAGTCATAGAAAAAAGGTAGTTGACCAACTCACAGTCGTAGTTTTAATTAACAAACTGAAAACTGATCAGAACTTTTTCTCATGAACCCTCAGATTCATGTGGTGACCAATTTAAGAGAACTATCACTGCTGATACACTTTTAGTTGAGCTTAAATGCATCTTCACGTTGTGGTTTAGGTCCTTTATCTTAGTTCAAGGATCTGAGTACTTCTTCCACCACAGTTCAGAAGAAAAGTATTTCACTTGTAGTGAAGAAGAATTGCTCTTGAGCAGCTGGTGTCCATGTGTTTTGTTCTTGTTGGCTTGAATTCATGAATGTCTTGAACTGAAATGTTTCAAAAACTGAAAACCCTTGACTTCCTGTCCCAGGGTCCTCTTTTTAAATCTCCAGGTTCATAATGTCCCCAAACTGCCGGCCGTGAATGTTTATCCTTCAGTTTTACGAGTCAACGAGTCAACAGGAGGCAAATTGTCTGCTTAAGAAAGAAGAAGTTAGCAGCAGCAGCATATTAAATGTCTTTTATTTCATTGTAGGTCGTTACTTAAGATGACAGCAGTTATGATATAAAGACGAGCACGGTTATGATTAAAATAATAATTCAGAATCTGCAGGAGGCAGGAAGTCTGGAGATATGACTTTATTGAGATTAGTAGATGGTGGAACTTAGAGACACCAAATTGAATCACGTGTTCGAGGAAATCAGATCACAAAAGCACACAAACATAACCGTTACCTGTTTGTTACAAGTAAACATCTGACAAACATGTATTTGTATCAGGAGAGACAGAGACAGAGACTTAAGGGGAGACACTACAGGTGAATTGTCTCTATGATTTTATGAATAAATGTATAAATGAGTGTGTGAGTGATGTGTGAACCTTCAGCACACAGAGAGGAGTGAACGTGTGAAGTTTGGTGTGTGTAAGAGCTGCTGAAGTGGAGATTTATCATCAGAGTCTGAGAACAAACTCATTCAGAGAAAACGTCCTTTAAAGAGACGTTTAGTTCATTACAGACGTTTAGAGACTCTACAGGTGAAGAGTTAACACATGAACTCATAGATTCACCATGAACCTTCACCACTTCATCACTCACATTAAGAGGAGGATTTACTGTGTTACAAGTTCTCTGAGATGTTATGTTTAAATATGAAAATGAGGCTTTATGTGATGGTAACTTTTGGTGAATTTATGTGAAATCTACAGACGTAAATACACAAAAGGAGTAAAATATATTTTTTCTTTCCACTCGTCTGAAAGATGACGTGTTGTAGAAGAAAAATGAATAAATGAATAAATGATCTATTTATATATTTACTTTTCCTGGAGAGAAAGTGAGTCTGAACAGTTTGATGAAGACGTTCTTGGCGTAGAAACGTTATTCCTCTAATAAAGTCTGTTGACTCTGAACCAAAACCTCCAAAGTCTCCACTGATCCCAGAACTATAAGTCCTACTGACGCCTCATAAACCTCTTCAACCTTTATTTGTCTCAGAAATAAGAACCAGAACCCTCAGAGGGACAGAAACAGATCGTACTGTACGTTCATATTTAGTTTATGTCATTGTTTCACCGGACGGCACTGAGGGAACATGATAAATGCATTACTGTGATGAATTCTTTACAGTGTACAGTTCTGCACCTGTTGCTGCTGCAGCCGGACTGAAACACGGCGTCGACCAATCAGGACGCAGCTCCTCTGTGAGCTTTGACTTTTAACTGAAAGCCTAAAAACGAATGATTCCACATATTAGGAAAAGAGCGCTTGTTTGTTTTCTTGCAGAGAGTCGGATGAGAAGATCGACACCACTCTCGAATACGTTCCATGTGGTTAGCTTAGCTTAGCATAAAGGCTGGAAGCAGGCGTAAACAGCACCCTGTCGTTTTATTTACGGTCAAAGCGAATGTTTTAATCAATGAGCTTTAGAGGAGCTAGTAGGTGGACAGAGGTAAGCTAGCTGTTTCCCCATGTTTCCTGTCTTTATGCTAAGCTAAGCTAAGCTAAGCTAAGCAGCAGTAGCGATCTATATTAGAGTGCTATCGATCTACTCATCTTTTTTCTTTTTTTAATCAAAAGTAGTTTTTTTGTGGACAGGACGTTACAGAAATGCCAAAGATTTGTTATAAAACACTACAAAGTGTCTTAATTATCCCATAATCTATACTCTATATCTATACTACCTTTAATATAGATTCAGATTTTAACTTTCAGAAATTCTCTAAATCTAAAACAAAAATGTCACTTCATTTCCAGTGGACAGTCTACTACTGAGCATCATTTCGCTCTTTTAATGATCAAATCTAGTTGTTCTTTTCTAATGCGAAAGCATTAGTAATCTTGATTTATTAGTGAATTTTGCGTAATCTGTATCACACTCATGTAATTCTCTAATTATGTGAATTAGTAGAAATCTGACAAATAAACGTAGGACGTGATTAAATTAATGAATCATTGTAACTTTAGGGATTTAGTTTGATCTGTTAAAGATCACAGTCTGTAGTTTTCACTCTTTAAAGTTCCACATTTGACTTTAATCTTTATGATAAACATAATTAAAGGGCTAGTTGCTCTGAGAATGTAAAGAAAAAAACACTCCTGAAAAATAAACCTGAGAAAACTTCTGTTCCTGCTCTAGTTTTGGAGGTCATGTTTATTCTGGAGAGCGGGACCATCAGGCCGTCAGCCGTGGATGATTCAGAGGCAAACAAGCAGCGGAGCCTGTTTGCATAACGGTCTCTGCTGCATTGCTTCTGTGGCGTTGAGACCGGGTTCTGGTTCTGATGTGGGAGACGGACCGCTGGGCTGGCGACTGGTCTGAGTGGGAGGATGTGATGAGACCGTCATCTCAGCAAAAAAAAACAACAACATGTCAGCGCTACTGGCAAGAAAAATAGAAGTTGTTGTGAGAGAGGAGAGGAGTCTGGGACTCGGCGAGAGGCTGTCAGATCAGATTTAGGACCAGCTGGGAAAAGATCTGGGCACAGGAGTGACGTCGATGAAGGAAACCTGAGCTCATCAGAGTCTAATTACTCAGGTTTATGGGTCCTGACGAGCTTCCTGTTGTGGTGATTCCCCCTAAAACAGCAAATCGTTGCTGTTAAATCTCTATTTGTTAAGTCGTGAGCTTAAAAAAATAATGTTTAAAGCGTAAAGATTCTTTCCGTTACTTATTTAGTTACGCTTATCTTTTATGTTGTCCTGGAATAGTTAAATGCAGTTGTTTTAAACAGTCACGTGATTAATCGATCAGTCGATTGACAACATTAAGACGCTGAGTCATGTTTCATCATGGCGGGAGCAAAGGAGGAAGGTGACGTAGCGACAACTTCTGCAGCCGGAGGAGGATTAAAGGTGGACGGACGGGTCAAACAAACACAGGACTTTCACCCAGGAGGCCGCTGTCTCCAACACGTCCTCATGTTACCACCTGGTTAGGTTTATGGTTGGGGATTGTGGTTTGTGTTAAAGTAAGCCTTTTATAGTTACGTAACTGAACAAAGATAAAATACGTCAATGTTGGTTTCATACGTGACATGAACAGCGGTTTCCTGGGTGAAAGTCTGTGTTTGTTTGACCCGTCCATCAATCCCCCCCCACCCAGCCGTTAGTGGACTTCCTCTCTCTTTATATGACGTCAGATGCTCTGAGAACTGGTGGTCGGCTGTTCTTGTCCTGTTGAAACTAAAACTCAACATTTATTATTTTAACTCATGTACCTCCGGTTCTGTGTCTTAAAGCTGCATTCTCTCTAGTGTCCACCAGGGGGCGACTCCTCTGGTTGTATAGAAGTCTATGAGAAAATGACTCTACTTCTCTCTTGATTTATTACCTCAGTAAACATTGTAAACATGAGTTTATGGTCTCAATCTCTAGTTTCAAGTCTTCTTCAATACAGCATGATGTTCATTTAGTAAATGATGGTCCATTTAGAGTCAAACAGACCATAAAGCAGGGGATGCTTTAGCACCGTTAGCGCTGTTAGCACCGTTAGCGGCATCGCAGTTTTGAGAGCCGCTGAGCGGGAAACCAAACAGCAACTGTTCACCACAAGTTTTTAAACGGAGACAGTTACGAAGAAGATGCGTTGATCTCCTGGTGGCGGCGCTCATTTCGGAAATATATCGCAAACAATGCTAATAACCGCTTTATGTCATTTATTAAAAGAAAATATGCATTTTTATGATGGTCTTTGAGAAGTTGTGATGAACATCTTGCCCCTTTTTTTCTGACATTTATTTCTGAAATAATGATTTGTTTGACTGAAAAATAATCTTATTAATTAATGAACCAATTAAAATAACCGTCGGTTGCAGCCCACAAGTATTCTTTCATCGAGTCGAGTCAAGTGACAAAGGCTGCCTTTAAACGAGCGCTCCCAGTCTCCCAGTGAGCTTCAGTGTTATGAATTTCTGCAGCTTATTTTAACTGCATCGTTGATAATACGTGGAGGCATCGCTGAGTGTGTGCCTCCCCCCCAGGTCCTCGTTCCTCACAGTCACTCTGCTGCTTTTAAAGCATCGATGTGCGAGTCTGCTGCAGAGAAAAGTCGAAGAGACTCTCCCGAGCGTGAAGGCTTAATCAAGTCAAATTGACGACAGAGCGAAAAAAACAGCATCGAGTGAAAACAAAGGAGTTCTCTCTGAATCTTTAAGTCCTACTTTACCAGACGGATTGTTTTTATTCACAGTTGAATATTCGTAGATTTTTTAAAGATGTGTACATATTTCTCTTAGATCTCTCCTCGTCTATTAGTTACTCACAAATCAGATGTTACTGAATTATTGCTGATAATAACATCTCCTCTCCCTCCTGAAGACTTCCAAACTAAATAAGTGAGCTGTTGTTGCTTCGAGGTGAACGACAGGAGAAGAGTGAAACATAACGCCGTGATCTTTCATCGTCATGTGAATCTGTTGAGGTGTTTTTTTTTGGGATGGCTGCCTCGTTTCCCCTCCGAGCTTCGATCAATACGTCGACTGTGGACTCACTGTGAGTCGGTGGAGTGAACCGGTGGAGTGTCTTTGAGTCTCTTCCTGGTTGATAACGTGTCTCTTTGAGTGATTTCAGTAATCCATCCATGACATCAGCCACTAGAACAACACGCCACGGCCTCTGACCCCGACTGTCAGCGGAGCTGCATTGTGGGTAATGCAGACATCGGGTTTTGACGAGGAAGAAGAATGAATAAAAGCCGATACCTCTGATTCCACTGCTTCAACTTTGAGTCTCGTTCACTGAAGTCCAATTCATCACGAGGGGAAGATTAACGTGAAGCATCGAATGTCGTGACGACGCCTCCAGTAGAGACGTTCCCACCAAATTTAATTGAAATCACTTTTTTTCAGATTCCCTCCGTGGATCGGATAATTAAAACCACAGCTTGATATGATTTCATTTCCTCTCGATGTGAAGCAACATGCCTGAACAAGATTCTTTCTTTCACTTTTTGGCGATGAGCTTCACGCTCTGTCGAGCTATCGACTTCCTGTCCGCTGTCATCGTTTCACAGCGAGTGTCCTCGTTATCGATCGTAGTGTGTGCTTTTCCACGCAGCCGATGTGCACTCAGCCGCCCTGCAGCGCATTGCATCCTGGGAAAAAAAAAGGTCCAGGTCACGCACCGTAAACTCCCCGAAGCTTGGATGACCTTAACTTTTCAATTTTCTTTCCTCTTATTCTGTAACAACGATGTGCAGAATATGAAACCGTTTCATGGTCAACAACGCAAAGCGAGCTGTGGAAACTGAATCTTTGTAGTTGTTTAATGCCTCTCTGTGGTCCTTTGCAGTCTTTTTGTGTTCTTGTTGCATCTCTTTGTGTCTCTTTGTAGTCGTTGTGTTTCTCCTTGGTTTTTTTTCATAGTTGTTGTGAGTCTCTTTGTGTTTCTTTGCAGTTGTTTTTGTGTTTTTTTGTCATTTTATGTTTTTTTGCATCTCTTTTTGGTCTTTGTGTCTCTTTGCAGCTTTGTGTTTCTTTGTAGTCTTGTTTTTAAACATTTTATTTCTCTTTGTAGTTTTCTTTGTGGTAATCTTTATGTCACCTGGTATTCTATTTTTGTCACTTTGTAGTTTTTTTTGGCCTTTTTTTGGTCTTTTTGCATCTCTTTGTGGACCTTTTGTGTGTCTTTGTAGTTGTTTTGTGTGTCTTTGTCTCTTGTGTCTCTATGTTGTCTTTCTGTGCGGTGGACTATCGGGAGAATTAAAAATTGTTTGTGACATTTCACTCTTTTAGTCTGTTCAGTATATTTAAAGAGTCCTTCAACTTGTTTCATCTCCTGCAGAGATTATTGTAATATAATATATCGACACTGTTTACTTATGTACTACATAAATATACGATACTAATATATATAAATATACTGCACATCTAGTTTAAATGAACACGTTTAAATGCAGTTCTGTCTCCCACGCTTCGAAACCAAGAGGGAATAAAAGATAATTATCTCACAAATTCACCGAGCTACGAAACAAACTGTGGAAGAACTCGAGTCGCCCGGTAAGAATATATTGCATATGGTGCTGCATGTTTTTATTCATCCATAAATAAGATGAAATGCATCCCATCAGCTTACTCAGCGGTCGGTTTAAACCACCTGCAGTAACGTTCACACACAACTCCACCTCCGATCTCCACGTCTGATTGGAGTTTGGCCAACATACTGTGTGCAGCTGCTGTAATATTCAGCGACAGTGTTTACTCAGCGCCGTTTGTGAGACGAGAGAAACATTCGCCGAATATTTTGTGTCAGATGAGTCCTCGGCCTCACACCTCCTCCCTGAAACTTCATTTTGTGTCATCGTGCGGAGGAGGGAGGGAGAAAGAAAAAGAATCAATTGCATATTGGCTTTTTTTTCCTCTAACCATCACTCTTGAAATCGAGCTTTTACAGCTTCAGAGAGCAATTTCCTCGTCTGTTTGAGGCTCACGTATCTCACGGGTGATTCAGCAGGTCCTTTGGAGTCTTTCTGGGTCTCTTTGTGGATGTTTTAGGTTGTTTTGGGCGTCATTTTGAGTTTTTTTGTCGTCATTTTGTAGTCTTTGTGTCTCTCTTTGTAGATGTTTTCTGTTTTTATAGTCTTTTTTCTCTCTTTGTCGACGTTTTATGTTTTTTTTGTGGTCTTTTTAAATGACTTTGTAGTCATTTTGTGACCTTTTTGTGTTTCTTTGTGGTCATGTTGAGTCTCTTCCTGGTCCGTGTGTCTTTGAGTGACATTCTGTAGGTGGAGGCCAGAGTGGCCCCCGACACTTCGGGCCCCTCGGCCTGTTCGCAGTTTGTGTGCTAAGCGTTCCAGACTACAGCCTCCACCCTGATGCTTCATTTCTGTCATTGCGTGGAGGAGGGAGGGAGAAAGAAAAAGAATCAATTGCATATTGGCTTTTTCTAACCAGCGCTCTTGAAATCAAGCTTTTTACAGCTTCAGAGAGCAATTTCCTCGGCTGTTTGAGGCTCACATATCTCACGGGTGATTCGGCGTGGCTCCACAATGGCAGCAGGCCGGTGCTTCACAGCTCTTACCCGGGATAAAGACCCGCTCAGCCGGTGCGTCTCTGTGGGCTTATCTGCCCGGCGCCACTCGGTCGAGCGGCGCTGACCGTGTGATTGCAGCAGCGCCGGAGATTCTGGACCGTAAATGTCACGATATTGCCGGGAGCGTCCGCCCGACAACACGCCTTGATGGAGTAACTTTTATCTGGCAGCGCCATCGTTTGATGTGCTAAACGGACGCTCACGTTGAGTTGCGGCTGAGCAGAGAGAGATAAAGAAACGAAGCACAGGAGGAGGCAAAAAAAACATGCTAGCAGGCAAACAATTCAAGATTCCTATTAGCTTGGATCAGAAAGCAGCAGATTTAAGTTCCTCATTAATGTGTCTCACCTGGTGGAGGAATGAGCTTGAAGCCGGTCATGACATGAATGTGGCTCCACATATTCCACATATATTCAACCACTGAGGAGCAGACTGCAGTTTATGAATCAAAAGGTTACCGTCACATGCTGACAGAGACAAACGCCTCAATCACTCAGAGGAAAACATGAACGTGTGTTCAACTCTGAAGACAGGACGTGTGGTTGTGATGCTTCTGTCACACGGCGACATTTCTATCATGCTTTCATAGAACTGGTGCGGTTTGATCCACTAGAAGTGCTGCTTGCGAGAGAAAGAGCCGCTGCGCTCGACATGCTGGAACCGCAGAACCCTGAAGCCACAAATACACAAAAGCACACGTTTCAATCATTTAAACTGAAACTGCACGATATCTGAAGGAGTTAAGACGGTTAAATGTGTTGTAACGCACACAATCTCGTTTTACAAATGAAAACTTGAACTCGTAAGCAATAAAAACGAACCATCGCTCAATTTAAAACTCCTCGTGGTTCTACGGTCTGACTTGATTCTTAATGTTGAACATGTCGTGTGTCCAACATGCACCAAGAGACTTGTTTTAGCTCCATCATCTGGTGTCGCCAGCGATACACCCACCAAGAGTGACACACACACACACACACACACACACACGCGGACAGATTTCTTTCTTCTTTAGTGGGTTTATTAATGTATTATTACACGTGGCACTTTGCTGTCACAGCATTTACTAGAACTTTTAGTTCACCTCAAAAAAATCTGGAACTATTCTGAAAAGTCATAATTGTGTTGTCAAGGTGAGAAAAGACAGACGGGCAATAATTGTGCTGTGAAACAGTCGATCAAACCAAAGCTTTGGTAACGAGCGGATCAGCCTGAGCAGCCACAGGAAAGGCTTTCTTCTACATTATCGGCTGTTATTTATCCACAGAGTTATGGTTGTTCCGCTTGTTACACAATGTTTTGCATGTTACGTAACGCTACATAACAAACATGTTCACGGTAGAAACATTGTTACATTTTTAACGTACCGGTCGTACACTTGTTACGTAACGTTACAAACAGTTATTACGGTTGTTATTTATGGTTGTTCCGCTTGTTACACAATGTTTTGCATGTCAGTTGTCCGCGCTCGTAACATTGTTACATTTTTAACGTACCGGTCGTACACTTGTCACGTAACATTCCATTTGTCTACTGCAGTCATGTTTCGATGCTGCTTTTCATTTGAACTCAAACATGATATTTTTTTAACCTCAACAAGTATTTTTGTTGCCTAAACCCGACGTTAACCAAATGGCATTGTGCGTTTTTACAGCTGTGTGTATTTTGTGCAAAAATTGCAAATTGCAGTCTGAGGGCAATTTGCAATTTGTGATTTTGGTCTGTACAAAAATAAAGTGAATTGTCTGAATTAAATTGATACGAGGCTGATACGACACGGATTCATGACGTGTGTTTTTACGTATCCTGTGGTTTCTTCTGACATCTGGCTCGTGTGAACAGGTGGAGTCTTTTTTAATCAGAGACAGAGCTGAAGATGATATTAATCAAAGTTATATCCCAGAAGGAGGAGAGGAAGATGTCTAGAAAGGTGGGAGATCTGCAGCTTAATAGGTTCTTCTCTTTGTCGAAGGAGGGATGGAAACATTTCATGGATCTGTCTGAGGGCAAGACGTCGGCTTAAAAATAGCCGCAGTAGAGGACAGCATCCAATTTCCTGTCATTTAAAGCGAATGAGAAACAAATTGACTCATGAACTCAAAAAGAAACATGCTTCTCAGAATTAAAGCTAAATATCCTGAAAAGCATGTTGTGTTTGTTCACATCTGTAACCTCGAACATCTGGAGTACCTTCAGGAGAACGAGAAGCAAATCAGAGCCGGAGGACGAGACAAAGACGCTGCTGTTACTCACAACTGCTGCAGGAGACAGAAAACATCATTTTACTGTGGAATTATTAGACTGCTTTGTTTTTAGGAACATATTTACTGTTGAATGTCTTTATTTTATTTCCATAACTCTGTTTTCCACCTCTAAAAGTCAAGTTGTTTTTGTAGATCCACACTGACGCACACTTTTCATATTTCAAATACGGTCGTTGAAGATGAATTCATTTTAAAAACGATTAAAGAGAAAATAGACACAGTGTCCGACACAAGAGATGTCATCAGGCATCCAGCTCAATATCAGAGATCACAAACACTTTGTTTACAATAATAAACGGTAAAATGTGTTTGGGTTATACGGTATTCCTATTTTCAGATTTAAAGGCTCTTTGTAATAAAACAGTTTGGAGATAATTCAGAAACGACTGAGGTGTACGATGAAGCCCTCACAGCGAGGAACGAGCGTGAAACGAGTTGTCAACTTTAATTTATTGTCACGTAACTCGTGTTCTTCAGTAACGGACTTCTTTTGTTGTTTCAATCCAAACGACGATCTTTTTTGTTGCCTAAATATAATTAAGATGGACGTTTATTTTGTTTAAATTGACACGTGTTGCTGAACTTTTTGTAAAATATTATACGACCCGTTGCGTGAGGTCGCAGTTTAACACTCGTAAGGATCCGAATGCTCGTTAAGTTACGATCACGGTTTGGATTAAAGGTGTTTCTTGTGTAGCTTGAGTTCGTTATCCAGGTTAACTTCTCTACGTAACTTAAAATCAGCCAGCGTTGACTTTTGGCTTCGCGTGGGACACTAACAGAGGACTCCTGGGTGAACGTCCCGTGTTTGTTTGATCCGTTCGTTTACTCCGAACTCCTATGTTTCCTTTGGCGCTTTTTAAACATCGTCACCTCACACTTAAGTGGATTTTAGACGAATTGTAGTTGATGAACGTCCTGAGGAGATAAAACTCACAGCTTTGGCTTCACGCTGAGAATAAAGAGTAAATTATTCAGATTTTCTCCACGTCAGCACCCAGATAGAAAGCGCTGAGGTCCTCCGGCACTGATTTCACCCTGAGCTGTGTGACTGGAGCCCCGGAGCCTCTCATGACATGCAATTTACCGGAATAATATAAGTGTGATTAGCCTCTGACCCCGTCTTCTGCTTTTGAGGATTACAAATACCACGTCTGGAATTCATGGAGAATATTAGAACGCTGTGTGTCCGAGGGGAACTGAACGCCGTCCCGCTCAGCTGATAAAGTAGTCCCCCCTTTTTATTATTTATCTTCTTTATTCCCAGCAACTGAAAGGCAGAATTAGAAATGCTTTGTGGAGACAAAATGTCACGCTCAGGTCCTCGGCTGCCTTCTAATGCACGACGGGGGAGACGTCTGTAATTTACTGGCCGTTCGTTTGCGTCTTGTGGCTTTTACTTTTAAAAGGAGCTGATGAGAAAGAAGTCACGGATCACTTCAGAGTGCCGAGGAAAAGCACAACAACGCATTAGAAGTGACCTTTCAGGCAGTTAACCGTCTCACTTATCCGGAGAGGAGCTTCAGACGCAGCACATATATTCACCAACAAACAACAGAAAGACGGTCAGGAGTCAGAAGTACTGCGCTGCCTGTACTTTACTGCAGTATTTCTGTATACTTCTACTCCAACACATATATCAGCTTTAGTTACAAAGTGAACATAACAAGACTTAAACAAAAGTAAAATGATTAATGAATTAGAAAATGTTTTATAATCATAAAATCATCTTCACTGAATATTTTTATATATATTCGTTTACAAACCAAATAATAAATCGATTAATGGAGAAAACACTCAGCAGATTAATCCACAGTGAAAATAATCATTAGTTAGTAAAAAAGAATAACATTTGAATGCTTTATCTTTATTATACTGACGCACTTTTAGGGACGTTTTACTGTACCAGAGTACTTTTACTATAACAGTATCTTCACAGTGAGGTGAAATTAGGTTGCATGAAGTCACTCGTTCCTTCTGCAGACTTTGCTGTTCATTAATTCATTTAGATGTGTTGAAGTGTGACCTTTCATCAGGAGTCACAGCAGTAAAGTGATTAGAAGAAAGGCGGGACTTTTAAAAGTGAGTCCAGATGTTTGTTCCCTAAAGTTTGTTGTTATTATTCTTCAAAACTAAATGAATTCTTCTTCAGTGCTACTCTGCCGGCAGACGGAGCGGACACGGTTGTCTAATGTATTTCGTACGCCTGTCATCTCGAGATCAAGACCTAATTATCTCGTTGCCACGGATAAGAAACCGTGTCCTTGTTGTTATGACTTCATTATCCAATTTTTTTCAATAAGAATGGCTCATGAATTATTCCATTATGTGGAAATAATGACTTCACGATGACTTTGATGGACCGTGACGGACAGAAGCCCTCAGATGAGACGTTTAAGCAGAGATCAGGTAAAAACAAAGAGACAGAAGAGTGTTTGATGACTGAATCATCATTTCATCAGGAAATATCGGAATATATGGAGAAAACATTGGCAGCAGATTTCACAGAGACGCATAAAAGAACGAGACTGTACTTTACGTTATGTACGCTACGTTATGTACGCTACGTTACGCATGCTGCGCTACGTAAGCTACGCTATGTAGGCTACGTAAGCTACGCTTTCTAAGCTATGCAACGTAAGCTATGCTATGTAGGCTACGTAAGCTACGCTATGTAAGCTATACTATGTAAGCTATGCAATGTAGGCTACGTAAGCTACGCTTTCTAAGCAATGCTATGTAAGCTATGCTATGTAGGCTACGTAAGCTACGCTATGTAAACTATACTATGTAAGCTATGCAATGTAGGCTACGTAAGCTACGCTTTCTAAGCTATGCAATGTAAGCTATGCTATGTAGGCTACGTAAGCTACGCTTTCTAAGCAATGCTATGTAAGCTATGCTATGTAGGCTACGTAAGCTACGCTATGTAAACTATACTATGTAAGCTATGCAATGTAGGCTACGTAAGCTACGCTTTCTAAGCAATGCTATGTAAGCTATGCTATGTAGGCTACGTAAGCTACGCTATGTAAGCTATACTATGTAAGCTATGCTATGTAGGCTACGTAAGCTACGCTTTCTAAGCTATGCAACGTAAGCTACGCTATGTAAGCTACACTATGTACATATACTCTGTGTTTTGTACGCTACATTGTGGAAGCTATGTTAGTCACATAACACTAAACAAGTCATCATTGACTTCTGGTTGCATACGGGACACAAACAGCCGTCTCCTGTGTGAAAGTCCTGTGTTTGTTTGAGCGGTCCGCCCCTGACTTCCTCCTTTGCTCCCGTCATGACTACAACCACTCGAGTCACCGATAAAGAGTCTGAATTTGCTGTTTTTTTGACTGTTCGGACTACATGAACACCTTTAAGAGGTATTTTGCCATTTTATACATAAAGTAATTAGTCTATTAGGAAAATAAGCATTCATTGCTGCTCTTACAAAGTGCATAAATAAAACTGCACACTTCAACGTTTTTAGACAGCATTAAAGGAGTCCTACACTGATAAAAAAACATCCCATGAGGTATTAAATGTCTCAGACTGGAGGATGAAAATAAATAAATAAAGCTTTTCTTGATTTGTGGAGATGACCCTGAATATTCTGACTGTTAAACATAATGAAACATTTAAACTAGATGAATAAGCTTCAGCTTCAGGCGGTATGAAGTTATAGAGTTATTAGTATGAACCAGGGTCGCTCTCCGGTTTGGTAACTTTGTGATAAAATGTTGTAATTTGCTTTTCCAGTTTGCTCATTTTCATCTGCCATCGTGATTTCCTGTTTCCCAGAATGCCTTCTTCTTCAAACTGTCTTGTAGCTGAATTGCATTCTGCCTGTATTTCCTCCCGCGGGGGGCAGACGTTGTGTCGTCGCTCTCTGATGGATTCCTCCCTGCGTGGCGCTCAAAGTGGAACATTCTCTGAACACCAGACTCTGTACATGACGTCCGGTCATCAACGAAAAGAAGCAAATAATAAATCAAAACACGGATGCAGGAACGCAAAGAACATGAGCAACACACACACCGGGGCAGAGAGGCTGAACTGTGCAGAGCTGCTTTCTATTTGTGGTGAAGCGTTCCGAGCCGAGCGGCCTGAGGCGGCGTCGTGCTGTAAACACTCTCAGCTCCAGGTGAGTGCGTCAGTCACTGTAATCCCACCGCTCTCCATTCCGCTGCTGAGTCACATGATGGACGACTGTTGCTTTAATTTGGGAGGTTTTTATCCAACAAGGCTGTTCAGTCCAACGATGACTGTTGGTATTAATATTCACGATCCCTAGAGGATGATTTATAAAGCTTTTGGTGCCAATTATGCATAAATGACTCGACAATTTGTACCGTTTTTTTTGCGTGCAATAAGAACGCATTTTTAACAAAGTTCTTGCATTTATACGCCATGTAGTCCGTACTGACTTCAATGTAAATGCATCCACGTTAACATGCTGCACTCTGAACGATGTGAGACTGTTTACGATGAGAAGGTCAAACAAACACAGGACTAGCACAGAGGAAACCTGTGTCAACGGGTTTTTGACGTTATGTTGTTTTCGTGCATATTTTAGTTACTACACATGTTTTTGTTTAAAGCCAAAACATATTTTTCCTAAACCTAACTCCAAACATGACATATTATATATATATATATATATATATATATATATATATATATATATATATATATATATATATCCAAACAGAAGAGCTCCCCTGTGGCCCTTTCATTGCTCATGTGAACAGTCAGAGTGGACAGCGGGAGGCTGAAGTTTGGCATTTTGAATGAAAAGGTCTCTCATGGGAACACGACAGATTTGATTCAGGAAAACTTTGCCATTTTGTTGAATACATGTGCGGTTTAGAGCTGCAATCTGAGTGTAAAGCAGCAGGTGCGCTCGTATTTTAGGGGTTTTAGTACACGACTTACAGGTTGTGGACATCGTGTAGTATTTTTTTATTTGTCCATGTTTCTAAGTTTGTTTGCAGCGTAAAAACGAATCCAGGTTAGAAGATATTGATGAATCCTGCATTTGTTCAATTATGAATTGATTATCATCAAACCCTCATAAAGCAATCGTTATTCAGGGAGCACACTCCGAACTGAACATGTAAACTCTGGCAGAAATCAGAAGTTATGGCTTCAGTTGTATTTTGTAATGATGTGCTCGGTGTCGCCGTCACAGCAGCAGTCTGCAGACGAACGCTGTTTACAATCCCCTGATGCACTTAAATTGTTTCTTAAAATCATTTTTAATAGGCCTGTTTTTTTTGTCTTTAACCAGTTTGTGCAACTTATGGTGTTTCCCTCGTCTCGCAGCGCTCCAGAGGGAATCTGCTGTACGGAGCAATTTCCTCCAAATTACAGCAGGAGAGTGTTGCTATTAATAAGGTGTCCGCCTGTCTGCCTGCCTGTGTTCTTATCGGGAAGAGATCCTCTTCATACGTTTCAGGCTGTGCGTGTGTCGGTCCCACCGGGGCAGACGGGTTCTCGGTGTACTCGGTGAACCTTTTTCTCTGCATACATTAAATGTACACGTGTGTTCGGCAGCTGAGCGGCTTCCCTCTTATCCACATCACATGTCTGCCGTGTTTAAACAGATCCTCCTGATGTTATTAATCCGACCAGCCGTTCCCGTGTTATCGCTGTGATTTATCTACCGGGGAGCAGCAGGTTTAATCTGATAGTGATAACACAGTGATAACAGCCAAAAACCAAGAAAAGAATCAAGATGCCGAGGGGCAAAAACCAAGATGGCGACGAAAAAACGACGTCCAAAAGACTAAGGTGGAGACTAAGGTCTCCTTTCAGTCCAGTCCTGTTCAGCAGTAAAGGAGATTGTGTTGTTGTTGTTGTTGTAACACAGAGCAGCTGTTAGTGGTCGAGCTGGATGAACAGGTCAACAAAGAGTTGTTACAAACCTTTTAACACAACAGTTCTTCTGCTTTCAGGCGGCAGGTCAGAAAGCACTCATGTCATTTTGTAATGAAATAACAAATTACTTTTTGTTTCCCCTGAGGACTTGTTGAGTTAAATGTATCACACACACACACACACACACACACACATCCTCCAGCCCGACCTCCACACCATCACAGTTACTTTCATTTCAATTTGACCCGCTGTCGAGACAAATGTCAGGTTCTGTTAACGCCACCAGCGGATCAGCAGAACGGCGCTCTCGTCGCGTTGGGTTTAAAGCCAACACATGATTTCTTTCTCTCTCATTCATTCTCACGTTTCTGTCGCTGCACTTCAACAATAATCCGCTGACGGGAAATGTTGGTGACACTCATTACAAAACCAATAACGCTCAAAGCTTCCTGTCCGCATCTATGATGTTTCTTCTTCTCTGCGTCCTCAACCTCAGTTTGTTTTTTTATTCTATGTGGTTTCATTCTACTCGTACAGGTTTAATATCGAATATCAAAACTCAAGAAACATTTAGTTTACACTTTAATTCTGGAGATAAATCTGACACTTCTGTGACAGGAAGTGGCTGCAGAGTAGATTTTAAATGGCAACAGGAAGTAGCAGAGTTACTAAATATGATCACATTACAACAACATAATAATAATAATAATAATAATAATATGTAAATATCAGACATTTTATTGTCACACAGTGAAGGCATCCAGAGCCAGCTGAGGTTATTTTAACACCTCTGATGAACCTGGAGCTCATTTCATTCTGAATCATCTATCAAAACAAAAACTCAATTTCATTAACCATCAGTTTGATGAATTTTCTGCCACAGCTGTCTGGAAGTCTCAAGAGATGTCTGGCAGAGAGAAATGAGCGATTAATGTAAAGCCCGTCTGTTAAGCTACAATTACAACCCAGTTTCAGGATATTTTGATCATTAATATCAATCACGAGTATTCACTTTTTCTCTACTTCCAGAATGTTTTGCAGACTTAAGTTGAAAAACGTCAACATAATTTACATTGTGAGTTAAAATGATATTAAGTTATAAGCAACCATAGAAACAGAAAGTACAAATATAAACCATTAATAAGAAGATCAACGAATAAGCACATAAACGCTGTATGTGTGTTTATAACTGTAAATAAAAAACTGTTCATGGACCAGTAAAATGAATAAAATAATCAGGAACCTTTGACAAAAAACAATATGGCGGCACCAAAAACTAAGACGGCGGCACCAAAAACTAAGACGGCGGCACCAAAAACAAAGATGGCAACAGCAAAAAAAACAATATGGCGGCACCAAAAACAAAGACGGCGGCACCAAAAACAAAGATGGCAACAGCAAAAAAAACAATATGGCGGCACCAAAAACAAAGATGGCGACCCCAAAAACCAAGACGGCGACCCCAAAAACCAAGATGAAAATGGTGATGGGTTAAAACAAAGATGGCGATGGCAGATAACCAAGATGGCGAGAGTCACAAGGTCAAACTCAAGGCTTACAAACAAGAGTCCACACACTACGTCCCTACCTTATAAGGTCTACGGTCAGGACAAGACAAACGACATCATCGGGTCTAGAGAGCGATGATCACGTCGACGTCTGTCAGCGGTCCTCCAGCAGCAGAGTGAAGCTGCTTTCAGTACGAATCCAAAACCAAACAAATCCAGTTGAGAAAAGAAAAACCATCAAGAAAATGAGCAGAAGCCTGGAATCCAGCTTCCATACCTGAGACTACAAAAGGTAAACGCGGTCCTCGAGAAGCCGGTATGAAGCCCAGAGAGGGATTATTCACGGCGGGCAGCCGTCGAGCTTCAGATGGAAGACAGTGTGAGGTCTTCTGTCTCAGTCAGTCTGAGGCGTCTCTGTCTGGACACGAGACTCTTTGTGTTGCTGCAGAACGCACTTATTAAAGTGAGATGTTTACCGCCTCACACGCAATCAGCTAACACCACTCGTACACACAGGATACACAATATTCATGCATCATGTGGATCTATACAAAAGTACAAAGAATATATCTCCACTCTGCTGTGGTGGATGGAAAGTGAGCATCATTGTCAGAGGACCAGAGGAGGACGAGTGTTCTGAGGACGTTTAGTCGTCTCATTTACACTCTGTTTAAGATCCACCAGAGGGGCGTTCACTGACCTCTTTTATAATCAGAGAACTAAACGTTAACATCTCTTCAGCTTGTGTTAAAACCTCTTGGACCCGAGCGAGCCCCATTTGGGGTTAACGAGATTTTTAATCGAAGAGAGCGTCGTAGAAATTAAAGTTCATAAAGAAATTAAAAAAAGAAATTACATTTTTTTTTTTTTTTTTTTAATCGAAAAAAGTCTCCTTAATGTAATCACGTTAACCATTTTACACACTGCAAACACCATTATAAACTATTCTACTAACTAACTAAGAAGATTCGCCACAATACCATGCATTTTACGCCACAGCCGGCAAGACAACAACTCAGAGAATGCTTCGTGAATCTCGGGCATAGCATCTTACCCGGCAAATCACACCGCTAACAACATTAGCATTCCACACAGAGTTCAACGGTAGCTTCCAAATGACTCTCCGTCAAAGCGTTCAGGAGTTACAGCCAACAAGCTACAGAAAGCACAACTCCCACACTGCGAAAATATTATAACTGTATCATACCTTGAGACGGTTTTGAGGGTCAAAACGGTGAAATCCGCAATTATTCCTTATTAGTAATGTGTTCGTCTGCTCAGTAGGTACGTCTGGAACTTAAAATGGCATTTCTCCGTTCATCTGAGCCAAAATGGTGGTCAGAATGCCGGCGGCGAATCATACAGGGGGCTTGGGGCTTGGGGGCTGACCGCTGCACGGTTTTGGAGTTTTATTGGCTGAAAATTCTGTCAATCACTTCATGGGACACACGAGTGTGTTCGTTTTGAGCACCTGGATCTAATGAGATGTCACATGACAAGATCCGCCCAGCAGAGCCTGAGCAAGGGCTCCAGACAAACAGACAGAGACATCCAGGAGAGATATGACAGGTCAAAATGGGTCAAAATGGGTCAGAATGATGCCAAACAGCTCTGTTATGATAGATTGTACAATATGAGTGACAAATAAAGTGAAATATAGTGAAATATATAATTATAAAGTATATAAAAGTCAAATGGAACAGCTACAAATTCTGGTTCGAAAATGAGAATTTGGCATGTTTTTTTTTAGATAAACACCTATAACTGGGGTTTGCTTCACTTTATTTACACCAAATCTTTTTGTGAGGTTCCTGCACCCTTTGTGCTATGAAATGGGAATGTTTGTAGGCTAGCCAGAGCCTCATTTAATAAATTACAGTGCTTTTTCTTCAGACGAACTTGGGAATTTTCCCTGTTTGCTGTGTTTGCTGTGTTCAGCTACTATTAACCAGTAACATATACACAATATTTACTCATCTCATCAAATCTCACAATCCCTAGTGTTATTCAAGCATCAACATTTTTAAAATAGACCTTGTAGTTACAGAATTGTAGTCTCTTTTGTATGGGTTACAATTTTCGAGAAAAGGCCTAAAAAAAGGCTGAGGGTCCAAAAGGGGATTTATTTGAGACATCTAACCGGAAACACTTTCAAAAACACGCTGACTTTAAGACGAGGGAACAGGAAGTGTTAGATAATAATAATAAATACACAGACTGAAATCTGTCCCCAGCATCCCAAAATATATCCTAGACTGTACCAAGTCGATCTAAATGTTATCCTTTAATGTTTACTTGCATAAAAAGGAAATAAAAGATGTTATATCTTTTTAAAACACCTAGTCATTATGATTTGTAATGCTGTATAATAATGTGCTTAGAGCTCATAATTCATCTCTAATATCTATTTATGAAAACATCTCCTTCAAACTACTGGATTTATTCTAGTTTATCACCAAAACTACATTTTACACTTTGCAGACCAGTTTTATCACATCAGCTGGTCTGCAAAGAATTTAAATCAACATGAAGTTACACCTTTAATAAGTCAAATATAATTCAAACAATAAAGACAGAAAATAAAACATAAAAAGTTGAGTTTCATGGCTTTCAAATCAGAGAATCAACTTAACTCTAGAACAAGCATTAAATCAAAGCAAGGTATTTATCTTCTTGGATTCTTTGAGTGACGTGTATTTAAATCGTGCCTCTGAAGATCCTCTGCAGGCCTGTAAATAAACAGCACATCTCAGTGTTTAACTGGACCGTCTGACTTCATTAGCGATCGGTTCGGTAATTGCACATCAGCCGTCGCTTAATGTTGTGTCGGTCGGAGGACGGACTGTGAGAGCGGCGCTGGGAATGATTCAGGCGTCAGTCGATATATAATGTGTGTGTGTGTGCTAATTGTCTGGCCGGCCGCTTGTGTCTGCTGTCTGACTGCTGTGGGCGGACAAACCAACGGATCAGCAGCTCACAGATGAAGCTAATCAAGTGTGTTTTATCAGGATGATACGTTCTATCGTCTCCTCTCAGACGTTCCTGTTTGAGTCTTTGGCAGTGACTTGCAGATTTGCACTCACACATAATGGATGCTGAGGGCGCAGGGCTGCTGCACGTGCGCTTTTTTAAAGTGGTCCTTGAGAGCAGCGGTGGACTCAGGCTCAGTTTGCAGCTATAACCACAAAACTGAATGCGTTGTGATTCGTAGATGTTCCACGAAATGATGACAGTCTGTTTTATAACCCGGGAGATTATTGTTCATCCCCGTGTGTAGCTTGGGTACTTCAGTATTTATTTTAACCCGAACCCACGATCTGTTCCTAAACATAAGAGGTGCGTGTGAGTGTGTGTGTGTGTGTGAGTGTGTGTTAGTTTTATATTGTGGTCTTTTGAGTTAAATTGTTCTGCTGTTAATCTGTGTCGCTTTCCTTTTTTAGAAAGTCGTTTTCAGTTGTTGCATTGAGATAAAAAACATATTTTCTTTTATTCACACTGTTACTCCTGAACAATATCATGCAATAAGTCACAATAAGACATAAGCTAAATATATATATAGTATATATATTTCTACATGGATCGATGATCGGCTATCACACAGTTATCATAAGTCTCTCATTGCACCACCAGCTGGATCTGCAGGTTTCCCAGCATGCTTTTGTGCATTTGCTTCAAATACATAATTCACTTCTGTCACAGTCTTTGCTTTGACTCTGCAACTTTGGAAAAGTAATCATGTGGAAGGCTAATAAAGATAAAAAGTCATCATAGTAGTTTGTGATAAACATCATCTCTCTTAAAGGAGGAGATAAACGTATATATTCACGTATTTAAGAGAACGCAAAGTCCAGAGAAGCAGCTGGGAACATATTCGGTGTGATTTGCTGTAAAAACTTTACGGCGCTGACTTTAAAAAGAAGAGGAACGCGTGTTGTCTTCAGCTCACAGATCATCATTCACACATTTCAGAAGCTTCACAGCCTTTCAAACGTCCGCAGAGCCAAACATTAGCCTCTATTTCTCACTGCTGTCGGCCCGTCACGACGTTAGTCACGCTGACTTCTACATAATCGCCCGTCGCCTCGTCGGCAGAGCTGTAAAAAGGCAACAATTGATAACTTTGAAATGTAAAACGAGCGTGAAAAGCGAGAGCCGCTGATTCCTCTGCGTGTGATTCAGAGAGGCCGTCTCCCTCCGTCACACTTCACCGTTTCAACACGCGGATCCGTGTCCGAGAGCGCTTTATATCACATCACATGCAGCGTTTATATCAACGTCTCCAGCTCCAGAAGTCACCGCGACTCATTTCACGTTCACGTTCTGCTGATGAAATCTTTTTCCTCAGAACGTAAACGATGAAATCAGAGCAGATGTTTGGTGTCAGCTGACCTCGTGCTGACCTGGAGAGATTAAAACTAAAGGAAGCAGCGGAACGCCTTGTTGAATTTCAACGAGCATCATTGTCATGCAACACGTTGCTCTCCTGACCACCCGTTGCCAAGGGGACATGCTGCCTCTCAGCTCCACTGTGACAATCTGCAGGAAGCAGCATCTACATGATAAAACACGTCCGTCTCCTCCCGTCAACGCGGCTGCTTTTTCATTTGTTCCGGACCCCCTGCAGAGTCCTCCTCCAGCGTCTCGTGCTGCACAGCTTAATAGTGTGATGCATTATTCACCTGAAGGTGAAGCAGAAACCTGAGCAGCGCTCTGAATCCAAGTCACATCCCGCAGCCGTGTCTCTGCAGACACCGCGGCTCTCAGGGGGGAACAAAGGCTCTTCAGCCGGAGCTGATCAAGTCATCAGATGGACTTGTGAGCGGGTTTCCTCCGGACTATGGAAAACCTGCAGAACACAGAGGAGGAGGAGGAGGCAGCGAGTAGTGAAGCAGTGGCTTCTATCTTTGTTTCACGCCACAGAAAAGAAAACACATGTTTCAACACACAATGCGGCTGCAGCTCCAGAGGAGCACGAGTCCGTCTGTTGAGTCAGAGCCTCCAACAACCGGAGAGGACGATGTCGTCTCAGGAGACGATGTGAGGAGACTCATCAGGGCTCATTCATTTAGAAAAACTGTCATTTTAACAACAAATATTTAACAAAACCGAACAGTCGCTGTCATCACACCTCAAAAAACAAGAAATGAAAAAAAAATATAGCAATAATAATAGTTTTCAAATATATCTAAATATATATATAATATATATGTGCGTACAGAACATACATATACATTCCTACACATACACACATGTATGTACATACAAAATAATATTAATAAGAGGGACAACAAAAAAGAAAAAGATTAAAAATATATATATATTATTATCATGATAATAAATATATATATATATATATATATAATAATAAAATAGGACAGTGTGTGTTTGTGACCATGTGCTCGCGTGTGATTGGTCGTCGAGCAGAGCGGCTAATGCTAATGCTACCACAAACACTCCAGTTATCTCCTAATATGATTCATTCAAATTCATCACAATTGGAAATGTGTTTTTTTGACGCTCTTCAGTTCAATAATTAAATTATACAAACAGAATGGAGGCAGAGGACGTTTTACCTGCTGGATGTTGGCAAAACCGATTTTTATATCACTTTTATTGGACAGTAGAGAGAAAGAGAGAGAGAGAGAGAGAGAGAGAGAGAGAGAGAGAGAGAGAGAGAGAGGAAATTACAGCAGAGGACGGACTACAAAGGTGAGGAACAGGATCTGAAGGTGTGACATTAAAAATAGACGTGTGGCTTCTTTTTGATCCACATAGAAACAACCAGGCTTTAATCTTTATTCTTCAGTAGATCAGTCCCAACGTGGTCTTTTCTACCATCATATATACACATATATATATATATATATATATATATATGTGTATATATGTATATATATGTATATATGTGCCCTCGTGGGGCATTGTGAGGCTCGTTTCTACTCTGCATATTCCCTCCTCACACTGGCGGGCTTCCCTCATGCAGCAGGAGGAAAGTTGCTAAACCGTGTTGTAAAAGTGGGCCGGAGGTTACTTCTACATTTACCTCCTGCTTCTCAGCCGCAATTTGTCTCTCTGACAGGAGCAGCGAGACGGATCACCGAGAGCTGAGGATCGTCCCTGAAGATCAGCAGGAAGAGACTCCTTAAACACCTGGATGTGAAACCTTTAGAGAGGAACAAGCAGCAGGGTTCGTTCACACAGCGGATCACCGCTGATGCTGAGGATGTTCCTGAGAAATCAAAATACAGGTCAGTGGACCTCAAACCACGACGCTCTAGTTCCCCCTCTGGAGTCCGTGTTGGACGTGTCAGTCAAGTTTTTAGGTTAACTTGTTTACATACATGAATAGGTTACACTCAGAGCTGCTGACGTGGCATAAAATAGTGAGAAAGAAGATTACTTAAAGCAAACACAGGACGTTCAACCAGGAGACCGTGACTCTGACGTCACGTTAATGATGTTTGTGACGTGTTTTCCATCATTACATAATGTTGTTTATGTTTTACTTCATTTAACTACTTATTTTAAACCATGATGTCTTTCCTAAACCTCACTACGTGGGTTTGTTGTCTGTTAACCTTCGTTTCACAGAAAAGATGTGAAAATGATGATACTGAGTTATGTTGAATAAAGATGGTGGTTTGGGTTCAAATAACTACAAAGTAGTAAAAATAAATAAAATGGACCATGGAAGCTATTTTACTCACTCAAAAACATATATATACACAAAGTAATACTATGTACTACAAGTTGTACCACAATTTCACCTATTTTCCTCCAGGACACGGCGAGCTATGTTCTCCGTTACCGATACCAACCAAAAACTACGTCACTCTCACAGACAAACCGCATATCAGAGAACACGAGGACTCCACACCGAATCCAACCATATCTTCCAAATTCCTCTCCTTCAAACCATGAACAAGCTGCACTCCATCAGCCACAGATCAACACAACAGCAACAAAACGTAAACGCTTCGCACCTTGAGATGGTTTTCTGGAAGAAAATCGCCAAAAATCCAAAATGAATCCTTTCAGCCATGTGCTGCCGGTCTCTCTCCTTCGTTCTGAGCCTGTATGAAGGTTAGGTTGACTTTTACATTTTGGCCAATGGGTTTGACCCTTGGGGGGCGAGCCACGGTTTTCGATTTTTTAGTGTTATTATTCCATTGAAATGATTCAAATAGACCTTGTAGTTAGAGAGATAAGCCCCTTTGAGTACGGGTATGACATTTTCGAGCAGAGGCCTAAAAATAGGGCTCAGTTTTTAGAGGTCACCTCTAAGAAACAACAGCTCAGTCAAGAGTTTCAGAGTACGGCCCTCTCTCTCTCGCCTTTGAGCCCAGAATACATCCCATGTACTGTAAATGTATTTATTTATAATCACATAGTAACCGACCCAGTTTGCCGGGTTACCCGTCATAAGAGGAAGACCTGCAGCCACACAGAGGACTGGACCCGGAGCTCCCAATGACACCATGACCCACTTCAGAACTCTCTTTCAAAGACAGAAGCTGCTTCACAAGTTTCTTTCATCTGTTTCTTTTTTTTATGGAAGCAGTGACTTGAGGAGGAAGAGGTCTTCAAAGTGGCGTCTTGGGCCCCCCGGTGGGGGTCCTTGACGGGGGGGGGGGGGGGGGGGGGTCCTGCAGGGTCTGCTGCATAATGGGGGGAGGTTTTCATGTCAGTGTTCTCTCAATTACTGGGAAATGATCTGCGGGAATGCTATAATGTGCTGGGATTTCTCTCTGTTCTTCAGAGAGACTTGAATTTGTGCTCCACGTAATTTAAAAACAATCCATATCCTGTCCGGCTCCGTGGCTGGTGGCGTTTGATCTGATGTTTGCTCTCTGCTGCTAAATTGGCCGTGAATACCTGTGAGGAAAGAGCAAGAAGAGCTGCACAAAATGACCCCAAAAAATGATGTCTTTGTACATTTTTTCCTGAGAATGATTAATGCAACAGTAACGAGTGGCAGGCCATCACTTTAGACTGAAATATCTCAACGATTTGACAGATTGATATGAAGTTTTATACATTTGTGATGTCCAGAGGATGAATCCTACTGACTTTGGTGATCCTCAGACTTGGGAGTCAACACTTTAATTTCTCCAATACTTTGGTTTATTACCTGCAGAACTGTGAAACAGTGAAAAAACTATGAAAATGTTTCATGAAATGAGCTAAACAGAAAGTCTATGAGGCTGAGCCGGGGGGTGCTCACATAGATCGTATAAAAGAAGTGGACGTAAGTCAACGTGACGTTACCCGTTGGTCTGTGGACTACAGATTTGAAGCCTTGAGTTCGTCATTTTGGTTGTTGCATTCTTGGTTTTTGGTCGTCGTCATGTTGTTTTTTTGCAACCGGAAGTGACGGACGACACCGTGGTAGCAACCTGTCAATCACCGTGTAGCCCCGCCCCTAAAGCATCCCCTGCTTTATGGTCTGTTTGACTCTAAATGGACCATCATTTACTAAATGAACATCATGCTGTATTGAAGAAGACTTGAAACTAGAGATTGAGACCATAAACTCATGTTTACAATGTTTACTGAGGTAATAAATCAAGAGAGAAGTAGAGTCATTTTCTCATAGACTTCTATACAACCAGAGGAGTCGCCCCCTGGTGGACACTAGAGAGAATGCAGCTTTAACACGTGAAGCTGTGACTTCACTCTTCAGAACTTGATGCCTGGGTGCACAACATGGGACTAATTCAATATTTAAAATATAATAAATAGATAAATAAATAAAATGCAGCGAGACGTGGAGAGTGAGTAGGCAGTTTTCAGTGATTTATTTGTTGGGTACAGCGTCATTAATTCACCGGGATTTACAACCCGTTCTCACTGCTGACTCATCGGATACCAACGCTTCGTCAGTGACCCTCAGCGTCTGATACCGAGGCACGCTTTAGTGTCTGCACAGGACTTTCACCCAGGAGACCTCTGTTTGTGTGAAACCAAGTCAGCATTGACTTATCTTAATTTGTTGCCTAACATCCGAACTCTACAAAACATAAATAAACGTAGTTATTAAACTCCCTAAAAGCCTCAATAGCAAAATTCCAGGTGGACAATAATTTGTCAGATTGTAGTAGTACAAACGCTATTACTAATGCCCAACACTGGGTATTTCTCACACTAAAGGCACTGATGGTAAATAATGAGGTGTTGAATCATACAGTTCGGTTGTGATTATCAGGATACTGGACAGTTTTAACTCTGGTTTGGTCTCCTCCACTTCCTGGAAAACATCTGGCTCTCTGCTGGGAAAACGGTTGATGAGGGTGAACCACAAACAAAACCCCAAAACTTCGAGCTAAAAGATCCACTGTTCATATAAAAGCATTGATTATATCTGCTTCTGGAGTCTCGTATCTTGTCCTTGAGCAAGGCAGTGAGCTCCAGCGTGGTTCAATCAGCTGCTCTCTGGAGAGACGACACATACGGGACTCCGGAGTTGAGCTCCGTTTCTTCTGGTTCTTTTTCAAACCCCGACCCCCCCAAACTCATTTCACACTTTGTTTCACTTTTGTGTAAAGAGAAGACGGGGGTTACACTTTGCTGCACACCAGCCTGGACACAAATAGCACGTCTTTAACGGCACTCATATTCTAGGAAGGACATCGTAAAAGAAAAAAAACGACCTAATAGCGAGCATCATTAGCTACACATGCATATATTAAACAGGCCCACTGTCAAAGAAGTCATTACCATTCAGTGATATGGTGATGGCTTAAAAAAAATGCACGCCGATGTTGTCTTTTAATTCTCCCCTCGGTCTAATGCATATTTACACTCAAATCTGAATTTTGCAGGAATAATGAGAAGCTCGGGGAGAAATTAAAACCAGAGAAATTGAATATGTATGTGGATCAGTGCATTTAATCCAAATTTAATACGGAAGGTAGACGGAGGAAACATCCCTCATTCATTCACTACTTCCTCCATACTAAACACGCAGCAGTTTATAGTCCATAGTGAGCAGCACATTTCACGTGAATCCTGACATTTTCATTGTAAAAAGGGGGAATGAAGATGTCTTTCCATATCTGTGACTGCAGCCTGAGTTCATGTGGTCGACCCGATCGCGCCCCCACCTCTGAGCTGCAGGCTCTCAATCATTAAGTGATTCAATTTAGATGATACAAAAGATAATCTACTGCAGCATCAGATGAGTCATCGTGAAGGAATAACCAGGAACGTTCGGACCCTAAAACAGCCCAGAGTTCAATACTAAAGGATAACAAAGGCAAGCGGCTGCTTCAGGTAACGGTGGGACATGAAATCTGATCCAGTCTGAGCAGCAGATCCATGATTTTAAAGGTTAAACACAAACGCACAGTTTTAATACACTAAGACACGATTCTACAACAATTATTTTACTTTTAGTCGCAACGACAATTGCAAACCGGAGAAATGATGTGCAAAGTATTCTGCCATTTGATTGGCCAGTGCAGCGTCCCACCATATGTTGTTGCCATGCGGGTGATTATCAGGCTTTTGCTTCTCATCAACTGGAACTGAATGTAACTTTAAGTGCATTTATAGCCGACTGTTTAACGTAAACTGAGTTGAAATATTTCACCATTTTGCACACTAACTGCTGCTGACTCTAAAGTTTGTTTGTTGAATTTTATCGTTATTGTATTTCATCATAATTCTTGGAATTATTAATATTCACATAACAGCAGTGGATGAAAACTTTGAAAATTTTCTGGAAATTCAAAATTTTTTAATTGAATGCATCCGTGTTCTTCTGTCCAGATCATGTCAGCTAGCAGCATTCACCTGCTGTCCCAAAGTGTGAATCGGCTCGTAATCAGCTGGCTGGAATAAAAACCCATATTCAAACAGACTCCGCTGTGCTTTACACAACAACTGATATGTTATATAACAGCTGTACCTGAGTTAAAGCAATGACCACATTTATTCTGCTGAACCTCTCGAGCTGTGAAGACGTTCCCGTTCAGCAGAGCCGGCGCACCGAGGCTGCTCTTCCAGCATCATGCCGTATCTACCCCTCTAAATAATGCAACGTTGTTCTTTTGCAAGTTTAAACAGCTGTTGGAGACACTCAGGCTCCGAGCCCCGTGGCCCCCGTTGGAGCAGCATCGACAGAGCGTCGTCTCTTCAGCCGGGGAACTTTTTAATATCAATTCACTGGACCCGAGAGAGGCCATTATATTCACCTATATATCCCCACGTTACCGTCCCCGAGGCCGGGATGTAACCGTCATTAGGTAATCCCACGGAGGACGTCGCATCCTGTGTCAAATGAAATGATATCCCAATGAATAATTCATTCAGATGACATGATAACATAATGGCTCTACTTGCTGATTCCCCCCCCCCCCAAAAAAAAATCAGGTAGGTTTTAATGTGTTAGAGGAAAGAGGGATGGATTTTAATTTGTGATCCGTGTTTTGTGGGTCAGAGAAGGTTTGACATCTCATCAAGGTGGAAAGACTTCTAATGAGAGCTTCACCTCCATGTCATTCAGTCAAAGTCTAATTTGTTACTTGTTCCCCCACTTAGTCGCTCTTGACTTTGGATTTTATTGAAATTAAAACCTTTTTTTCCCCTTTAGCGGAGTTGCCTGCACAGTTGGTCCGTCTAACATTTCACTGAGTTCAGAGGGAAATATCCCCTCAACTGCTGGCCAGATTTTTATGAAATTTAGTATGTATATTCATGCTCCCCAGAGGAAAAAGTCTGATGATTTCGGTGACCATCTGATTTTTCTTTTAGCATAATCAACAGCTCAAAGTTTCCACTTGATGGGAACTTTGGGAAATGATTCTAAAGGAATGGTGGAGCTGTCAACGTAATTTGCTGTGGATATTTATAATTATCATCCTCCTCAGAGGATGGAGCTTTCTCATGTTGGATGCACTGTCAAATTTCCTCTCTCGCCACAATCCAGTATTAGCTATGGACATTCATGGTCCCCAGAGGATGAATGATAATGATTTAAAGTGAGCCGTGATGTTTCCTCTAGTGCCATCAAGAAGCAAAGAATTCCACTATTTGCATAGAAAGATATAATGTGAAGGAAATGTACTTACATTCATGCTCCCCAGAGTATGAGCTTGGTCATTCATTTTCTGTAAAGAATTAGCTGTGAATATTCATGGTTCCCAGGGGACACAGTCTTGTGATTTTGGTGAGCCTCTGATTGTTCTTCTAGAATAATCAACAGCTCAACGTTTTCCCTTGACTGGAACTTTTTTCAAAAAGAATGGTGGGGGGTTTCCAGACATTTGCTTTGGGTATTCATGATTCCCAGAAGATGAATCTTAATAATATTAGAAGTTTCCTTCGACTTTTCCTCCAGTACTGCTTGTGGTATTTGCTCTTAATCCTCCTCCTCAGAGGATTACATCTTCTCATTTTGGATGCACTGTGAAATGTCCTCTCTCGTCACCTTGAAATAATATTAGTTCAGGATATTCATGGTCCCCAGAGGATAATTCATAATGATTTTGGTGACCCGTAATGTTTCCTCTAGGGCTACCAAGAGGCTGAAAAATTCCACTGCTGTACACAGCAAACATCGTAATGGGAAGAAAATGTTCCTACATCTATTGTCCCCAAAGAATAAGCCGGATCAGAAATTTGCTGCTTTCCTTTCTGTGACATTTGCTGTAAATATATTCATGGTTCTCAGGTGATCCACTTTTACACATTCTGCCCCTATTCATGCTACCAGAAGATGAACCCTTATTTACATTAACTCACATGCCTTTTTCACTAGCACCACCATTGAGACTAAATCTGAACTCTGTACACCAGATAACTGCTAATAGCAGGCTTTTAATGACATCAGCTCATGGTTGCCAGAGGATGAATCTTAAAACTTTTGGTGACCCAACTATCTTTCCTCTAGAGCGACTGCCAGCCCATAAATGTCTTTTGTACAGAGGCAATGTCGATAAGATTGCCAAGAAATTTGCCTGAGCTTAATCATGCTCCCCAGAGGATGAACTTTTATTACAAAGGAATATTAAATATAAAAACTAAATTAACAACAATTAACAGAAAACTAGGATATTCCCTCCAGTCTAGTCAAGGCAAGTTTATTTGTATAGCACATTTCAACAACAAGGCAATTAAAAGTGCTTCACATAAAACCGTTAAAAGCATCAAAACATGAGGCAAAAGAAAATGAGATTTAAAAACAATTAACAACATTCATTGAAACATTAGAGAAAATTGGTAGAAGTGTCACAATTTTGGGTTTTGTTTAATTGTTTCTCCCGTTTTATTTTGCTCTGTTCTGCCCTGATGTGCTCATCCACGGTCTGCTCCCTGTGCTGGTCTCTGTGTCTCCCTGTTAACTGTTTTAGCTCAGAATTGGAAGCAGAAAGTATACAAAGCAAGTAAGAAACTTTTATATAAAAAGCACGAGGGCTGCACTATCGGCCTTTTCTCTGTCGATACTCAAACTAAGAGTCAACAGCTGATGCCGAGTACTTAAAGCTATTAACCTCTCAGTGTGAAACTGATTAAGATCAGTCCTGCACATCAATTCTTAACCATTAGAGAAGTTGTTTACTCACCGAAATCCTTTTTAGTCTTGTGCAAATCTAATCAGGACAAAAACGCCACAATAATTATCTCGTCTGATACGTGAAACGCACACAGTTGCTGCTGTTGGATTGCTGGTGTTGTGTTGCAGACACAGACCCGACAAACACTGAGCCGCTGTGATGAATGACGGTAGATCCACCAAACGCCTCACTCAGCATAATTACAACCTTCCTCCTGAACCGCCTCACCTGTGCGGCTCCGGCTCTCTTCTCCTAGAAATCACCCCTCAATGTTTGTTTTCAATTACACCGTGATGACAAACAATCACCGGCTGGATTCCATTCACGTTAACGCTTATTTGCTGCATGCACACACCCATAAACATTCAACGCCACCATTAATAAAAATAAGCAAATAAAAACAGAGCAAATGAAATAGAAAGACTATCACAGGGCTGACACACAGAGGCACAAAGCATCCACGCTCACATCCACACCTACGGGCAGTTTGGAGTCATCCATTAACCGAAGCTGCACGTCTTTGGACTGTGGGAGGAACCCGGAGAACCCGGAGAGAACCCACGCTGGCGAGGGGAGAACATGCAAACTCCACACCGTAGAACCGTCCGGCTAAAGAAACCAATCCGGACAGTTTCTTTTCTCTCAAAAGGGTTTAATTACATATTGATTCTACAAGCCTCAGATCCTCAGAGTCCGGATTTTCAAATGGACGACAGACCCATCATGTGTTGTGCTCCAGGTCGCTGCAGGCTCTTTTAGCACTAACTAGTACCCGAACCATAAATAAGTCCACAAACATAACCATAAAAGGCTAAGGACGGTTATTGTATTGCAAAATCAAATATTTTGGTGGAAAACGAAACAAAATACGTCTTCAGTGAACATGTTCTGCGTCAGTATTTCACTACTTGCATTCCTTTTCCTCACTCTGCTAACAGGAGACATAATACACGAGGCTTTACAATATCTTTGAAATGTATTCGCTCATGAAAATGTGTTTTAAAAGTCATTTCTATGAGACGTTGCAACAAGTTTCTCCTTATTTCCTGAGCTGCTGCATTTCATTGAGCTTCATCTCATGAAATCTACTCCGTGTCGTCTGTGACGTTTCAAAACGACCTTGTGCCTTCAGAAATATCGATGTTATTCACGAACCCCCCGAATGGTATTTTCTAAAGACGCAGTTCTTCACATTCAACTGCACGAATTTGTAAAGCAGGTTTAGTATCAACAGAAGCTTTAGCCATCAGAAAACAGTTCACTGCAGCAAATGAACGGATCGAAACAGGAAGCTGTATTAACTGTGGGGTTGATCGATCACATCTGTCAGCGCAGAGACCGATCCAATAAAACATAACAGCAGCAGACATTCGTGGGTTTGTGGCTCGTAAAGGAGGTTTAAATCCTCACGTGCAGATGGTGAACGGTGCCCTTGAACGAAGCCTTGAATAGACACACATGCATGTTTGTTCAGATAAACCGGTCCAAGAGAAAAGAAGAATAGAAACAGGACGAGGTGACGAGGACGACCGCTTTCCTCCATTCCTAAAGACGTGTCCACTTGTTCTCTGATGACATCACGTTAAGTACAGAAGAAGAAAGCGTCTTTGTTCGTCCCTGATCTGTAAAAGCGTAAAACCATTCATGGATCCGTCATCCTCATTAAATCCAGTCAATTTAAGTGTTTTCTTCCATAAAAAACGTTGAATTGCGTGTGTTTGTGATTCTTTTAGCTCAAGTAGCGCTGCGTGAATTCATGTGAAATCGTGTCAATGAATCTGACGCTGACATTTAATGCAGATTTCTGTGACTCTTGCGATCATTTCTACTTTGCTATTTGTTTTTTTTGCTGCCGAATACCAGCCCCGTCTCCTGAAAGGTACGAGACTGCATTGTACATTAGATTTTGAGTGAAACACCTGCACAGGAAGGAGGATGGACTTTCACCCAGGAGGCCGCTGTTAATGTCCTGTATGAAACCAAAAGTCAACGTTCCCTTATTTCATTGGCAGCTGTGGCTCAAATAACCGAACAAACATAGTAATCTTAAACCAAACCATGTTTTTTACTAAATATAACAAGGTAGTGTTGATTTTTTTCAATTTAAAAACGCTAACCACTTGTTTAAAACTGTTTAAATACATTTCCCTCAGAATGTAATTGCAGTTTGTGAATGTAACTTGTGTTGGAGACGGGGGTTGCAAATACTCCTTTTCACACTACTTTGTTAGTTTAATCTTAATCACCATAGAAAGGACTTTTCTTGCAAAGAAATAATGTGAGAAATCCTCCTTTTAAGCGTTATTTCCTCGTCCATCTTTGGCTCAGTGCTCTGGTGATTCTGCACTCGATGCATGTTCTTCTTTAGTAAAAGCTCCTTTCTCTTTTTTGCCGATAGTGTCTTATTAAATGTCCTTTGCACAGCTTGACTTATAATTACTGTGGGCATACATTGACCTAAATTGCAGCCCCCTTCTGAGCGGGACAGAGTCTAACTGTGATATCGATCTTTTCTTCTGCTCAGTAATTCTTCAGCCTTTTGAGTTATGACTTCCCTGGTGGCCGATGAGGCTGATTAGCTGCATTGTGCGTGAACAAGTCCGGGATATACTCTCCGAATCTGAGCACAAACTGCACTGTAATGTAAAATTATGCAAAGGTCCGTCTATCAAGCGTTATACAACTAAATAATGGTGAGTTCTATTGTGGTGACGATCGTTGAGACGAAAAGAGATTTCGTCCTCTGGGTCAACGTATGAAATCCTACGATTCATAGCGACAGCTGTGACAGCTGGTTGTGAAATCTCGTTACATGAATTCATTTTGTATTAAAACAATTTAGTAGAAAACTCTATTACTTTTTATACACTTTACACTTTGACTCTTGTATTTAGTCTTTTGTTTCTTTCTTTGTTTAATTACTTTACTCTTATTGCTATTCTATTGTATTTTACATTGGTGTCATTATTACTTCTTTTTCACTATAATATTAATACAAATTATTAATAATAATTGTATTTTTTCATTTTAATGCTTTTTGTTATTCCTCTGTTGTAATCTTTGATCAAAGAATTTCCTTCTGGATCAGAAAAGTTCTATCTGATGTGATTTTATCTTAAGTTACACAACAACTACTGGACGTATACTTGTTGTTTAATTGTTAATCACATGCTCGGTGCTTTAAAATGCGACGACAAGACGTCCTGCAGGATAAAACACAAATGAACCAGCTTCGGCTGCTCGAGCCTCTTTTTAATTTCACCCTTTTTGAAATGAATAATAATAATGAGGAAGCTCAGAACTGAGTGTTAACGATGTTTCATGTAAAATAAATTTGCTTCCATTAATCTTTTTTTTCTTGTGCTGTGAAATTAAACGTTACCTCGACTTATTCATATTCTTCCCAGCTCGTCTTTATTTTATTTTATTTCCACAAAGACGTGGATGATAATAATCTGGCTCGTGAAACAATGTGACAGCTGGTTGTGAAATCTCTTAAATTTGGGTTTAATAATGAATCCTCCAGCTGCTCAGCTGGTAACACAGTCGAGCGTCTTCATAGTATTCAGCAGAGAGCAGCGTGTCTGACAGGGTTTAGGAACTGGATCAGAATTAAAGCCTTTTAAAAGCCTAGAACATAGTTTCACCTCTTTTTTTATTATTCAGAAGTGAACTGTGGAAGACATTCAAGTATCGACTGGTGTAAATGTTCTCCAGTGACCGTGAAGCAGACTCTATGTGAAAGCCAACACGGCTGAAATATATACGAACTCTAACTTCATCGCCTGAAAACCGTTTGATTTACAGGTGAAGTGTGACGTAATGTGCAGAACATTAAAACACAGATCTCTTCTACCAGTTTAACCGGACGGAAGTCGATCTTAAACAGAAAACGGTACGATCTCAAACAATAAAAGGGAAAATTGTCGAGAGTTTGAGTTATTCAAACATTGAAGTTGTCTAGTTTTCATTCCACACTGGCACCGAAACATCCGGCAGCTTCTTTGTTCAACCCTTTGTATCTAAAACAACAACAACTTCTTTCACACAATATAAAGCAAAGTTCTCCTTCACGCTCTGACAACCTTCTGTGCGCACCGATCACGAAGCATTCTTGAGGTTCGTATTAAGCATCAAGGCTGGTTGACAACAAAGCCAAAGTCTTTTCCGAGTGAAGATGATGTAATAATGATGTAATCATGATGTAATGATGATGTAATCATGACAGAGGAAGAAAACGGTCCCCTCAGCGGACAGGAAGTCAGTCGGAGCACGTTATCTCACTACACAAGTAATAATCACCAAAGTTCTGAGTCCATTTATCACACTTATCTCCACAGGCCTGATTCGGTGCTAATGAAAGCCGGCCTCATTAGCAGGTCCGCGGGGTCGTTTGTTGCTTTAATCGCTCTCATTGATTAAGTGGCTGAGACGGAGGTTTCTTCCTGATAAAGTTCTTGCACACGAGTCAGTGGTGGAGGAACAACTCAATGCTTTTAAATTGTATTGTCTAATAAAAAGTAAAAAGAGTAAAAGTACACGTTAGTGGAGAAACGGACCGTTGTTCTGCACACGTGCGGATTAATGTCACAGTTTAACGTTAACCGTCAGAGTGTAAATAAAGTTTAACGTTAACCATCACAGTGTAAATAAAGTTTAACGTTAACCATCACAGTGTAAATAAAGTTTAATGTTAACCATCAGAGTGTAAATAAAGTTTATCGTTAACCGTCACAGTGTAAATAAAGTTTAACGTTAACCGTCACAGTGTAAATAAAGTTTAACGTTAACCGTCACAGTGTAAATAAAGTTTAACGTTAACCGTCACAGTGTAAATAAAGTTTAACGTTAACCGTCACAGTGTAAATAAAGTTTAACGTTAACCGTCACAGTGTAAATAAAGTTTAACGTTAACCATCACAGTGTAAATAAAGTTTATCGTTAACCAAGAATAAAGTTGTACTGACTCAGTAGAACTTGTGTTTCTAGTCTCTGATCTCTGATCATGTTTCATTGTAAACAACCAATCAGAGGAGAGCTAGTAACGTTAGCAGCACCGCTAACGGCTAACCAACGGAGGTTCACTTCAGTTAAATATCATTAAAAATAATAATGAAGAGATTTATTTTAATCAATAATAATACAATCTGTTATTTCCTTATTATTTGAATTGTGTGTTTAAATGAAGAAAAAAAATATAAATGACTATAACAAAGTAAAAATACAACATTTAGTATTTTTGATGTTTTACTGACTTCAGAGCGTTGAAATGATTTTTGGGAATAATATTCTGGATCCTTGATCCAGCTGCTATAATCAAACATCAAAGGCATCTGTATCTGTTAGTATTGATCATCAATGATCAATAATTGGTGAAAACGTGACCGTTGATCTCTGAAAGTTATATTTTGTCCTTTTCCTTCTTAGCGGTGAGTTTCTTTATGATCCGTTGCCGTGAATCCTCACAGAGATGTGTTTTGGTGAACTGATCCTCACAGAGATGTGTTTTGGTGAACTGATCTTCCAGTGGCAGCTGGTTTCAGGCTGCCGTGTAAACGGGCCTCTGGCTCCGTGTTTACTCTCCGTGCAGAATTCATTTTCTTCTTCATCTGTCGGGTTAATGCGCTCTGTCTCTCCGAGTGTGCAGACGAGACCCGAGGGGCCATTCGTTGTGGAGATAATAACCTTAAACTGTAAATATGCTGCGTATCACTCACACGTGATGCGCTAATGACGGAGCGATCGTTTCCCAATTACATCTTAACTGCGGCTGACAGGCAGCTCTCTGTAGTTCTATAACATCAGGTGTTCATCACCAACAGTTCACCCACCCAGCAGCATTTAAACTGTCTGTCGTGTTGGGATGGAATCATAAGCAGCAGGTGAGGTTAAGGCATTTAGCAGATTCTTTATTCCAGTCTACATGACTCAGACTACGACGGTAGTTTTGGTATATATTCCAAAGCTTTTATTTTATTATATTTAAAGGAGAGAGAATCAGAGTCCTGGAAAAGCTCATTACATGTGTTGTGTAATGTGTCGTCCATCTTTATTTGCTTTAACTATTTTGGACTGAATAGAGTTTTGGTGACATTGCGCAACATTTCATCGTGATAACTGGATTGTTCTGGAAACAAAATAATTTAAGAGGACTTTGATCAGAAACAGGAAGTTGTCTCTTAAGCGGTGTTGTTGCCGGAGGAGTCGGGAGGATTATTTTAGGCGGTGAAAGGTTAAAGGAAGGAGGCTCGACGGACTCGATTAAGTGGATTATGTGTCGTTCTGGTCTGGATCCACCGGAGGAAAGCCTCACAGTCATGTCACCTGTAAACAGGTTCACAGATTCTCATAAATTACTTATTTTAAACTCTTTGGAATTAAAAAAAAGGAACAAATGTATTCGATCAGCCCTTGAGCTCGATATTGAGACGAAATGTTTCTAGCGCGGAGCACAAAAGACGTCCATTTGAATACTTAACGATTTGACTCTTTGTATTAAAACCACAGATAAATTCACTTCCTTTTCATTTCCTTTTTATGTCAAGACTCCTTTGTGAATATCAGCTTTTAAGTATTTAATCAAATGTCAGAGTGTGAGCCCAGAGAGCATGATTTATAAATACTTTAAAATAACAATAGGTGAAGCTGGCTTCAGTCCCTGCTTTAATAGATGACACAGAGAGGAGAGATTGTGTTATCACTGAGAACAAAGACCTTGATGTGCCATTAAATACCACAAAACTCAAGTAGTATTTCTGTTACAACCACCATAACGGCTTCTACTACTTCTTAATACTTCTACTACTTATATTTCTGTGAATGAGGCCCACAACAACTCCTACTGAATGTTCTCCTCCCACTCCCGCTTAGTACAACTACTACTGCTACTACTACTGCTACTACTACTACTGCTACTGCTACTGCTACTACTGCTACTGCTGCTACTGCTACTACTACTACTACTACTACTACTGCTACTGCTGCTACTGCTACTACTACTGCTGCTGCTACTACTACTACTACTACTACTACTACTACTACTTGTAGCGGACCCCAGCCGGACAATGGTGAAGCTTACTGATATTTCCAGAGGCCTTTATTCTTGTTCAACTTTCATCCTTCCTTTGATGAACAGAAATATATGTTTCTCCAGAAAACACCGTAAAAGCTACGAAACAGATAAAACATGAGTGAGCTCTTACGAGTTTAAACATTCAGTGGCTTACATTTAAATATACATGGGAGCATTAATCAAACATTTTCTCATGTATACTTATCAACAGCATATGTAAACCCGAAATCTAGTATTAGCCCAAAATTACAGCTGAGTCATTTAGCTATACCCGTTAAGCTAACATTAGCATCTAGTTAAAACAGTAATACAATAAAACACAATAAACACACAATACCTTGTTCCCGTTCCAGCTAGGTGCTTAAACGTTAATTATGAAAATATATTGCAGAGTAATATATTTCATGCCACCTTTCCTTTCAGTCTGTACCGTAAATTTCGTTCTCAGCTTGAAGCGAAGTCAAGCTACCATACTCGGACGAGATATGGCTCTGCTTCCGCTGGCCGAAAGGACTTCAAAATAAAAGACCCAAAACGTAAAAAAGGCACTTACAAAATAAAAGCTAGCAGGAAGTGATTAACTTGAGTAAAGTAAAAGGTTTGTAGGAAATAATCACAGAACCTCTTAAGAGTCCTTTACACTACTACTACTACTGCTGCTACTACTACTACTACTACTACTACTACCACTACTACTACTACTGCTACTACTACTACTACTACTACTACTACTACTACTACTGCTACTACTACTACTACTACTACTGCTACTGCTACTACTACTACTACTACTACTACTACTACTACTACTACTACTGCTGCTACTACTACTACTACTACTACTACTACTACTACTACTGCTACTACTACTACTACTACTACTGCTACTGCTACTACTACTACTACTACTACTACTACTACTACTACTACTACCAGGACGGCTGCTGCTGCTGGACACAGACGGGGGACATAAACACCGGATTAGAGATTAAAAGCAATTTCTAATCTTCTTTTGCTATCGCCAAACTCACTGATGTCTGAGCTTCAGCTGACCTAAAATGAGGTAAAGCCTTCAACTTTCCCCCACTTGTTCACATCAAAACAGTGACTTGTTGGTGTTCATCTCCCACTTTACGGTCTCAGGGAACCAACAAAAAAGAAATTCATTCATTCAGCGTTTTAGATCGATCAGCAAACTGCATTTAATTTCCTGCAGTTCAAGATTGAACGATTAGTCAGTGAATCGAGCAGTTGATCGACAGCTAAAGCTATTTTATTAATCAATTGTTTGTTTGAGTCATTAGATGATAAACGTGAACGTTAGTGTTTTCTTCTTCTGTGGTATTAATACGGTTTTGGGTCGTGGAACAAAACAAGCAATATGCCAACTTTTGGCTTTGTGAAATTGTGATTTTTTTTTACTATTTCCTGACATTTCACGGACTAAACAATGAATCAATTAATTAAAGGAAATGTTAACATCATAAGAAATAATACAAATGTTGGAAAATGTGTCAATTGCTGCAGAAAAGGAAATATTTGTTTCTGAGAAAAGAAATAAAAGTTTGAACCCAACTGGAATTTCTGTCTTTTACTCTCTGTAATCATTTCTGTCTTTGTGCTGCTGTTTAATATGAGGTTTATCTTCTCTTAGAATATTAAATGAAACAAAAGAAAACTCAGACATTTATGTAGTTTAAGTGTTTCTTTTATTTGGACAGTTAAATATAATGTTAACATATGAAACAGAAGATACTGACAGAAAGAACATGAAATACAACAAAAAATATGTTCTACAAAACCACAAGAATTGCAAGACATTCCAACAATGTACAAGCACGTTGAGATAAATGTTTGTATTTATCTTTGCAGTTTAGTTCTTCTTTCCGATCCGAAATAAAGAGTCTTGAGACAAAAACAAGACTTTTCTTTAATACTCATAACATCAGAGCCGTATTGTTCTTCACTGGTGTAACAAACATCTTTTGTCCGAGGCGTCCTCTGAAGCCTGCGACGGCGTAAGCTTCACGACTTATGGGATTTGTAACAAAAGCATGAAAGTACGGTCAACAGAGGATTTAAGTATTCATTTATTCCTCAGAGCCAGACTGCGATGTCACAGCGCACGTGGAGACTCTGCAGCAAAACACACCAGCACCATGAACGTCACCTCTATTTAAGACCCTTTCAAATTAAAATATTTGGCGGGAAAAAAAGGACGAAAAGCAGAAAATACAGCGACGTGAAACTTAAAAGATACAACAATTTTACAGGAATAAAAATAAATAAAACTCAAGATTTAGACCTTTAATCTGAACACACGTGCCTCCAGGTTGATGTGTGTAAGAACCACTCTGACCAGTATAGAGTGGTGGAGCGATGACATGTTTCTTCACTGGACGAGTCCGGTTTACAGGAGCGGAGTTTCATTGTTGTAAATGGCGTCCCGGGTCACGTATCCCTCCGCCTGCTAAGAATACACCCAGCGGGGAACACCTGTGTCAGGTGGTCAGGGAAGGCCTGGAGGGGGGGGGGAATAAACTGGTCGACGTGGTTGACAGATGCCCCCCCCCCCCCCCCCCCCACCCTGCACTCTAGAAAGCCACTAACAGGATGACGCCAGCGCTGCGAGGGCCGCTGGGGGGTAAAGACGGATTATGTCTGAGCAGCAGATAAACAGATTATTCCCTAAACGGTGCCTTCTTTTTTAACCTCGTCACTCTTGCCACACACTCGCTGCTCCTCACTGTCCCTCGCTTCACCCTCTGGAGAGGAGGAGTTGCCTTCTTTGTTGTACCAGCTGGAGCTCAGAGGGCCCTCAATGATCCGCCAACGTCAACTCATCCTGCTGCAACCTGGACTGGACCCATGAGCTCCACCTGAGCTCCACCTGAGCTAGAGGACGCCATCCAGCCAACCCCCCCCCCCAACCCTGCTGGATTTAACTTTTCACACTTTTTGGGAACTCTTCTTCCACGATGCTGTGGGAATTGGGACTCACGCTGCTGTTCGCGCTCGCTCCACAAGCTGCTGGAATCAAAGGTAAGCCTCGTTTTGTTCTCAACGATCCCTTTGAGCCTCGACACTTTAAGTCCTTTTTACAACTTAAAGGAGTCCCGCGCTTTCCCACCTTTTATTCTCTGCAACAAAACAAAGAGGAAAAGAATAACGTGGTCAATAGATAAGAGCAGTCCGATACAAGGATTTAAAGACTATCTGTGGTCTTACTAAACTTGGTTACAATGCACAGCAAAGCCTATTAGGATTGCGTAAGTACTCGGCTGTGACATCACCAAGGTGTTGGACTCTTCACCCGAAGGCCACAAAAGAAAAGTCGGTTTTTGAACGCAGCAGAAAACAGCGAGAAGTTGAACTTTTTGTCTTTCGTCTTTATTCCCCCGAACACACAGCCGGAGTGAAATCTGTGTGCCGGATCACGAACACGTCCCACAATGCAAATGAAAATGGGAGAGCGGGTGATAGAAGCGCTTCACGAGATTCATTGCCAGCTTGGCAACAGCTTGACAATTTGAATTACAGTGAAGGTGCCAGACTTAGTCGTGTATTTTGTGGGAAACGGCTATAAACATGTCAAAAGAGAGAGAGAGAGGGGTTGTTAGTCTCCTGTTTTATGAAATCTGAATATTATAAATAAAAAGAAACATCCTGCATGTGACGTTCGCCCTTCACTTCACAAAACATTTCTTATTAAGCGGCGATAAGCACGCCGGTTGTATTACGACACCCCACTTAACGCCGCCCTAAATACATCCGCTGGATTGTGCCGATCAAAATGATTCCTATGTTGCGGTGCGCTGTTGTTTGGTGGATGCTTCTGGTTCCGAGCACCCTTCAGGTGCAGCGAGTGCTTTTATTTTTAGGACGAGTGGGCACAGAGGAGGGAGAGCGAACCCCCGAACCCTGGCAGGCAGAGATATGTAATGACAAAACTCCACTTTAACACAAAACACAGACGCTTCTATTAGAACAGATTCGTATAGAAAAAGAGTTTCATAATTCACGGCCTTCATCTGGAAGCATGTGTTTCATGTGTTGTAAAATAGTTTTAAAGTATTTTTTCTTTCATGTCTCGGTGCATCAAAGGTCGTCGTGTTTCATTCCTCAAGAAGAAATTGCACTCTGCAGCAAACAAGGTCCTCCAGCAGAGAGGTTGGAAAAAGCTGAAAATAGGCTTCTATTAACACAAATAAAGTACAGATAAAAGGAGAGAAAACTCTCATAACTGCTGCTGGTGATGAGTCGAGAAAACCAGAAAGGCACTCAAGAGGGTGCAGAACTCCGCCGAGGCCGCTTCCACAAGTGCATATGGATGCATGGAACCGCCCCAAAGACTCACGCTGCACACTTCCACCCAGTCTCATGAAAATCAGGCCGCAAGTTTTTTTCCGTAATCCTGCTGCCAAACAAACAAAGAAAGTGAAAACATAAAAAAACACGAAGCCTCGATCGAGAACAGTTGCTTTGGCGCATAGAAGTCATTTAAGAGTTGGTGCGACACCACCACCGATATGTGCCCAGCACTGTTGCCGTTGTTTGCGCTGTTAGCACCGTTAGCACCGGGTGCTAGCTGCCAGCTGCTAGCTGCTAGCTGCCGGCCCGGCTCCAGGTGGTCTTGGCTGTATGGGGCGGTAGCTGCTGCTGCTGTAGTGGGCCAATCACGAGTCAGCGTTAAATCAAAGAACACTTGCGGTGATTGGCTGCCAGTAAAACCAATTAGGTCTGATTAAACCGTTTGAAATAACTGTTTAGTAAACGTGACGTAGCGGTGAACAACAGATCACACGGGGCTGCAGCAGCTGCTCTGTCTTTGTGTGTTAAACATGTAATGTGCTTTTTAGTGGGACGCCTTCAACACATCGTCCCCAAACGCTGTGTTTGATTTAAGCTGCTTGTAGCACCAGACGGGTGGGGTTTACAGCAGATGAAGTCATCTCTGTTGCCGGGAACAGAAAACAACTAAATCCAATTTGCAACTGTTTTCAAATGCTTCCTAAATCTTCTGACATTATTTTCCTTTTTTTGTAGTAAACACAACCCGTCTGTTGCTCTGAACGGAAGGATCTGGATCAGTCCAGGATCTGGTCTGGCGAGTGAGTCTTGACCCTCAAATCTTTTTTTTATTTCCCGGTCTTGTTTCCATGTCCAGAGGGCGGCGGCGGCGTCGGGCGGGACGCGGAGCTGAAACCGGTGGCCGGCGGCTCCGCCGTGCGCCTGGTGGAGCTGCTGAAGACGTCCACACAAACGGAAGGTTCAGGGTTCCAAGTGGACCGACGGCGGCCCAAGAGGTCCGTGTTCTTACACGCTGGAGTGAAAATCTGCCCCCAGGAGACCCTCAATGAAGTGCTCGCCAGCCACCAGGGGTATTACCAGCTCAGAGGTACCGACACCACGCAGTCAGAGTTTAGAACGGATGTGTCGTTAGCTTTAGATTGATCAGTTTTCTTCTTTGACGAGGATTTCTATTCTTCTGGCAGCTTTCAGTCCAGCAGGAGGTTTTGTTGTAAACTTTTAGTGGCGGTGCATTCAAGGACATCCCCGAGACATCGAGGAGCCAATGAAAAGTATTGTAGCGATTATACTGGAGTCTGTTTAATGAGGCAATGAGACGGAGAGAGAGAGGGATGCTGACCTTGAACGCCGGTTCAAATCCCGTCAGAGACATTTCAAAATATAATGTCTTGATTCATTAATTAGGGAAAGTGCACATTAATCAACATTTCAGTTTCTGCCTCAATGTAAATGAGCCAGAGTTAGCTTAGAGAGATCATTTTTGTCCATTTTTGACAAACAAAACACCAAAATAGCTGCTCGAGCTCGGAGTGTTTCTGACCAGATGTGACACCAAAACAAAAATTCATTTCAGACTTTTTTTTTCCTCAGATATTTTTTGACAAGAAGTTAAAATTATAGAATCAACCCACATTCTATGTAGAAGACAATACAAATGGAATAAAATGAAGAATAAAATGTGGCCATTTTAAAATTGTGTTTGCGTTATTGTGATAACAGCACATTGACAGTTTTAATTATTGTTGACCACCAGCTGTTTTCTGAGCTCACACCGTGTGAATGAATGAATGAGTGAATGAGTGAATGTTAATGTTACTGACTGGATTAGAGTTTGTTCTGTTGATGATAGAAACTCATCAGCTTCTATTCAACATGTTTATGTAATCTCTTATTCTTCTCATCTATTGTCTCGTCTTCTCCCTTTTGTTTGAGGCGAGTCTCTCTTCCACAACACGTCTTCTCTCAGAACAGAGGAGAGAAAACATATTTTACTAATTTGTCTATTTGCGTCTCTAGATTTCTCCTAAATTCAACAAAAGTTAAGGTTCGATAAAGCCTTCATGTTTAAACGCATCGCCGTAACTGTGTCTTCAAGCTGATGAAAGAACTCAACAACAAATATAACAAAGATCAAGTTTTAATGTTCTAATTCTTCCCTTTGTTCCTGAGACGATGACGCCGTTGTTGTTGTTGGAGATCACACAGTTTCATGGAACGCGTCTCTCACCGCATGCTTTTAAAATCAAACACCTGGATTTTGTTCTATGCACAAAATACCTTTTGATAAACTTTTTATTTGTTTCACTTGTTGCCAAACGATCAAAGAAAAATCTGTCAACAATTTGCAGACAAAGACGTCCTGCGAGCGATCAAACATCTGGATCTCAGCTGGAATTCAAATTCAGAGACTCGGCCTCATCGTTTGACTCTTTAGTTTGCAGAGCAGGTTGTCAGTGAGTTCCTGCAGTGTGTTCACAAGAGGCTGTGTGTGTGTGTGTGTGTGTGTGTGTGTGTGTGTGTGTGTGTGTGTGTGTGTGTGTGTGTGTGTGCGTGTGTGTGGTCAGTTTGTCAGGAGGCCGTGTGGGAGGCGTTCAGGATCTTCTTCGACAGGATTCCCGGGACGACGGAGTACCAGAAGTGGGTTCACACGTGTCAACACGAGTCGCTCTGCATCTCCGACCTCGCCAAAAACTTCAGCGCCTCCGAGGAGCACATGAGCATGATCCACAGGGTGAGAACCTCCAAAACACCCAAAAAACACCAAAACACACCCAAAAAACACCACAACGGGCTGAGAGAGCACGCCGCTCATCAGAGCTGAGGTTTCTGTTGATAGATCTAAACACTCGCTGTCAACATGTGTCTGGTTTTCTGCTGTAAACTGAAGCATGACTCAGCGTTTTATTGTTCAGAACACAATGGTCTCCACGGTGACTCTGACTTTAAGCTGCAGAGAGGACGAGTTTGTTTTCCAGACAACAAGTTAGCAAACTAACTGTGGCAGGAGGAGAATTATTACCTAAATAATAATAATGATAATAATAATAACCATATGAATTATCATGAATTTTGATAGTGGTATTAATAATAATAATAATTGTTGTTATTGTTCATCAGCGTCTTTTAGCGCTAAGATGACAGAAGACCTTCCTCTCAGTGGTCACTTTATTAGGAACACTGCTCGTTCATGCAGATATCTTAAGTCAGCCAATCACGTGGCAGCAAATTAAAAACATAAAAACATCCAGAAAGCAGCAGTTCTGTGTCGACCATAATGCATCATATTTGATTTCTGTCTCCTTTTATTTGCAACATTAAAACACGAGACAACACAAACCTGTAACATCTGTCGACATATACTTCTGTTGAATATCATATATTATATATATTATATATTATATATTATATATTTATATATTTAGGCTTCTTGAGGGTATTTCACCATCGACTTTCTCATTATTGCTCTTATTTTGTATTTGTTTTGCAGATATATCATCATTAACTATAAAAACACAGTACAAACAAACTAAACACATAAATAAATAAAAAAGCAAAGATTGCAAACATTGTCAGAAATAAAAACAAAACTGTCTGCATGCTGGAAAATAATGAAGTGTGTAAAACTTTAAAAAAGAGAAACGTTTTCTGTTCTGGTGAACAGTCACTCATCTTTATATTCATTCTGAGGAGATTTAATGTGTTTTTACGGCCTGAAGGCTGTAAAACTCCCTCCAGACTCCAGAGGCGACTGCAGCTCAACGTATTTACAAAACCGCAACACACAACAAAGCAATCAGCGCATAATTATATTTACACAAAGTCCAAAGTAGAAAAGACCAGAAACGAGCTAACCGAAGGAATCAGTTAATCAGCTGTTCAATCTGTCCTCAATCTAAAAGCAACACAAACAACCAGCGGCCGCTGACATCATCATCATCACCAACACAATAATCATAATCATGTGGACAATTACCTGAGAGTTAAACGGTGTGTTTGTGTCTCCAGAGGATGAACCGGATGAGAGACCGGAGGCCTCCGTCACGGTAAGCTCCTCTCTCTCTGCACACAGACTCACACAAAGAGTTCATCAAACGTTCTGTAAGTCCTTCATCAGAGACGTGACAGCAAATGAATCAGAAGAAGAAACTGAAAGCTTAACCCAGATTACACGAGGGTTAGGGTTAGGCTCAGTCTTCATTCCAACAGCACCTTTGACACGAAGCGCTTCAGATGTGACCGACAACTATTAAGAAGATAATAATGTGAAGTGGACCCAAGGTGCACTGATCCTCAGCCCTCTATCTAGACTGCAAGGGTTTTACAATTGCAGGAGGGACCCGGGTTCGATTCCCAGGCTGGACGGTCCTTCTGTGTGGCATTTGCACGTTCTCCACGTGTCTTTGTGGGTTCTCTCTGGGTTCTCCTGCTTCCTCGCACAGTCCAACGACACGCAGCTTAGGTCAATTGATAAGTCTAAACTTCCCGTAGGTGTGCGTCCGTCTCACGGGCGTTACCGCGACTAGAAGCATCGTTTTTAGGAGCAAAACACCGGCTCACTCACGCACATCTGGCCCGTCTCATCACCTCCTGGTGGGAATAAGTAGACCTGATTGATGTCGCTCGCAACCGGCAGCAGCGTGATGACGATAATATTCAAATTCAAACGCATTTGTATAGAAACCAAATCAAGCAGAAGCGCTTCTGAGTGCTTTGCATAAAAACGCAATAAAAATGCAGAAATTGTGCAAATATAAACCGAGACATCCATGTAGACATATATACATATAAAACATTACACGCACACATGTTCACTGCTGTAGGTCCGTAGATACCGAGAGACGTCTCACACGTTCCATCGTTCTGACTCTTACCAGGTTGATCACGGTCAACCAATCAAGCAAGACAATTTAGAAAAAACCCTGAAGATATACCGTTTAAAAAACCAACATTTGATGAGCTATATTCATATATATTTAAGACATTTAATGTGATAACATTGTACAAATCAAACCACAGATCCTTGTATTTTCTTTACATACATTCTTGTGTCATGATGGCTGAAATGATCGATGTTTTAATACTTTTGTTCTGCAGAGAAGAGGCGACTCGTGCACCGATGATCCCCGATGAGGAAGCAGGTAGAAACCCTTTATTTATCTATTAGATGTATTATGTCGTTATAAATGTCTGTTGGACACACGTGTGCTGTAATGACCTCTTTGGACCATGAACTGTGAAATGTATATTGATTATATGACTGTAGTACAGTTGCAGTTATGTTTCTCACTGATGCTCCTGATACTCTGTGATTAAACGGTCTCTCTGGTGTAACTTTAGGTGCAGATGTTCAGACCGTCGCCCCGTCAGCGACCCCGCCGGTTCTCACCAGCACCGCCGCCGCCGCCGTCCTCCTCAGCCCCGAGAGTGCCTCTCCAAGCCTCGAGCAGAACCATCCAGTCGAGGAGGAAGAGGAGGTACGAGCAAGCACTTACATTTACACGTTGGGTACAGGCGGCAACCTCCGGTTCTGCCGGTTGAAACCAATGCATTCTCTCTAATGACCACCAGGGGGCGACTCCTCTGGTCGTATAGAAATCTATGAGAAAATGACTCTACTTCTCTCTTGATTTATTACCTCAGTAAACATTGTAAACATGAGTTTATGGTCTCAATCTCTAGTTTCAAGTCTTCTTCAATACAGCATGATGTTCATTTAGTACATGATGGTCCATTTAGAGTCACACAGACCATAAAGCAGGGGATGCTTTAGGGGCGGGGCTACACAGTGATTGACAGGTCGACACTTAGACCCTATTTATTGATGTCTTTGTGTCTAAGTGTCTAACGGGGACAACAATGTTGTAAACCGGTCCAGTGTTGAAGGAGGAGGCTGTGTAGTCCCACATGTCGGTACTAAGCAGGTTTTTCATCTCCCCAGACAGTCGGTTACATCCCTCACAGTGTGTAATCCATTCTTTCCAGTATTTTATATCTTGATTAAAATCGTAGTCTTGAGGAAAACGTCATTTTCTTTTCACAAAGTGTATTTCGTTGAAGATGGCGACCCAGTCGTCCTCCTGATCCGCGTTTCTTTTTTCCTGCATCCACTCCCGTGTGACGGCTTTCTCGCTCTCTCACTTCACGGAGTTATTCATCCCGGGGCCACCAGAGTGTGTCTGGGATTGTCCCCCAGGTATAATGTGACAAAAGAATAATCACCTCCTGCTCCAGGAGCCTTCCTCATTTCTCTGGCAATCTCCCCCCAAATATCAGTCCAATCATCCCGGGTATCTGCAGGCCCATTCCTGTTTCATCTGGACAGAAGAATCATTTTTAGAGTTTTATCATCTGTTTGTGATACAGGATGTGTTTGTTTCATAGCCTTACATTTCTCAGTGAATCTTTATTGACTTCATTTGTATAAATACGTTTAAAACTTTGTCTTCGTCATAAATGAGAATAATTTGAACATCTTAAGGTTTTGGACTGTAAGTCTTTCGGTTAGACTGTTGCTGTGGACGAGTGAGTTTTCCAGATTAACAGATAATAGAAATGGTCGTTAACTGCTTCAGAGTGATGAATCAGAGCAACACGTCACAACGTGATACAGATTAAACAGACATCAGGCTGAAGTTAGTTTCATACCAAACACAGTCTGTTTACTTTCTCCACCGACCGAAAGACTCCACGACAGAAACTGATCCTTCGTTTCTTGGGTCACGGACGTTTTCATTACTAATAAACTATTAAAACCAAACTGGACCAACAACGCAGGGAAACTATAGAAAGGCACTCGGGGACGTCTGCCGAGGACAATATGTTCTTTGAGAGAGAAAGTGATCGGGTTCTTCTTTGACCCACGCTTCACACGTCCACCAAGTTTCATGAAACCGAACCTCGTTGTCGTTCGTTGAGGTAATGAAGCTCTTTTTTATTGTGGCGGTGAACCGACCTAAAGCCAGTTTACATTCTTTACTACGGTAGTTGTTTGGAAAAACCAGAAGCAACCTGGAAGTCTGGACGTTACTAAACAGAAAGTAAAAGCCAACTTTGCATCAACCTTTCAAAAAGGACAAACAAACTGTAGCTGGACTTCCAGCTCACAGACCGATCACGTGACGGTCCAGCTGCAGACGGTTTATCTCACGATCGCTGCTTTCACCGTCCGTCGCGGTGCTGACGGAGGTAGGCTTTATTGGGAGTTTCTGCTCATTGTTATCTGCTGATTTGTTCTTAGATGAAGACGTTCACGCGTCACCTCGTTCCTCTTGTTTCTGTGAAACTTACTGGTGTTTGTGCTCCCGAAGGACTCGGAGCTTCCCAACGTGGTCCCCGAGGGTCCGGTGGAGCAGTTGGTGGAGTTCAGCATCGACCTGGTGGATCCGGGTTACAGAGAGCTGCTGGACGATCCGGACTCCCCCCAGTACATCGACCTGGCTCACCACCTGCAGGACCAGGTGGGACTCTACACTGAACCTGCTTTCATCAAGGCTCTCCGTTCAAACTTTAATGTCCCCGTTTATCATCATTTTATCTTTTTAATTATTCTGTAGAGGTTAGTTTGTGATGAATATTACCGAGTGGCTTTTAGTCAAACTATCGACCTGTTTGAATCAAAACGGAACAGGAAGTAGATTTAAAACAACAGGTCAGGGGTTTGGGGTAAGGTAGACCTTTTACCACGGCTGCAACGCTGACCTGGACCTGGACCTGGACCTGGACCTGGCTGCTGTAATGCAGCGCTGTAGATGTGAATGTGGAGGCACAGGTGGTGGTGAGGCAGCTGCAGAAACAACATTAAACATGATATCTTCTTTTTCTTAATGTAGAATTAGCTGCGGCTAATAAACGTCACAGATAGATTCATGTTTACGTTCTTTTGGTGTAATATCTGCGAAAACTATAAACTATCAGAGTTGACCAATAGAGCACATACTGTAGAAGTTATTGTTCTTAAAAACGCAGTAAGCAGCAGTACTAGCAGTATTAGCAGTATTAGCAGTATTAGCAGTACTAGCAGTATTTGCAGTATTAGCAGTATTAGCAGTACTAGCAGTATTAGCAGTATTAGCAGTATTAGCAGTATTAGCAGTATTAGCAGTACTTTCTCCCTCTTCTGTGAAATGTTAGCGGTGATGTCGCTAACGATGCATTCAAATCCAAAAGGACGCAGTAAACTTCAGCTTCTTTTGATAATAATGTGACATTGTAAACGACAGATCTGCTGTTTTCAGTCATTATTTAAATTCCTATAGATTAAATCACACTTTTAAATGAAAATATGAAAAATATACGATTATATATATATTTAAAAAAATGTTGATTTTAAATACAGATAAAGGTATTCTTCAAAGTATATTAATATTCTGGTTTGGTTTTGGTTGTGAGAGATTAGAAGGGGAGGCAGCAGATGTAAGAATTGTGGGAATATAATTTTAATGTTCAGATGCATTTCGTGACCTTTTCTTCAGGTCAGGTCCTCCTGACCCACCATGTGGATCAGCACCTGTCCCCAGTCCACATGAGTCCCTGTCCCTGATAGTAAAGGAGCTTACACCAGACGGGCCGTAAAGGTCAGAGCCAGAGAAAGGGAGAAGATTACCCACAATCCACTCTTTCTGCCGGCGTTTTTACTTTTAATCGAAGGCCCTCAAATAGCAGAGCGGAGTCGATAAACGAAGTCCCTTCCGTGTTGTTTCCTCATCGAAGGACTCGTTAAAAAAAGCATCGGGAGCCTTCAGCAGGAAGTTACCTGACGAAAGGCCGTAAAGACGATTATGTCGTAAGCGTCCGGGTGCTTAACTCGCCCCAGAGATAGACGTCAGCGAGGCCTTTCTCGTGCTTTCTTTATACGACACGTCGCCGTCCCTCCAGGTTATTAACGAGCTCCCGTTCTGACGGCTCGGAGTTAATCGCATCAGCCTCTGCGGAGAGAGAGGCATCGAACATATAAAGTACTTTCTTCTCTCTACAGATGCAGCACGCGTTTGACAAACTTCCAGGATATAAAGCCATCCACGTGCTGAGAATCAGGTGAGTAAACATCTGAGTGTGCAGAGGATGAGCGGGGACGAATCAGCGAGGCGCTCCGCTGAGCCTTCATAATTTCATTAGATTTTAGAGGACGGCCTGCGAAGAAGACGAGAGGCGGGCAGTCGGATTATGTTTCAGCCTCGACGAACAAGACGTTTAGGAGAAGGAGATGTTTTATTCATATTCACAACAATTTAAACTCCGATGATGACGAAGAAAACGTGGAGAAATTAAATCTAAATGGTTTCTTAACAACGTCATCAGCACCAGTGATGAAGCAGAAGAGTTTTTCTTTCAATCGTACATGTTTATATTCTGTAATAGTGAGACAAAAACTAAGACTTTTTTAAATCGTTTAATGAAAACAGGAAATCGCTGCATTGATTTCTAATTAAAGAGCAAAACAGCATTTTGAGTTAAGATGTGGAGAAACTTAAAACACCAATATGGACAAAAGTGCTGAAAAACACAATGTTGAGAAATAAAACTTGAAGAACTACATTACTTTAATTTAATTTCACTTATCATAACATGGAATTTCCTAACGAAGGACTCAACAGGAACAGTTTCATGGCTTAAATTGACTAAAAACCTTCAGAACGGGCATTGAAGACCATCACTAGTGTCACTAGTGTCACTCATTTAACTTATTGCTTATTTGTGCTCATCTCTTCAGTGATAAAAGAGAAAATGTTGGAGCCAAAGTGTCCTTTCTTTGATATCATCATGTCAGTTAACAGGCTTGGCGTGCAGATCACCCACCAGTTGATGGTTAAATGGTTGAAACTGACTTATTGTGTCCGTTTTGGGGTTGTTGTCAAAATATAAAAACTATTTTTTTTCTGGAAATTTGTCTGGGGTAGAATCTTTCCAAATAAACGTACCCGTCTCTTTCACATGTTTTCGGATCCTTTGGTAGAAACATTCAGCCTCACCATCTCTTTAAAACGCGTCTCTCGTTGGTTAACTAGTCGCCTACTGAGCTAGCTCCAGTCAGGTAGCAGCACCTGGCTTCACCGTAACGTTAATGAGATGCAAAGCCCAAAAGGATTTGGTTCCTCAGGTACGTGACAGATGAAAACCTCGGCTGTCTGACTCCCGTTCTCAAGTGGAAACGCTCAACCGTGAAGCGTTGAATACCTACTTCTAGCATACTACTGTCTTCTAGCATTAAAACACATCATGTTGACACGTTAACGAGGTCACAAAAAACCTTCTGCATGTGTTGTCTCTGACTCAAACATCACAAACACATCACACTTTGTAGTTCAGGTTGTTGTAACGTGTGATGGTTGATTCAGACGCTTCAGTCAAACCCAATGTTTAGTGTAGAATCTGGTTTCTGGCTCTTCTTCACCCTGTTGCTGTTTTTCTTGCTGTAAACAGTTTATTTTTATTTCCAGCTCTTATATCTTCTTTTCTTCTCCCCAATGCAAGCGAGACGCAGGACACCGACGGGTACGTGACACATTCCCTTCAGTCTCCAGCTCACACATGTGTGTTTGTGCAGCTTCCTGCAGCTCAGCTTTTTTATTTTTTAAAATCCAAGTCAGACACAGAAAGGAGGATTAATCAACGCAAAACTGTCCAGACACTTCAACACAAAGTGGGAATGTCACGGTGACCTGAGAGAGAGAGGATGTTTGTCCCGTGAATCTCCTCCTCGTTAAAAAGTTAACACGAGGCGTCTTGTTCTCTCTCGTTATCGGAGAAGGCAGGTGAGCGGCGCGACAGGAAGACTTGTGGATACAGTAATTGTCAGGCTGCTCCCCCCGTTAATTTGCCCCCCCCCCCCCCCGTGGTGTCTGGCGCTGTCACGGCCAATAACACGGAGGCGAAACCTCAGCGGGAGCTCGTCCTCTAATCTCATGAAGGATTCACAACTCCGCCTGCTTTTGTCTGCCAGACTCTCACAAAACAAAGGAAACACATTGTGTGGAAACTATTCGCTGTTCTCCAACAACAAATTATAACGCAGAAAACATTTGTACATTTAGCCAAAACAGTTGGTGTTTATGTACTCTATGTTTTTAATGCCAAACTGTGTTGAATGGAATCACAGACTGAATATGAGAAGTGGGCGTCGTCATCGTGACGTCGCCTCGTTGGTTTGTGGACCGATGTTTTGAAGCCTCGAGTAGTGCGATTTCGCAGTCGCCATCTTGGATTACGGATGTCGCCGTCTTGTTTTTTTGCAACCAGTGAACAGGAAGTGACCATATTAGGACTGAGGAGGAGTGACGTAGAGACACCGTGTACAGAGACCTGTCAATCACTGTGTAGCCCCGCCCCTAAAGCATCCCCTGCTTTATGGTCTGTTTGACTCTAAATGGACCATCATTTACTAAATGAACATCATGCTGTATTGAAGAAGACTTGAAACTAGAGATTGAGACCATAAACTCATGTTTACAATGTTTACTGAGGTAATAAATCAAGAGAGAAGTAGAGTCATTTTCTCATAGACTTCTATACAACCAGAGGAGTCGCCCCCTGGTGGTCAGTAGACCACAAACTTTCACAATAAAAGCCCCAGACTGGGTCACTGTTTATCAGAGAACAAATTCTTCCAGAGCATTCCAATAAAAGCTTTATTGGTCACACATCTGGTGTGTGAAGGCCTTTATTATAATGTAGACGTGGAAGCTTGTAGTGATGTTAAGGCCGATGAGTCTCTTGTAGCTCTGTTTTTGGTCTCCACCGCCTCCTGAGGGAAACATCCGTCTCTTTAGCTGCTAAACGCTCCACCGTGCTCGGCAGCTCGTCTGTAGCTGTCTCGTCTGTTTGCTGCTTAGCAGGAAGCGTACGAGGCGCTTATCAGAGCTCGTTTAATGAAAAACACTGAGAACAAACGAGACAGAACATCTGCCATAGAATGTAATACCGTGAGATAAAAAGAGGCCACAAAGCTCCTTAGAACTGCCGAGTTTGTCCACATTACAAGCAGTTCTTTGAGTCGTCGTTAATGTAGAACGCATTGATCAGTGGAGCCGTCGGGTTACAGACGTCATGTGGGAACAGGAGACAAAGACGAGGGATAAACAAGCCAAACAGCGCATCTCTCTACATGAGATAGATGAAGAGAGAGGTCGTTGAAACCGAAGGTGTAACGCATACAAAGACAAAAGGGAAGAATAAAGCTGTTGTGCTTTGTATTCGAGGGGAAGGTTGAACTCTCCCCGGTAAGAACAGTTCAAGGCACATTTCTCTGCTTTGAGAAGTTAAAAAGCCTTTTAATGTGTGGGCTGCACCCGCACGCCTCCACCGCCCGCCTTCATCACAGCACAGCGAGAACAACAGAAGAGCTGCTCGGAATACATGTTGGGTGACGACGTGATGCGGCAACAAGTGAAGCAATGGAAGTAGGTTTTAGACACACACTGCCTGTTACTCTTTGAAATGACGAATATAAGGCAAACAGCAAACATCCAAAGCATCAGGAAATGCTCCACGTAGACGTCCTCAAATGGATTCAGGACAGCAGCCCCCCTGCAGAGCGGAGCCACGAGACACAAACGGGTCCACTTCAGACAGAACGCTGTCTGAGTCTTCAACGGAGTGATGCGGTGGAGCTTTTCTTTGTTTAGATGCAGAACCAGCACTGAAGAAGTGCAAGGAAATTCACATCATCGCCCATTCTACTCGCTCTCTCTTGATAATGATAGCAGCTGTGCAGAATATAGACGAAGCTTTTGATGCAGTCTCTCTCTTTTTTTTTAAAACAAATGATAGATATTCATGCCTGACATTCTGAGTGTGGCGTTCCTTTACTGCAGCGCTGCACGACTTCTGATTACCTTTGCTGGTCACCTGCTGTGCGTTAAACGGAGGTCCTCTCTCTCTCTGCAGCTCACGCTGAGAGTCAGAAACCCTTTAATCCAAAGTTATTATCAACGTTTTCCAGCAGGCCTGTGTCTTGCGCAGGGTTGATATAGATTAGTTGATGAATAACATTTAGTGTGAAAGAATCAGAGCTCTGAATCACAGACATAATATAAACCCCTTTTCTTTTTTTTTAAGGCCCGGTGGAATCTCGGTGCATTACTCTCTGGTCTTTGAGATTAATTCGCCTGAAATCGACTCGGAGGCGTCGGCGACCGGCGCCCCGGAGTCTTCGGTCGTCTCCGGCCTCAGAGAGATGGTGACCAAGGCTCTGCGTGAGGAGGCTTCACTGCCCATCGATCTGGACTCGCTGAACTTCAAACCAGGTGCCGTGTTTGTTCTTAACAGATGTTTATGTCACTTTCTACTGAACGTAGAGTACAGTAAATGGACTTGCAGCATATTAAAAACTATCTGAAATGCCTTGGTGTCATAGACCTCAACTGTCCAACACAGAGAGCTGGCGGGCAAATGTGAATAATAAATTGGTATTTAATCTAAATTCATGCTTCTCAAGATTACATTTTCTGTTTTTGACAGAAGCGATCCTCCTGCCGGCGCTGACGGCAACCTTGACGGTTGAAGTAGTGAATGAGGTGAGAGGTTTTTATCGATGCTATTGGTACAATATATATACTATACTATACTATACTACTATATAGATACACTGTAGTGTGTTGACTTTGATGTGGTTGTTGAAAATATAGTGATTATAGTGAAGTATGTGTAGAGAGCCTGTGATATATTGTGTATGATATAAATAAATAGTATAATAACATTTAAATTGTACCAAATTACATAATTCTTTCTGGAAACCTTCCTGAGAATTTCTAGTTAAAACATTCGTCCTCTGATTAAATCTTGAGGAGATGAATGTCTATAAGTGAGGTTCTTGGAATACTGTGTCACTGACAAAAAGCTCCTTTTTTCATGCATTAATCACGTCGTTTATTCATCTCTCCGCAGTCCAGTGAGCCCGATTCACACAACGAGTTTGAGGTTTTCACCGACGAGCCAGCAGTGGATAAACCTCGGCCGGTGGTTCCCCTCACCCCGCTGGAGAAGGAAAACGCCCTCGTGACTCTGCTCGATCCCACGGCCGTCCCCGATGATGAGGAGACGGCGGTGGTGACTGGTGGGATGGCAGAGAGCAGCGATCGCTCCTCGGCCTCGGGGGATATTACCGAGGAGTCGGAGGCAATTTATGTGAGTGAGCCCCAGCCATCAAACGAGGAGGAGGAGGAGGGGGAGGAAGAAGAATTGCCGATCATTACGCATGAGATTGAAACCATCCATCACGACGAAACTGGTGAACTTGTGAGGGACTACATCCCGACCCCTCCTGTGATTCTCCAGCTGGAGACAGACGCTCCATATATCAGCCTGTCTCCCAACCTGATATCAGAGGAGGACCTGACTCCCGTTGATGAGGACCATGAGAATCCCAGTTTATACGCTGTTACCCCGACTGCACAGATATCATTGACCACAGCTCCTGCTGAAGAGGAACTGTCCGATGTGGGACTCCCAATCACGACGCTTTCAGGCGTCACGGGCCAGCCGCCGACAGTGAACCCTCAAGAAGACGAAGATGTTAACGTTCTTCCAGAGGACGTCTCCGAGTTGGAAAGTGAAGTTGAATTGCTAGAACCAGGCGGAGAGTTGGTCGTGGAACCCGATGAAGAAGCGCCTGAGCCTTTGCAGCCAACACCCGAGGAAGAAGTAGCTGAAGTTTTAGAGCCAGAGGAAGAAGTAGCTGAAGTTTTAGAGCCAGAGGAAGAAGTAGCTGAAGTTTTAGAGCCAGAAGAAGAAGTAGCTGAAGTTTTAGAGCCAGAAGAAGAAGTAGCTGAAGTTTTAGAGCCAGAAGAAGAAGTAGCTGAAGTTTTAGAGCCAGAGGAAGAAGTAGCTGAAGTTTCAGAGCCAGAAGAAGAAGTAGCTGAAGTTTTAGAGCCAGAAGAAGAAGTAGCTGAAGTTTTAGAGCCAGAAGAAGAAGTAGCTGAAGTTTTAGAGCCAGAAGAAGAAGTAGCTGAAGTTTCAGAGCCAGAGGAAGAAATAACAGAAGTTTCAGAGCCAGAGGAAGAAGTAGCTGAGGAGTCTCTGGTAGAAGATGAAGACACGGTAGCAGCTTCAGAACTTGAAGAGAAAGAGCTTGATGAGGATTCAGAATCTGTTGAGGTTTCTGAACCAGAAGAATCTAAACCAGAGGCGGAAGCAGACGATAGCGTGGTTGAGATTTTGCATGAAGATAGAGTGGAAGGTGGAGTGGAAGTTCTGCAACCGGAAAAGGAAATAGTTGAAGTAGGAGGTGAGGTCAGCGAGGAACCAGAAGAAGATATATTTGATGTGTTGCATCCAGGTCCAGAAGATGAGGTCTTAGAACAAGGAGAGGAGGTAGTTGAACCTGAAGGATCAGAAGAAATAGTACCTGAAGTTCCTGAGGAAATAGTACCTGAAGTTCCTGAGGAAACAGTACCTGAAGTTCCTGAGGAAACAGTACCTGAGGTTTCTGAACTGGAAAATGAGGTGGAGTCAGTTGATGTTGTGGAACCGGTAGACGAAGAAGAAGAAGAAGAGGTCGTTGAGGTTCCAGAACCAGAATCAGACGAGGAAGTGGTGGAGGTTTCAGAAGTAGATGAAGAAGTTGTCGACGCTTCAGCGCCAGGTGAAGGTGCGGTTGACGAATTAGAACCATTATCTGAACCAGAACAGGAAGTGGAAGTGGTAGAGGTTGTAGAGATTGCTCCAGAACCAGGGGAAGAAGAAGAAGAAGAAGTACCACAACCAAAGAAGGATGTAATTGAGAACGTAAAAGCAGAAGCAGAAGAAGAAGAAGTGATCCCAGTACCAGAGAAAGAGCCCACGGACAATTCGGAAACGCAACTTCCACCAGAGGCTGGAGAAGATGTTTCTGCTGTTTCTGTGGAGGAACAAGAGGAGGTAGTTGAGAGTCCAAAGGAAGCATCAGAACCGGTTGATGGCGCCGTTTATGTTATACCACCCACAGAAGAGTTACCCGAGGTTTCAGAGACGGAATCAGAAGAGGAAGCAGGAGTTGATGTCTCAGAGGAGGAGATAGTTGAGATTTATGAACCGGAACCAGAAGAAGAGGACGTTACTGAGCCACCGGCCGAATCAATTAAAATCCTTCACCCACTGGACGGCATGGAGGATCTTCACCCTGGAGAGGATACTGTTCAGATTATTGAAGATAACGAGTTCCTTCCACCAGTCAGACCGGACTATTATCTGCCAGATGAGGAAGATAACTTTGTACCGATAGACATCCAGCCCGCCGAAGAAGACGGAGGTGAACCTGACTTTTCCACGGAGGAGGATGTCGACAGCATCACACTGACAGAAACATCAAAGAGTGATCCACAGTTTGAAACCACCTCTGATATTGTAGCAGGTGAGGAACATGAAATATAATGTGATTAAAGGCAGTGAGCTATGAGCACTGACATTTAAGCAGATAATTAAACATCCGGTGACATATAAATATTCTATTCTTAGGGTTTCAGTACTAAACATATTGTGTTACATGCTGCACCGATGTTTTCTGGTTATCAGACAGGATTTATGGATCATTTTAAACACTATAGAGTAATATCTATGTTGTTAAATCAACGAAAAAGTGGGGATCCAACCCGGAAATGCAGCATGGAGCAGTTTGAATGTATTATACATAATTTATCCTTTTTTTTGCCCGACGTTTCAAAGAGGTGACAGATCCAGACGACCCCGACACATCAGAGGGCACTGAAGGCTCAGAAGACTTGCCGCCGCCGGAGGAGACGCAGCAAAGCGAACCGCCCTCAGAAAGAGACGTTACTGTAACGGCAGCGCCGGCTTCAGACTCCTTCCCTACACCTTCGGCAACGTCCGAAGTGTCCGCGCCCGGCCCGACCACAGACTCCGGACTCTTTGAGGAAGCGGAGTCATCGGAGGATTCTGAGTCCGAGTCGGAGCCGGCGGTCGTGGTCATCGACGAAGACTTGGAAGAGGCGGCGCCGAAAGGAGGCGAAAGCCAAACCGCCTCGCCGGCAGCTGCCGAAGACGGCGTCGACGAGGCGGTTCGGGACCTGACGGTGGAGTTGGATCAAACCAACGTGGCGGCGGCGACGGACGCCGACCAGCTGCTGCCGGACGAGGGGAGCGGCTTCCAACCAGCCGCCGGCGTCACGTACCTGACCACGCCCTCCATGACCACGGCCAGCCACGGCCGCGAGCTGGTGGTGTTCTTCAGCCTGCGCGTCACCAACATGGACTTCTCCGAGGACCTCTTCAACAAGACGTCTTTGGAGTACAGATCCCTGGAGAACACCTTCTTAGACGTGGTGAGTAGGAAAACTAAAAATAAAGTTGTTTAATGGTTGACGTTAATTGACTGTAACGTGATAAATTAAGTTATTGTCTGGTATGAAGTCTGTATTTTAAAACCTGTACATTTTGAAGTGATGGCAGCTTCAAATGTTTGAAATTGTATTATTATTATTTTTTTGCTCTATAAGCTGAATTTACAAACCCCTTTAAATCTGGTCGGCACAGAAATATAAAAGTGAGATCTACTGGAAAGCTGCTGCGCTCTCAGTCATCTGTGAGGAGAATCAGATGCTCTAGCCTCAGTACATTAACATGGCTTATAAGGCCATTTTAGGTAAAAAGAAAATTATAATAATAATTGGGATATTATGCAAAATTAAAGTGGTAAATTTACCAGAAAACTACTGAAATCGGTGAGTTGTTTTCTTCTGAGTCGGGTCTTTTCACAGCAATAACTGGATGATAAAATGGTGATTCTGAACTAAAAGCATGAGAATGTCCTTATTGCTAAATCCAACTGCTCCGTATAATGTAATTGGGTCATTCACTGCAGGAATAATCCCCACAAAGCAGCTGTGTGTGTGTGTGTGTGTGTGTGTGTGTGTGTGTGTGTGTGTGTGTGTGTGTGTGTGTGTGTGTGTGTGTGTGTGTGTGTGTGTGATGAGGTTGAGGTTAAAACGTGAAGCGATGTGCTTCCTTGACAAAAAAAAACAAACTTTTATTCAGAATTTTTTACCATAATCTCAGCGAGTATTCACTCTTTTTCTTTTGCTTAAATTTCTTTCTTGTCAGTTTACGGAATATTCCCCCGGCTCCGTCATTTATGTTTTACCTACGAGATGCCGTCGTGCTCTTGTGACATTTAAAAAAAAGCTTCTGACTGTTAAAAACAGAAACGCTTCGTTTTGTTTGCGGCTTTGTCTTCATTCTGAAAGAGTTTCCCAGAAGAACTCAAGAGTCCAGACCTGCCGCTCTGCAGCTTCTGCAGCTCTGCCGCTCTACATCTCTCTAGCTCTGCCGCCGCTCTACATCGCTCTAGCTCTGCCGCTCTGCCGCTCTACATCTCTCTAGCTCTGCCGCTCTACATCTCTCTAGCTCTGCCGCTCTGCCGCCGCTCTACATCTCTCTAGCTCTACATCGCTCTAGCTCTGCCGCCGCTCTACATCGCTCTAGCTCTGCCGCTCTACATCTCTCTAGCTCTACCGCTCTGCCGCCACTCTGCTGCCGCTCTACATCGCTCTAGCTCTGCCGCCGCTCTACATCTCTCTAGCTCTACCGCTCTGCCGCTCTACATCGCTCTAGCTCTGCCGCCGCTCTACATCGTTCTAGCTCTGCCGCTCTGCCGCGTTGTGAACGGACGTGTTTTGATTTTTTTTGGATGAATAGAGGAAGTGAAGGAATAATTTCAAGCTCAAGCAGGTACGATGCTGCAGCCCTCATTTTACTACAAACAATGACTCGGCTAAAAGAAATGAGGCCGGGAGTCACTGCTATGGGCCATAAATGGGAGACGATGAACTGCTGGTGCATTTATTCTTTGTACAAACTGGTTCAACGGGCCACAGAACAAAACATTTCACCTCTCGTGAAGCACTTCTAACGGCAGAACTGGTTTCATTTCATAACTTTCCACATTCTGGATCAAACAGTAGCTTCTGATCAGCTCCTCACGGGACGCTCACACACTCTGCTGCTCTATCGATGGCGGTTGCTCTCGTGTGAATGCAGCTCTGGTAAGTCTCACCGTTCTGCTCAGCTTCTCAACCGACCCACGTGACCGGGAGATGCCTTGCTCGTGGGCACTGAGCGAACTCAACTCTCTGCTCATCGCTGACGGCGGTGAAACAAACGCTGCAGCACTCGTTAATTATCACATGAAGAGAATATTTTGGCTCAGGATTAAATATATATATCGCCTCGTTAAAAAACAAAAAGGGTTGAGTGTGGGGGGGGGGGGGGGCCCTCACCCTCAGGATTGATTTTACTATTCATGTCGCTGAACAGTTTGCTGACTGCATCAATAGAGGTAATTATGAACGGCCGCGTGGGAATTAGAGGAAGTAGATTGTTAATTGTGCGCTCTGCAGGAATGCGGCGGGGGGGGGGGGGGGGGGGGGGCATGACGTCTAGTTTGAGGTGAAGACGACTTCTTAGATGACAAGAAAGAAGAAGTGAAGCCTCGTTAGTCGTCTCAGTGAGCATCACACACACACACACTGCTGATCAATTATCCACACACACACTCTCACACACACACACACACACACACACACTCCTGTCTCCTCTCTTGTGGTCACATGACTGTTGGTCATGACGTCATAGTTAAAGTGAACTCTTTATTAGAGGGATTTTGATGAAATATGAAAATCAGCTTGGTCACACGTGATGTGTTGAAGGGCAGTCGGAAAGTTGAAAATCTAGAGATAATATATATTTTTCATAAATGTTGTAATTTGGGGATTTTTTTAACGGTTTTGCCGGTTTTGAGGTCCTTAAACAAGCAGGAGAACGAGTAGATCTGAATGTTTGGCTTCACATGAGCTGGAGGACAGAATCAGGTCGTTTCTATGAATTTATGGCTGAAAACGTAGTTTTTTTATCGGCCCTTCAGCTGTTTCACAGCAGACGTTGTTCAGAGGAGACGAAGTGAGTTCATGAAGCAGAGTTCAGTTCTTGCAGGAGTTCTTTAAACCAGTGTGAGTTCCTCCTCATGTCCTGGTGTGGATGAGCTCTCGCTCTCACGTTCAGGATCAAACATGACAAAAGGTTTCGTGTGCGCTCTGCTTCCTCTGCCCTGCAGCTGCTCCCGTACCTGCAGGCCAACCTGACGGGCTTCAAGAACCTGGAGATCCTGAACTTCAGGAAGGGCAGCGTGGTCGTCAACAGCAAGGTGAAGTTCGCCAAGTCGGTGCCGTACAACATCACCGAGGCCGTCCACTGCGTCCTGGAGGAGTTCTGCTCCGCCGCCTCCAAGGACCTGCACATCCAGATCGACACCCGCTCCCTGGACGTGGAACCAGGTCCGGTAGCTTCTTCCACCCTCTGAACCGCAGACCGGCTTCAGGCTCACGTTGTTCTCTGTGATCTAAAGTTCTGCTGCTCTGTGACACAGAACCTTCACTAGAACTAGAGAACTAGAACATCTTCAGTGCAGAATAACTCACTTACTGTGAATCACAAGAACAAAAAGTGACTTTTCTTTGATCATTTATTTTACAAAACTTGGAAAACAGTGAAATCTATAAATCGAACATGTTGTCAAAAAGCCACGAGTGTTTCCAACTCAGATAAAAGATCTACAGGCTGTAAATACTGGAAATACTGTAAATACTGTAAATACTGTAAATACGGAACTATTCACGAAACAATCACATCGTATAATCAGCCGGCGGTGATCAAATTCACTCACTGCTGTGATATGCAGCCGGCCTCATGCTGCAGCTAAATGTAGTATTTCCACAGTAATGCCAAAGATATAGAAACACACCACACATTGGATCATATATATATATATATATATATATATATATATATATATATATATATATATATATATATATATATATATATATATGTGTGTGTGTGTGTGTGTGTGTGTGTGTGTGTGTGTGTGTGTGTGTGTGTATAAATACATATGGATGTACAGTTACACAGTCAAACACTGACCACACGTCGTGGCCTCACATTTCATCCACACAGACCCTCCGGACATGCTAATTTCCCCGGAGTGCGTCTGACGTTTAGTCTCGGAAGCCGTCCGCGGCCGGAGGCTAAATCTTAACATTTCAACGCGGAGCCAGAAGCTGAGAGAAGCTGAAGATCTCATTAAAATCAAACTGCTCCTCAGCACCTCGTGGAGCGAGAGGAGGTCGCTTCATGAATACTGATGGTATATTCTCTTATTCTTTTTCTCTCCTCCCTCTGCAGCCGATCAGGCGGACGCCTGCAAGTTCCTGGCGTGCGAGGAGTTCTCCCGCTGCGTGGTGAGCGGCCGGACGAAGGAGGCGCGGTGTCAGTGTGAGCCGGGCTTCCTGTCGGTGGACGGCCGGCCCTGTCGGAGCCTGTGCGTCCTGAAGCCCGACTACTGCCGAGGAGGCGACTGTCACGTTCTCCCCGGACGTGGAGCCGTGTGCAGGTAAAGAACGCACAACAGCAACGCTATGATCTGTTTCCCACATTACCTACGCTTTTACGTAGCTCCACGTCTTTCCTCGTGGCTCCACGTCGCTCCTCGTCGCTCCTCGTAGCTCCACGTCTTTCCTCGTAGCTCCTCGTAGCTCCACGTCTTTCCTCGTAGCTCCTCGTAGCTCCACGTCTTTCCTCGTAGCTCCTCGTCGCTCCACGTCGCTCCTCGTAGCTCCTCGTAGCTCCACGTCGCTCCTCGTAGCTCCACGTATTTCCTCGTAGCTCCTCGTAGCTCCACGTCTTTCCTCGTCACTCCTCGTAGCTCCTCGTAGCTCCACGTCTTTCCTCGTCGCTCCACGTCGCTCCTCGTCGCTCCACGTCTTTCCTCGTAGCTCCTCGTAGCTCCACGTCGCTCCTCGTCGCTCCTCGTAGCTCCACGTCTTTCCTCGTAGCTCCTCGTAGCTCCTCGTAGCTCCACGTCGCTCCTCGTAGCTCCACGTATTTCCTCGTAGCTCCTCGTAGCTCCACGTCTTTCCTCGTCGCTCCTCGTAGCTCCTCGTCGCTCCTCGTCACTCCTCGTAGCTCCACGTCTTTCCTCGTCGCTCCTCGTAGCTCCTCGTCGCTCCACGTCGCTCCTCGTAGCTCCACGTATTTCCTCGTAGCTCCTCGTAGCTCCACGTCTTTCCTCGTCGCTCCTCGTAGCTCCTCGTCGCTCCTCGTCACTTGTGCCGTATGAGGTTTGTGGTGCGCTCGTGCGTTACTTTGTCTTCTGTGTTTACGCTCCTCACACACGGACTGATCTCTCGCACACCTCCAGCCCTCACCGCTGTAAATCGGCGCTAAGTTGATTTTTACAGATAGAAAGAGTTTCTGTTGCCGCCTTTCTTCTGCCAGAAAATCTAATTTCATCCCCGTTACACGGCAGCACCTCCTGACACAGAGCACCTCGGAGGGTTTTCTATTGAAACATTCATTTCCCATCATCTGAAGGTATTTTTAGGTCACGTTCCGATCATCTTCATCACGTCGCTCTCTCAGACAGAAGGAATCTCATTTTCTGAATCTCCTTCCAGCCGTCGGTCAGTAACGAGATGAACCACGATGTCACCAACACCTCTCTGTGTTCAAAGTACTGAGATCTTTCACTAAAGTACCACCGTGTACAAATACTCTGAAGTCCTAAAGATCAAAAGATCTGCAGGTGTTCAGGACAACTTTTGATTCATCCTCTGGGGACTATAAATATTCCATTTATTTATATAAATATATATTTAAATGTACTTTTGTTCGTGTTTTTTATTAGATTTAAACCCAGAAAAATGAATAAAAAATGACAAAACTCACAACAGATAATATATTTGATCCGAATTAAAATTCTTTATGTTTCTGAATATTTTTAGGAGAATATTGAATCATTCTTTTGGTTTGTCTGCTGGCGGCTGAGCTGGAACTCTTTGCGTGATGATGATGATTTGAAGCAACGAGAGACGTTTAGTCACATTCCTCGTCGTGAATATTGTGATTCATTCTTCGTGTGCAAACGGCAGAAAAGCTGAAGTTGTTCTCCGTCAGAAGTCTGAGGCAGCAGCAGCTTTTCTGTCTGGTTTCGGGGCTTGAAGGGGGTCCCGGGGGGATTTGCCGTCTGTCATTAACACTGAACACCGTTCGGTCTAATCCTGCATCCAGACCGGCCAACAACAGCACAGCAAACAGCAGTAAACACGCAACAGAATCCAGGAAGTTAACACTGCAGAGTTCCTTTTAATCTCATTTGGCAGCTTGACGACACATAGAGCCGCCGGAGGAAGCAACACAATCACTGCGGTGTGAGATAGAAGCTCGTTAATCAAAACCTTTACGTCGTTGCGTTGAGATTCTGTCCTGCACCTTGCTCTCCGTGTCCTCCCGGTACTCCGGGTCACGTTTCTGTCCTGCAGCGACACGCTTTGCTCACCCGGCAGGATGTGTTGGGTTTGGATCGCGGCCCAGAGTCGGCGGTTGTGTAACTTAACAGATTTGGCGCTCGCTGGCTGACTCTGAATGAGCAGCAGGTATTAAAGCTGGTAAGCTTTGTTATATTTGTGTTTGTGACACGCGTCGTAAGATGCTACTCTATAGAAACACAGACTTGTTGTGTCGTTAAAGACGAGTGACGTCAGTATTTACTTTGTGTAATTATAGGTCAGATCGCACATATTTGGTTACGGTTCAGTCCGGTTGAGCAGTTTCACTTTTCTGCATCGTGTGAATAACTAGCGCTGGTGCTTCCTCTTCAGAGGCAACCTGTCAATCACGTGTGTGGGCGGGGCTGTGATGATCAGTTTCTGCTTTACCACACGAGCAGAGCTCCTCAAGCTTCAGGGATCAGTTTACTCTGGGAGATGTTTTCACAATAATGGAGAGAACTCCTAAGATAAGAGATGGATGGATGGATGGATAGATATATAGATGGATGGATAGATATATAGATGGATAGATGGATGGATGGATGGATGGATGGATGGATGATAGATATATAGATGGATGGAAGGAAGTTGTTGATCAGCTGGCTGGAAATTAAAAATACATACTTGTGTTTACTGATTGTGTATTTCTGTAGTTCTGTGTATTTCCACCAATTTTCAGCTGACTACGTATTTGTTTCTACTCTGAGGATTCTCTCTCTTCTCTCTTTTGTAGTCCAACACATCTGCAGCACGTTCAGCTCTTCTGTGAGATCTTCTCTCTGAATCCATGTTTCTAGATTCTTCAGTGCACGTGAAGAAGAGTTGCTGTCGCTGCTCTTCTTCAGTGCACGTGAAGAAGAGTTGCTGTCGCTGCTCTTTCTCTTTCTCACCTTCATTTGTTTCTCTTTCCACAGATACAGAGACAGCTTCTCCCTCCCAGGCCGGGCCAGTTAAAGGGAACATATTGGATCGGACGTCCTCTGAGAATACCACAGAAGGTAGCGAGGTCGTTCCGTTTAACCCCCACACGTGCAATCATGTGCTCCTGCTGCAGGAAAAGATGGCGCTCACTCAGCAAGGCTCCAGCTTTACATTAGAGCTGAACGAGGTGACGGTGTTATCTGATGACGAAACCTGCAGCTTCAGATCCACCGTGAAACACTTCAGCGTTCAGAGATAGAACATCAGCGCTAGAACATCAGCGCTAGAACATCAGCGCTAGAACATCAGCGCTAGAACATCAGCGCTAGAACATCAGCGCTAGAACATCAGCGCTAGAACATCAGCGCTCCTCATTTACTTTACATTTTATCGCCCTCGCCAGATTTCTCTGTGAAGTTTTAAATGACAAACATGAAAACATGTTATGATGTACTAGACTATGACGTTTTTATATACTTTTTGTTTCTATACATTTTTGTATTATATACTATACTATAGTAAATACTAGTTTTCATCACATTTTTAATGACATACTAAATTATGTTTTGTGACATTTTAGACTTTTATGTCATTTTTATGACGTAATTTTTATGACGTAATATACCATAACGATTTTATGACGACATACAACACTGTGACTCTTTTATGACATTTTGATGACCGACCACACTTTGTTTTATAACATTTTTATGGAAACAATGTACGTACTATCCTAGGGTGTCATTTAATATTCCATAAAAACATCAAATGTTTTTACCATGATCATTTTAATCATACAAAACTTCAATGTTTTCATGATCGTCTTTATGAAATACTCTCCATACTAAACTATGACGTTTTATGACATATACTGATTATTTTGTAATGTTTGATATACTGTATTATGACTTTTTACAAGTTATTTATTTTATATATAATATTTTATAATATATTACAACTTTTTATGATAATTTATGGAATGTGAAACTTTGAGGCGTTAAAAACACTGTTCTATGACTTTGGTCTCCACGTCTAATAAACTGATCGTTGTAATAAATCTTTCTCTCTTCCAGACTCAATGACTCAGGACTCAAGGACTCAAGGACTCAGGACTCAAGGACTCAGCAGCAGGGATTCGGGACTCGTCACCGCCTCACAGTTAAGAATCAGAAAACGACGCCGAAGAGTTTTCAGGACAAACTTTGCTCCTCAGAGCGTCTCTTCAGAGGACTTTCTCCTTCAGGACGTCCCGTCACCGTCGTCTGCAGCGGCGATGAAGAGGAGCACAACCTCTTCATCGCGGACCGACCGCGGACTGTTTTTGTACAAACGTTTGCTGCCTCGTGTGTTTGTGTAGTGAACTTGAGATCGAAGCAGACCACACAGGGTCACATAGATCTCTAACGTCGTCACCTTTTCTTGTATATTTCATGTAAATAGACAAAAACAGATTTACAAATGTTTATTGCTGCTTTTCTGTCATTTGGATTTTTTCCTATTTAAAGTGTTCAATGTTCAGTCTTCACATCTTAATAGTTGAAATACAAACTGTGTTGAATAATAGACGCCACGTTGTTCGTTGTATTCGGCAGTGAGGTGAAAGAAGGAGCCGAGAGCAGCGTGAGACATGGAATGCTTTTTTTTATTCATCCGTTAAGAGATCAGCGTTAGAAAAGTGACGTGGACGAAGGCAGTGCTTCCCCGAGGAGGAATGATTGTAACGTGTGGAGGAGACATCTTCATGGTACATTTGAGAAGGAACATATTTAAAGTTCATCACTGATACAAACCAAATACTGAGATGAGAGTGTGACCCCTTTAAAGTCAGCATTAACAGACAGGAAATCACAGCTTCCGCTCAGATTCAAAACCAAACCGGATCTTTGAAAGTCAGTTCTGTTACTGCACACGTGTGACAACACGTCTAGACACGCTTTGACCAGAAGAGCACCGAGTCTTGTCCCCGTTATATCTGGACTATCAGACCGTCGGTGCGTCTCGGAGCTCTTTCCTGCATGTTAATGCTGTTTGAACAAGAGGAGATCAGACGATCGGAGTCTTTGTTGAGCGGAGGAGAGCCGTCCACGGGAGTAGAAAGCTCAGGAACAAACGTGGCACCTCGGGTGAGTTAAAGGTGCGACATCGCAGCAGACTGTCTCTACGTGTTCTACGTACCCGTCGGAGGTCGTGTCTCCTCTTTAGCTTAGTTTGATTTATTGCTTCTCGTTGGAAGTAGAAACTGTTCTTTCCGTAAATAAAACGTTCACATTCCAGCGGAAACATCAGATATTCAGCGTTCCAGTTCGAGATGTTCATGAGATTTTAAAACACTTCTGAGATCAAATGACGTCCTGAAACAGATTCTAAGATGAATCACAATGAACACGTGAGGAATCACTGCGTTTGGCAAATTATGTTTCCTTTGTGTAAAAAGATCAAAATTTGAAAAGATGGTCCAGAGATTATTCATTTATTGTGCAGCACTGATCTGGTCTCAAACAGCCTGCGAGGAGTTGCATAATGATTTCACTTTGCTTAATAAACGCAGACAAACAATAATAATAATAATAATAATCATAATAATCATCAGTGAGCTGAATTACTGCTCGGCCAAAAGAAAACAAACCCAACGAGGGTCAAAGTCAAACGTCGTCTCTCTCATTAGCTTCACACATTAATCACACGCAGCGAGGAGATAAAGAGGAACCAGAACAAATCAACCACATTCTGGAAAGACAAAAGGAAAGAAAGAATGTTTAAAGAATGTTTAAGTCGTGTTTAGTTTAGTCGCTCACGCTGACGCTTTGTGCAAGTGTTTGACTTGTTCCTGTAAGAACCGGAGGAGACGATGTAAACAGCAGGTTTAACGAGGAAGCAAACACACCAGAGACACGTCGGTGTCACAATCAGGAATGCATAATTACAGAGAAATCACCTTGTTTTTTTGGGGAGGAGGAGGAGGAGGAGGAGGAGGAGGAGGAGGAGGAGGAGGAGGCAGCTCTGAAGAAAGAAAAATAAATTCCTACTTGTGGCGTTTAAACCCGTGTTAAAGTAGCAGTAAGGCCTCGTAGTTAAGACAGGAACAGAACTCCCGGGATGTGATAATTTAGTCGGATGTTTCTGCATAAGGTTCAAAGCAGAACGTGGCTCCTCCCCCAATTTGAAGAACCGCAAAGCCGGCGAGAAAGAACGACACCGTGAGGAGAACAAAAGGACAGTAGAGAGAACCTGTTGGCGTCAGAACGCTCGCTCTGCTTACTTTAGGTAGCTGGTGCATTTTGTCCCTTTTGTTTTTAAAAAGTGTAGAAGCCCCTCCCCCTCCACACACAAGCCCCTCCCCCTCCCCTCCCCCCCACAGACCGGGTCTACTTGAGCGCGCTCTGCAGCATGGCCGTGGCGTAGGTGGGCCGCGCCTGCCGGCTCTCGATGGCGGTGCGGAGGTACAGCGTGCCGCCGCACCGATCCCAGAACTCCTCGAACTGCCGGGGGAGGATCTCCGCTCCCCTCTTCCTGGAGAGACCCGTCTCCTCCAGACTCAGCTCGCACATCTCCATGTCGTCCTTCCCTGAGGACGCAAGAGACGGAGGAACACGTGACGACACGACTAAATATACAACTGATGAACTATTTTATCACATTTGAGGACAAACCACACCATGTTTTGTGAACTTTTTATGATCTACGATGTTTTTCTAAACTTTTTAATGACAGACTATATATTATGACTTTTTAATGTCATTTTACACGTTATAATATTTGACATTTTAATGTTTTTTTTCTTTCTTTATGACATTTGAATTAATGAATTAAATGAATCCTAATTAGAGCGCATCATCCGGCTCACCCCACGGTCACTAACGAGAGGACGAGAACATCAGAAGCTATGACCTTTAGGGTCCGACTAATACTTGGAGCACTCGCTACCGTCCCATCAGGGTTTAATGCAATGGAAACGTTCTGTGCTCCAGTAAATAGGACGGACCTGAGATACGGACCATCGTGACAGTATAATGACGATGTGATGTTCTTTGTTGGATTGGTGAATGTTGGACTTGTGTTGTTCATTCTGAATAAAAAGTGGAGCGACTGAGCTCCAGCAGACGACGCGTTGCTGCTCGTTTCCACTCAGTGAGTACAGCTCAGCACATCTGCAGCTGTAGAGGCAACAGCAGCTTCCAGCTGTGTGTGTGTTAGTCTCCCACATCCTGCTGCTGTCTGGACCCCCGCTGCACCAAAACACCGCTTCACTTTTAAATCACACGACGCGGCTTCAACGAAGCTCCCGAACGTTCCTCAGCAACAGCAGACGGCCGCGACGCTCAGAGAGTCTAATAACGGGAACGACGGCGGTCGAGTTCTGCTCGTGGAGAACGTGATCGTTCTGCTGAGGAAGGTTCTCCGTCGCTCTCATCCATCAGTCAAACACCAGCTTCCAGAATAAAGGAGCGCGTTATGATGTTAATATGTTCTCTAATAAAGAATAAACGTGTTTTCCTCGTGGGGTTATGAAACCGGAGCAGATATGATATGCAGAGGACTTCGTGTCCTCGTCTCTCTGCTCATGAACTACGTCACGTAACGTGAATCGATCCGCGCTGCAGCCGTCACCGCCGGGTTCTGATGAGAGCCGACAGGAAGCTGAGCTCTGACGTCCTCCCGGGAACATCTTCACAAATCCCGATCGATGAAATCGTGCCGAGACGTCCGACTCCTCACGAAAACAAAAAGCCTCACATCGCCTAGTGCAGGACCGGCCCTTCATCATTATGATGATGATGATGATGATGATGATGATGATGAATGTGCTGCACAAAGTCAAACGTTCATTAAAATGTCACTTTTGAGTATCGACTTGTCCTTCTACCCTTCCTTCCTTCCCTTCCTTCCTTCCCTCTCTCCTCCTCCCTCCCGCCCCTCCATGTATTCCCGGTTTGTCTAAAGAAGCTTCGCTCCGCACTGACCTGCCACCAGCACGATGGGGTGTTTATCCGGGTGCAGCTCCATCTGCCGGGCGATCCAGGGCCCGTCGAAGTGTGCGTACCACCAGCCCTTCTTCTTGTTCTGGGGGTCTTTGTACTGGTCGCCCGGCCGGATGAACGGGATGCGGAAGTAGCGCTGCTGCCGGTTCATCGCCACCTCGTACTGCCGCGCCGGGATGATGGGCGGGGCCGGGTTCTGCTGGGCTGTTTCATTGGATGCAAAATAAATTTAAAAAAAAGACCCAAAACGTGAGACGTCTTCACTGAAACGACAGCAGGAGTCAGCGGCCATGTTTACATGCAGCCTTGAAGGGGAGGATGGAGAAGCCTTCAGCCGTACTCCTGCTAATCAACCCGAGCAGTAACGCACAGACACGTCTTTACAAAGTGTTACAGAGTCAGTGTACAAATAAAACAGGAAACGTTAGTTTCTGCAGTTAGCTTAGCTTAGCATAAAGAGGAAAGTCTACCAGCACCTTTAAAGCTCACTGAACACGGCGTACTTTGTTTCATTACGATTTAAAAGAGTAAAAACAAGAATTTAAAATGTATTTTTCTAGACTTGCTGCCTCAAAACGAGACGCGTGTTAATCAACGAGCTCCATCTTCTCACAGCGTCAGATTATTAGACTTTTAGACAAATATTAGACGTTAAATAAAGAGCAATAGTACAGATTAAAACAGGAATATGGCTGTAAAATAATAAAAACATGGAACAGAGCAGTGAACCAGAGACATGAAGCGTGCCAGATGTTCATGGAGGGGTTTGCATTCTCATGGAACATAAAACACATTATTATCTACAGAAGCGTGTTTTTAAATAAAGAAACTCTGCAAAAATGCTCATTTTAATAAGTTTATAAATCAAGGAATGTGCATAAAAGACTTTCTTTATGTTGTACATTACGTTAACAGAAGAGGTTTTATTTCTTTCTTCAGTTCATGATTCAGCAGCTCGATGACGGGTTGAATCGGATTAAAACTCGTTAAATTGAGTCTTTTTGCAGCATCAGAAAACTATGAAACATCTCTTCTGTTTCACCGTCACCAACAGAATGTCACCCAAACACCACGAGAACAAAAAGCACTGCACCCCCCCCCCCCACGTCTAGAGAGGAGGAAAGATTCCCAACAAAGAGAACTCAGTTTCTGGTTCTTTAAGGAAAGAATTGTGAGTCACGGAGCGCTCGAGAGCTGCTTCGAGGGTTCAGGGCCGATGAAAACAACGAGCACGAGGATAAGCTGGCAACAGCTCACGCTCACGTCCCGGACTCAAGGAGTTCAGCTTCTGTCTCTCATGACTTCATATTCTACGTTTTCAACCGACGACGACTTCCTGAACAAAGTCTGTAAAAAGCTGCAGTTTCATTTATCTGTTCAGCTTCTGAACGCCCAAAAGTTTGTTATGTAGATATACACGTTATCTGTGCCTCGCCAAAATATAATATAAAGTTCATTTGAAAATAAATAAACTCAACAGCAGGTTGACTCGACAGACTTGAAGCCTGAAATCCTCATTATTATTATTATTATTACTATTATTATTACTATTATTACTACTACTATTATTATTACTATTACTATTATTACTACTATTATTATTACTATTACTATTACTACTGTTTTTATTACTATTATTATTACTACTATTATTATTACTACTATTATTATTATTACTATTATTACTACTACTATTATTATTACTATTACTATTATTATTACTATTACTATTATTACTACTGTTTTTATTACTATTATTATTACTACTATTATTATTATTATTACTATTATTATTACTATTATTATTACTATTACTATTATTACTACTATTATTATTACTACTATTATTACTACTACTATTATTATTACTATTACTATTATTATTACTATTACTATTATTACTACTGTTTTTATTACTATTATTATTACTACTATTATTATTATTATTACTATTATTATTACTATTATTATTACTACTATTATTATTACTATTACTATTATTATTACTATTACTATTATTACTACTGTTTTTATTACTATTATTATTACTACTATTATTATTATTATTACTATTATTATTACTATTATTATTACTATTACTATTATTACTACTATTATTATTACTACTATTATTATTAATATTATTACTACTATTACTATTACTATTATTATTATTACTACTGTTATTACTACTGTTATTACTATTATTTATCGTTAAATGCTTTGATAGCAGTGAGATGAAGATGAATGAGTTTGACTCTTTAATAGTTACATGAATCTTTTTGTAAAGTCTTTTTCTAAACATTCATTCGTTTTCTCTCCACATTCAAACGTTAAACATCAGGTTTAATCAGCAGCTCGTCCTTCACACTGACCCTCATCAGGCCGTGATGATCGGTAGTTAAAGTCGACACCTTCAGCACCGTTTCTCCTCTTCCTCCCGTCACACTCCTGTTAACGTGACCCCCCCCCCCCGCTGAGTATTCCTCAGTGTGGGAGTTTGAATAAGTCGCCTTCGGCTCTTTATCACGAGGTGGAAGTCGACGGCTTCCAGCCTCAAAAAATCGCTCAAATAATTTCTTCCAACACACGTCTCAATAGAAAGGCAGCGGTTGCCGTGGAAACCCCATCCTCCACCACCTGAAGGGAAACTTCATCATCGAGCCGAGAGCAACAAAAACCAGAAGAACCCAGTGATCCCAGTCAGGAGCAGCCCCCTACTACGGTGGGTTAGGGTTAATAAGGTGGAGGTGATGGGGGGGGTTAGGGTTAATATAGTGGGGGGGTGGGGGTTAATAAGGAGGTGATATGGGGGGGTTAGGGTTAATATAGTGGGGGGGTGGGGGTTAATAAGGAGGTGATGGGGGGGGTGGGGTTAATAAGGAGGTGATGGGGGTGTAGTTCTGCTGTTAGTTGGCGTCACACACTGGAGGACACTTACATGCTTTGTTCACAGGAGGAGCACGATCTGAAAGTAAACATGCCAGGTTTTACACACACGGACGTACAGCGACAGGAAGTGATGCAACAAAGTTGCGGATGATGACTGAGCTTTGACGTGGTAATCGTGTTATTCATCACGAGATGAGACGAAACGATGAAACGAGTACAACGAGAGAATGAAATGTATTTTACATCTGCAGAAGATTTACATTAAAGACATTAAAGTTCTACTTCAAAGGTGGAAATATGTGGAGAAATGTGAAAATGAAGCAACACATTTCTGAAAGTAACACAAGCGCTCAGTAAACTCTTTAACAGAGTATACAAGTATTGTGTGCATCAACAAAACACATCAATGAGTCCCAATGTTCCTTCATCACCACGAACTCTGTGGTTTAATCTGACTTAATCACGTACAAATACTCACAAGAGCACCTAATGTGGATTCATACGCCGCTGAAAATAGTCCCCGACAAATGAAACTATTTATTTGTGTTCTTAAAGCTGCATTCTCTCTAGTGTCCACCAGGGGGCGACTCCTCTGGTTGTATAGAAGTCTATGAGAAAATGACTCTACTTCTCTCTTGATTTATTACCTCAGTAAACATTGTAAACATGAGTTTATGGTCTCAATCTCTAGTTTCAAGTCTTCTTCAATACAGCATGATGTTCATTTAGTACATGATGGTCCATTTAGAGTCAAACAGACCATAAAGCAGGGGATGCTTTAGGGGCGGGGCTATGGTCACTTCCTGTTCACTGGTCGCTAAAAGACAACAACATGGCGACGGACAAAAAGCCGACCTCGAGGCTTCAAAACGTCCACAAACCAACGAGTGACGTCGCGACGACTACGTCCACTTCTTATATTCCGGCGGTGGTTTGGATTCAACCAAAGTCTCACAACGACTAACAGACGGAGGCAGCAGAAGACCAGCGCCGCCCCGTGTTGTGAGAGGTTAGATCACTGTTCCTGTGAATGGAGTCATCAGTGAAACAATAAAGAATCAAACATGTCTGACCTCTGATGACGGACCGCTCCTGAATCTATAAGACCGAGTCAGATTCACACCTCAGGTATGTACACATGTATCCGTCAGACGGTGTGTGTGTGTGTGTGTGTGTGTGTGTGTGTTCCAATCAGCAGTCGGCGCACAATAAACGGCTCCGAACAAGAGCTCTCTGTCGTCATGACAACCTGGCGGCGGCGGGCGGGAGGTGAGAGTCGGTTTTGTTCGTCGTGTCTGAGCGACGAGTTCAGGTCACCGGGCAGAGTTCACACTTTACACGTCCACGTTCAAGACTTCAAAGAGACGTGGAGACACGTTTGTAGCCATATTTCTGTGACTCAACGCACGAACCACTTCATCACACATGAGGGGAGAGAAGGAGAGAAGAAGAAGAGAAAAATACAAGAAGAAGAGAAAGAAAATAATAGATAAGAGAGAAGAGAAAGAAAGATACGATACAACAAGAAGAGAAAGAAAAGAAAGAAAAAAAATAAGAAAAAAATAAAGATACAATACGCCAAACTAAGCTAAACTCAGCTAAGCTAAGAAAAGATAAGATAAGATAAGCTAAGCTAAGATAAGCTAAGCTAAGAAAAGCTAAGCTAAGAAAAGATAAGATACGCTAAGATAAGCTAAGCTAAGCTAAGAAAAGCTAAGCAAAGATAAGCTAAGCTAAGCTAAGCTAAGCTAAGATAGAATGTGAACAGGTATTTATAGAAGAAAAGCTCATATTTAAATCTTCCATTGAAGCCTGTTGGTGGTCTGGTCCTGATGAAGTCCTCTACCTGTGATCAAACCCTCACTCTGCAGTAATGCGTAGCGACGTCGTACCGTAGTCGGTGACGGATTTGGGCGCTCGCTGCTCCGTCTCCGTGTTTCTCTTCTTGTTCTTTGACTTCCAGGCGTGGTAAACTTTGAGCCGGCGGTGGAACTCCTCCCTGCAGGCGGCCAGCAGCTCGATGTCTACAGGAGAACAAATAGGAAGACGACATCAGCACGAGGACACGTCAGGAGGACATGTCTTCTTCTTCCTGGTCACACAGGTTCTTTCAAGTAGGGTTGATTCTCAGACCAACAGCAGCTGCTTTCAACCATTTCATTATATGACTTTTAGTTTTCTGGTTTCATTTCAAATTATTTTCACCTGCAAAAATTGGTGTTAAAACCAGGAGACAACCTCCGGTTCTGTGTTAAAGCTGCATTCTCTCTAATGACCACTAGGGGGCTGGTTGTATAGAAGTCTATGAGAAAATGACTCTACTTCTCTCTTGATTTATTACCTCAGTAAACATTGTAAACATGAGTTTATGGTCTCAATCTCTAGTTTCAAGTCTTCTTCAACACAGCATGATGTTCATTTAGTACATGATGGTCCATTTAGAGTCAAACAGACCATAAAGCAGGGGATGCTTTAGGGGCGGGGCTACACAGTGATTGACAGGTCCCTACGTCACTCCTCAGTCCTAATATGGTCACTTCCTGTTCACGTCCACTTCTTGTATTCAGTCTGTGGTTAAAACCGTCATTTCTTTTCTTTATCGATATCGGGACTAAAAACGACGGATTGGTGCGTCCCAAACTAAAATATCTTTGTATGAACCAATAAGATTCCTCTTCACTGTCCTCACACTGTTTGTTAACGACGAGCCTCACAACATGATTACAGACAGGTATATTGATTTTTGTTAATTTCCTCTCTAGAACTGCCACAACAATCAATATCTTTACAAGAAAATCAATATGTGTGAATGTGGTGAAGCGGCGTTAAGAGAACACACTTCATCAGGATGATTCCGATCATTTCAAACAGTCAATGCATCATCCAACAGTGATCAATGAGATGCTTAATGCACACTAAGTGCTTCGGTAACCTGAGCAGAAGAGGCAGACAAAATATAAATGAAAAAAAAACAACAACTTTGCAATTTAGCGTGTGGAGCAGAAACCACTGCAGGATAAAAACAGATGTGAACAACCCCATCGCCGCTCTGTTACGTTTCATTCTGCAGATCATCACATCAGTATTCAATCTGCCCGTCTGTCTGGGAGGCGAGGTGTGTGTGTGTGTGTGTGTGTGTGTGCATCAGCTTCTCCACACACACACACTCGTTTCCCTCTTCGTCCTTCACGCTTCCAGCGGGAGGATGAGGACGGGTGAGCTCCGGGTTAAGCTCCACATTATGAGGGCGAAACAGAAGGAAGAGGTGGATATATTCGCTTTAGCTCCATTATTAAACCATTATCTGCCCCGAGAAGGCGGGAATATTAACACACCCACTATCAGGGTGAACTTATGTTGTTGAAGAAGTATTTACGTCTGTTACTGACCACAGCTTACATGTACTTGTCACACATGAAAACATCGGGATTGTTTTATGCCCGATGATACAAAACGACTGGTAATGACTCAATAATACTAAAATGCTACATTTAGCAGCTTTAAGCTGCTCTGAACGAGACCTTCATCTGCTTTCTAAATGTCAGTACGAAGGTTAAGTGGTTCTCATCGGTCGGGTATGTCACGATGACAGAATCTGGTATTGTCGTATTTACTTTGAAAGCGATACCACCGCGGCATCATCACGGTGAGTTTTTTTGTCCAAAGAGCGGCGGATTCACTCCCACGTGAGAGAAGTGGCCATAAAACGAGGCCGAGTTCTCAGAACATGAAAGTGAAGCAGGTGTTTCTGTCAGAGCGGGTCTGTTTGGTGGGAACGAGGCTAAAATACTTGTGATTTTGATATTTTAATGGCCTTACAGTTTCGACCTGATCAGAAGTTAATTGTGGGTCATTCAAACGTAACCAGTTCATCCTCTGGGGAGCAGGAGTGTGATCAGTATGTTTCAGTACAACCTCCCTGTTATGTTTGGAGATATCTCGTGGACATTGTTGACATTTTCACTTGAGAGTGGTGCTCGAGGAAAGTTTACAAAAAGTGCACAAAATCAAAGGGTTCATCCTCTGGGAAGCATGAATATGCTTTTGATACGTCATGCGTACAAGTGAGAATTTTGTTCTGATGTTAGTTAATCGTCTGAGGAAATCAAATTATTTAGTTTTTCAACATGTTTGGTAAACTTTGAAGTTGATCAAAACATGGATCATAAGGATCAAACAGGTTCATCCTCTGGAGAGCAATAATGAGCTCCAAAATAATCATTTAAAGATAAGATTATTAAATATCAAGCCTGCAAAGCTTACAATTTGGCTGGAGCTGCAGGGGAAAGGTCAAGCAGTGAGACCGTTGTTAGGACTCATCTTCTGGGGACAATGAACCCTCATAACAAAGAAAATAGAACGATGGCTATTGGCAGATAATTTGTCATCGAGCATCGAGGGAAAATGTTGGCTTAATAGTGGTGCAAAAGCAAAGGTCATGTTGTCAGCACAAGGTATTTGAAACCTTCCTCTGGGGACCAAGACAAATTATAAATTCCATGTCATTCTGACCAACATCCCCTCTGGACCACAGTGTTCAAAACCGGCCTGTTTAAAGCGCGACGATAACTGAACAGAAGTGTAAACGCTTGCTGTCTTTGTTGCGGGTACTTCAAAAGATTTGCAGGTTTTTTCCGGTGTTTATTTTGGGGTGAATTCCATCGACGCCATGTTGCCGATGACTCGGCGACACTCACCACACGAGGTGTTGATGGCGTCCCGCAGCTCGGCGTACTTCCACTTGCTCAGCTCGTACTTCTTGGCCCCGGCAGCAGCCTTGGTGGCCTGGACCTGTGGACCTCTAAACAAGACAAGGGGGGGGGGGGGGGGGGGGACGCCGGAAAAGTCAGAAAACAAATATCCTACCAGCATTGCATTGTGGGAAAAAAACCCGGCAGCAAGGGGAACGTAAGAGGACGGCGTCATTCGCTTCAATCTGAATTTGAAGGATTTGCAAGTTATGTTTTAACTTATTAAGAACTAGATGGGTGAAGTTTACAGATAGAAGTACAACAAATAATTATTATAATAAATAATATAATTTGATTTAATGCCCAATGTTATAGTTTGAGACCTACTGACTCCAACAAATACTATTAATCCTGTTATATATTTGTCATTTTTACGTCAGTTACGTGTTGTTAAAGGCAGCGAATAAGTCGTTCCTCTTACAGTAAACTCCACCCGACCTCAGAGCAATAAGGACAGATTCAACACAACAGTATTAACATTGGTTGCAGACGTTAAGGTGAAAGCGAGGAACGAACGGGGAGTCAGATTAGCAGCATCGTAGTCAAAGGAGGAAAAAGAAAGATGGCTACAATAGAACTACAGAGGGTTTGAGATCATTGTTAGAATGCATGCCGTCTCAGTCGCCAGGAGTCAAAATAGCGCCTCGTTAATCCGTGACCGGGATTAAGAACACCGGGGAAATTGGGAGGCGGGACCCCGCTGGTTCTCTAATCCTATTGGGTGTCTCTGGGGCGAGGGGGGATGACATCACTCACGGCAGTAATCTGTGGAGACGAGAGCGTGACCGAGGCTTCTAGTTCACTGGATGTTCAAGAGGTTAAAAATACCTCAGCAGATTAGCACGAGGTGAACACGACGAGCTACCGACAGCTGCACTAAAAACAAAGTTCGGGAAGGATTTAATAACTAAAAAGCTCAATATTGGTTATTAGTAGTGAACCGTAGTTAACTTCACAGTGTGAATAAAGTTTCACTGACTCAGTAGAACTCGTGTTTCTAGTCTCTGATCTCTGATCATGTTTCACTGTAAACAACCAATCAGAGGAGAGCTAGTAGCGTTAGCAGCACCGCTAACGGCTAACCAACGGATGATGCCTTCAGGCTCTGCTCAGTGAACATGAGTACTGGCTGAAGCTACATTGTAACGTTATCATGATGCGTTCACGTCATCTGTAAAATGTAGTTTTGGTGATAAACTTGAATAAATCCAGTAGTTTGAAGGAGATGTTTTCACATGAATATAAAATAGATGTTAGAGATGAATTATGATGTTTAACTTCTAACACGAGCTCTAAGCTCATTATAATCTCCTTAAAGCTAGTGTTGAAACACCAACAGGTTCCGTTTTAACCATTTTGTTTTCTTTGAAACATCCAGAAGTCAGAAGCAGATCAGATGACGTCATGACTTCGTCCCAAGTCGTGTTTTCTACTGAATGAGCCTCTCAGAAAATGAAAGAGTGAAGGAAATGAATGGTTGATCATAAAACAATAAAACAAACTAAACCACACCGATGTGGTCTGGTTTAGAAGCAGCGCAGCAGGAAGTGCGTATTGAGGATTATTGATCAGACTTCTCAGTAGATCTATAAACACTGACTCCGGTTGGAGCTGACGGTGTTTTTACTGGAAAAGTGGAGTAAAAATCAGGAGTTCTTCACATTTAACGAGCAGGTTCAAACGTCTGCAGGTCGACGATCAACGAGACGAAAGGTGCATTAAAATAAAGATTAAGATGAAGAAGAAGAGGACGAGACCTGCAGCGGATATCAAACTGTTCATCAGAGTTCTTCAATTAGATCAAAATCATCAACGAAATCAACGTTGGGAGGATTTCTGCCTCTCGTGTGATCACAGATCTGCTGCATCGAGGCGATCGATTGATGGAGATTCGTTCTGAGCGTTCGTACCCACCTCGCCAGCAGCTCAGTCATCTCTTTCGCCATTTCCTCCCTAAAAAGCACCACGTCAGCGGTTTCACATGTTAGTAAAACGTTGGATCAGGTCGTTTCTTGTTTACAACCAAGTATACAAAGTACTGCACAGAAATACTCATAGTAGATAAATAACATGAGGAAGAAGAGGAAGAGGAGGCTTTAGGAGAGAAGAGAAGAGAAGGAGGAACAAAAGAATGTATGAGAGTGATGAAGAAGAAGAAGAAGAAGAAGAAGAAGAAGAAGAAGAAGAAGAAGAAGAAGAAGAAGAAGAAGAAGAAGAAGAAGAAGAAGAAGAAGAAGAAGAAGAAGAAGAAGAAGAAGAAGAAGAAGAAGAAGAAGAAGAAGAAGAAGAAGAAGAAGAAGAAGAAGAAGAAGAAGAAGAAGAAGAAGAAGAAGAAGAAGAAGAAGAAGAAGAAGAAGAAGAAGAAGAAGAAGAAGAAGAAGAAGAAGAAGAAGAAGAATTTGCAACAGAAATAATGTTTTGGTTGATTCCACCAAAAACATTTTGATCTCTTTAACGGTGGAGCGACTACTTTGATGTTTACGGACGTTTTATGTCACATAATATTTAATAAACTGTTCACAACGTGTGTAAAGACGGAATCTAAACACTCAAACCTGCTCCTTTAGTAATGTATTTATGTATTGTATTGTGTAGTACTGTGTTGTACTGTGTAGTACTGTGTTGTATTGTGTAGTACTGTGTTGTATTGTATAGTACTGTGTTGTATTGTATAGTACTGTGTTGTATTGTAGTGTTTGCTGTTGAACTGTGCTGATCATATTAGGACTTTAATAACCTGCTCAGGGACTACAGATGAAAACAAGCTTTAACGTTGATTAATGAGCACCGACCCTGTTAAATAAAGAGATACCTGAAGACTTCAACGCACTAAAGCTACTTTGCAGCACTTTGTGGACTTAATTACATTTCCTCCAAAAGCATGAAGCAGCATGAACAGGTGAAGGAGAGAAGAGAGGAAGAGGAGGATGAACGAGGAAACGAGAACATGGAGAAGTCATCTTTAAGGTAACAGTCTGTCTGTTCTACATGTTCTACATCTTAAATGATTCAGTAAAATGAGTCAAAAATAAAAAGTTGTATTCATGTTTTTTCTGCTCGTTTTCAGTCCGTTTGTGAGAGAAAACACATTTAATAAATACTAAAGAGATATTAGTAAAACAAACTGTGTCAGAACTACAAAGTGCTGCGAAGCTCCAGCGTCCTCGACGTGAGGACGAGGAACGGGAACTAAAAAACACGCTGAGAACTTTGAACGTCTCAGGATGCAGCGCTGAACCGGTTAACAGATCTCAGGAGGGACTCTCTACAGAGAGCTCAGAAACACAGGGGTGTGTGTGGTCCCTGAAGGTGTCGTGTGTCGGTACTGAGAGAGCTCAGAAACACAGGTGTGTGTGTGGTCCCTGAAGGTGTCGTGCGTCGGTACTGAGGGGAACCTACATGGTCAAGCTCTTGAGCTTTGTGGTTCCAGCGGAGCTGCAAACAGAAGATTGTAGGATTATGAGACGGAGCGACACTGAACAATAAAAGTAACAATAAATCAGGAGGAAGGTGATTGTTCTTCTGATCAGACGACCCGGATTCATCAAACAGCTGGAACATCGTCACAAGATGGTTTAACGTGATAACGATCTTTAAACGTGCTTAAATCTCTAACGTTGGTTAATAGTGACGATGTGTTTCAGACTCATGTAGATCTGTAGCACACAAGTCATTAAGTCAATGATTTAGTTTGAATATGTTTAAATCTGTGTGTTTATTTATTTTAATTGTCATTTAATATTCTCAGTTGATGTTTTTATTTATTTGCATCACTGATATCTGTTGTGCTTCAATTAGTACAGAATATTATCATCGTTTCAAGAGAATAATGATTAAAAGAAACGTTAATCTTTGTTCTTAATAAATGAAACTAACAGAAGAGTTCATATGTATTTACTCACGTGTTTCTTTAAACACAAAGCCTTTAAATGTGTGTAGTTCTGCAGCGTTCTGTGTGTCTGTTGATCAGAACGGCTTTAACTGGTCAACTGTTCAATGCAGGACGTGGTTTATTCTATTTATAGCACATGTCTAAATGTCAAATATATAAATTACAGAGTTGTCTTTAAAGGTCACTTGAGACTGAGTCATGTGATTATTATTATTATTATTATTATTATTAGAGATTTCTCCTCATGTTTGATAAAAACGGGCCCGGATCAGGTTTCTGGTCACAATCAATGTCGGTGCAATAAATGAAAAGCATTGAACAGTTAAAGGTTCTTCTATGTGAATGAAAGATGGAAGAAGAAGAAGAGAGCCTTCTGTCAGACGGCTGGGTTGGGGGGGGGGGGGGTGTTACAGCATGCAGGGGGTGTTACGGGTTAAAGGGGGATTGGGGGTTAAATTAAAGGGCTAATAAATGTCCGGGTCTTACGCTGCTCTCTCTGGGGACGATGGAACTGAGGAGCCGTTACTGAGAGGAAAAAAAAACAAAAGAAAGAAGAAGAAGACGGTTAAACATGGAGAGACGGAGTTAAACCACATCGACAGGAAGCTGTTGAGAAGAACTCCTGCAGAAGAAGAGAGAGGAGCGACCGCTCCTCAACGCGTCACACAGTGATGCATCATCAACAGTAAAACATGCGTCACAGAACATTCAGCGTGTTTCTTTCCACAGCGAGTCAAACATCACAGCAGACACACTGTGAGAGAGCAGAACACAAAGAGTTAACTCTCCATCCGCATTATGAAGACACTTTACCTTAGAAGTCTTTATAGAATCATTTTTACAGTATAAGTATGTTTATAACGCATTAAAGACAAGAAACCAACCACAACAGAGCCCACATCTCCTACAGTGGAGAACCTTTGACCCGTTACAGACAACTCCTGTTTTTTTATGCTCAGAACTGAAATGTCCTCGAGCCCAACGAGGCAGGATGATGAGGTTCCTGCTCAGAGCGTCACAGCATGAAAGCCGGGTTTACCTGCGCAGGCCGGCGTCGTTCTGCGCCTCCTCTGGGATGAGCTCCGACTCGCTCTGGGCGATCCTCAGCGCCAGCTCCCTGTCCCTCCTCTCCTGCTCCAGGACGGTCTGCCGAGAGGCGTCCTCCTCCCGCTCCGCCTGCAGCTGCAGCTCCATCTCCACCTGAACCACAGGAAAAAGAGTTTTAACTGCCTGCTGCACCGCCCGGAGAGTCGTCGTCTCTCCGCCGCCGGCGACACATGTTCACGAGCTGGAAGTGTCGGTGAAGGACCGTCTACCATCTGCAGGTCAGATGAGATCCGGCTGCTGCGTCCTTCACTTGACAAACGTCGTCTCTTTAATAAACCTGACGGCTCCGTCAGGAGTGAGACTGTTCTACGAGCCAGCTGTTTACAAATGCAGATGTCCTGAAGAGCAGATGTTTGCAGCTGTATCACAAAACAACAACAACAACAACAACAACACGCTGTTTTGTTTCAAGGTGGGCCGTGATTGGCTGGTCACACACAGCAAATGTAGCTAATATAGCTAATGTAGCTAATGTAGCCTCCAGAGGTCTCACTTCTTTCTTCTTTAACTTGTTTTTACTTTTCAAACTTCCGTCTTCACTCGAGGATGTTTATTAGACTTCACACATCTGGACACACTTGAGACTTTATATGTTTTTTTTTTCTTTATACTTCTTAATTAAAAGCTGTGATTTGCAACATGACATCATCACCGGTCATGTGACTTTGACAAGTTTTGGACCGACGGTTTTACCGCATTACTCATATTCTCACCGATACATTATGGAGAGCAACAAAATAAGTTTCAATCTATATGCAGACGATACACCGGTTTATATAACCAAATAACCAAATAACCAAATAACTATATAACGGTATATAACGAGTCGGTCCAGTTCTACGGTCTTTACTCCGACTTCCTGTCTGTCAGAGAACCGACTTCATACTGTTGGCTTATAAAGCAGCGAATGCTTTATTACATTGTGAACCATCCGGACCCGTCAGGTCTGCTTCCTGTCCCCCCAGACTCAAAACTAAACCCGGACAAACAGCGTTCAGTCTTTAGGATTCATACATCTGAAGCTGGTGGAGGTGCGTGAGGTCTGTATGGAAACGCAGCCTCGGGGGCTCCGGGACGCCGGCCAGCAGCTTTGATCCAAACGGACGCCGCGCGCCACTAAAATCTGCACCTGATCCGGCCGGGTCGACGCCCCCCCCCCCCCCGGGGCTCCACTGGAACCGGGCCTCAGCCACGGCAACAGACGGGCTGGACGATGAACATAAAACCCAGAGAACCGTGAAAGCCGCCGTCTCTCTGCTCCGCCACACAAACACAACGTGTTGGCATCGGGAAGCAAGAACGTTGCATCTGCTGCAGGTTTTAGATATCCGTCCTGCTACTCTGGACGGAGGTTTAACCATCTGCTAACACCCACCTGCATCTTCCTCTCCTCCTCCTCCCTCCTCTTCCTCTCCTCCTCTTCCTGCTTCCTCTTGTGCTCCATCTCGGATTTCCTGACGGAGGGAAGAAAAACAGAAAGAAGGGGAAGAAGATGAAAGAAGGGAAAAAAAAAGACAGAATCATGAAGAGAAAGAGAGAAAAGAGCAGCGAAGGAGACAGAACAATAAACTTCTTCTTCTTCTTGTAGAGATCACGTGTTCTCCTGTCTGGTTCTCTAAACTCATCCACTGCAGGAGAACACTGACTGTCACCACCGTCCCTTTGAGCTGGTTTCTCTGCTCTTTGCCTCTTTATTTCTGTCGTGCGCTCACATGAAACCAGACGCTCTGACATGACTGTTGTCCTCTCGGGTTCAGGCAGGAAGTGAAGGTTGTTTCTTCTGCTGCACACAGGAGTGACGTGCAGTCACAACCTTGTGCGTAACCGTTCGGCTCTAAGAGGAACTAAACAAGGCGTGTCGGTGACTTTTATCTTCTAAACGACCTCCGGTCTGTGACCTCCAGCTGGATTCTTGGGACTTCATAACTTGCCAGCGGAGGAGACCGAAGGGACGGCAAAGTGGACCATAAAGTGGAGTCCGTCATCTCTAATGTCTTACATTAGCGGGCAGCGGTTTGTGACGAACACAACGGTCCCCCATCAGTCCTCCTCCAAGACTTCTCAGGAGGAGGGCCGAGAGGACGGTCACACGACCGACACCGTCCGGGATTCAGACGCCTCACCGGCAACAGATCTCCTTCATTCTCACATGTTTTTATACTTATTCCTGCTGAGCTGCACAAAGAGGATCTGGAAGTGCCTTAAAGGGACAGTACTGATGTTCTGTAGTGTGTGTTTGAGGTTCTTCACAGTCAGGGTTCTACTGCAGGAGACGAGCTTATAGAACCAGCACGAGACCAAAGTGATGTTCTGCTGCGGGCGTATTTTAGACTCCTAGTGAACGCTGTATTTAGAACGTTTCACCTCTTTACCTTGCTGTCAGACACCGAAACTCTGAGTATTGAATCAATTAAAACAAGCCTTTGCCTCTTCTGTGCTGAGATGACGTCATGTTAAACGTTTATCTGAACCGTTTGACTTCTTCTCTCTCGTGGTGACGAACGTTAAACTGAAGCAACAAACCCGGCTCGTGTATGAAAATACATCCCTGTGGCGTCGTTATGTAAATCCTTAAAATGAGTGGACACTGAGTGCTTCTGTCCACTGCAGCAGTTTTTCGCCGGGTCGAAAGAAACGCAGACAAGTGGCTCTTAATTTGTTGTTTTTGCTGCGTACGTGACGGCAAAACCACCAAAAAACCTTCAACACTCACATCTTCCGGTCGTCCTCCTCCTGCTTGCGGCGCTGCTCGTCCTCCTCCCTCCTCTTCTTCTCCCGCTCCATCTCCTCCTCGATGCGTCGCAGCCTCTCGCGCTCCTCCTCCTCCTTCTTCTTGTCCTGCATGGCGACGAGCAGCTGCTCCGACCGGGTCACCAGGGCCTGGTACTCGTGGTCGATGTCGATCCGGGTCATGACGGTGCGCTGACGGGACACGGAAGCAGAACAGAGTTATAATTATGCATTCAGGCCTTTATCTGGATATGTTTCCCACCCAATACAAACTCAAAACGTCCTCCACGTTCACCGGCTGTCTTTAATCATATCGGCCTCTTTGGAGCGCCTCGAGTTTGGTATTTTGTGGCTACGCCATCTTGGATTTTGTGCCGTGGGCATCTGAAGCTGTTATCTACGCTCTCCTCAAAGATTTAACCTGAGAACACAGGAGCTGCTGGTCTCCTGCTGCCTCCTTTCAATCCAGACTATAGTGTATAGTTACTGTGTATGAGAAGAGGACGTAGTCATCGTGACGTCACTCGTTGGTTTGAGGACTGATGTTTTGAAGCCTCGAGTTTGGCGATTTGGCCGTCGCCATTTTGGTTTTCTTCGCAACCAGTTAACAGGAAGTGACCATATGTGGACTGAGGAGGAGTGACGTAGAGACGCCCTAAAGCATCCCCTGCTTTATGGTCTGTTTGACTCTAAATGGACCATCATTTAGAGTCATTTTCTCACAGACTTCTATACAACCCGAGGAGTCGCCCCCTGGTGGACACTAGAGAGAATGCAGCTTTAACACTCTTCAGAACCGGAGGTTGTCTCCTGATCGAGACACATTTTCAGAGCTGTGTTCATGTCCAAAGAACGCTCCTAACACCAGAGTAACCGTAGTCACTGACGGGTGCTTCACCGCGGTAAATGTCACATGATTTAGAAGAACAAACTCGGCAGAGAGGAGCTGCTGTCACTTCAAAAACCTTCTTCTCTCTGCAGCTTTGTCGTGCAGCGACTTGGCTGTCGGAGGATAAAAGGTTGAAGTGACAGCGAGATGCGTATGAATATTCATCTGCCGCGAGACGGCAACACGTTTTGCAGCGACGCCTGAACACACCGCCGGTGACCCCGTGAGAGTCCTGAGACGTTGCAGCTTCAGTGTCTTGTCTGCAGCTCTGACGTCCTCGTAATCACAGCAGAGAACTTCCTGCAAAGACGTTTGTCGGCTTTTGGCCGCGATCGTTAGGATTTACGTTGAAGGAAATAAAACTTGCTGGAAAAGATTTACGTGTTCTCGCTGCCTTTTCTGAGGATGCAAGCAAACGTAAATCTTTTTAAATCAGATAAATCTTTCACTGGATCACAAACTCCTCTAACTTCTACTGGATGCCGACTATTTGGAGTAAAGTTGAGCGTGTTTGATCATCCGACTCTCTCGCCTGGTGTCTCACCTGATGTGCAGGAGATTTATTTCCTCGCTCATCAGACCTGTTGACTTTTACTTTTTCCCTGACGCAGCGCTCATTTAAGTAGAAGAGGCGGCCACTTTAACTATGAAAGGCTGCAGGAGAAGCCTCCTCTGTGCTTTATAGCAACGCTACGGAGCCCTGGAGTGGACAAACAGAGAATAGATAAAGAAACCCGGGCCACGCTTTATTCATGCACATAATATCGAGAGACAGAACCACAGACCATCCTTTCTCTGCAGTGCTGCTGCTACAACAAGTTAAGTTGATTCTGAGCTTCCAGGGCAACATTTGGTGCCAACTCATCAGAAATGAAATCATCCTAGAGAAGTCATAACTGGATATGAAACCTCCGAGTCAGGATATAATCCACAAGCTCTCAATATCCTCTTTAATTGCCTTTTACGAACAATATCCCTGAAAAAAAATGAATAACTCATCCTGAGCTGAGGTTAAGTTTAACAAATGATTCTCTATGCAGGGCTTTCTACAGCCAGGGGGGGGGGGGGTGTTAAAGCTGCATTCTCTCTAGTGACCACCAGGGGGCGACTCCTCTGGTTGTATAGAAGTCTATGAGAAAATGACTCTACTTCTCTCTTGATTTATTACCTCAGTAAACATTGTAAACATGAGTTTATGGTCTCAATCTCTAGTTTCAAGTCTTCTTCAATACAGCATGATGTTCATTTAGTAAATGATGGTCCATTTAGAGTCACACAGACCATAAAGCAGGGGATGCTTTAGGGGCGGGGCTACACAGTGATTGACAGGTCCACGTGGAAAGTTATATAAACCGTTTAATAAATTGGAAAAGCATCACAAGCTGGACTTTTACCGTTCAATATATATAGATATATATATATATCTATATATATATATATATATATATATATATATATATATATATATATGTTTTTTAATAATTCCTGGGGATCAAATCTGTTCTCGTTGCGTCTAACAGCACCGGCTGTCTGTCAAACTGCTCCGCGTGCGGTTTAATTTCATGCTGCCCGTCATTCACCGAGAGGAGGCGGAACTCTTGTCAAAACGGGTTGAAACAAACCCCCACATGTGTGTGTGTGTCACAGCAGACAGCACAACAAAGGCTGAGGAGGAATTCAGGCTTTATGGGGGAAATTCATAGATAATAACAACAATAATAACGGCGTCCGTCCCTCCCCCACCTTGATCTGGACCATCAGGGAGTCGATGGCGGTCTCCAGACCCTGGATCTGTTTGCTCATCTCCTGCTTGCCCTCCTTCAGCCCGGCCACCACCTCGTTGAAGCGACCCATCCTCTTCTTCAGGTTACGCACCTTGACCAACCCGTCGATCCTGAGACACACACACACACACACACACACACACACACACACACACACACACACACACACACACACACACACACACACACACACACACACACACACACACGTTGGAGGTTTTAATTTAAACTGATTTTTGTTCCATAAAGTCTTCTAAACAGTGAGGCAGCAGAGTTTTAGTCTCACTTCCCACAATGCAACTTGTTTTCTTACTTCTTTTGTACTAATTACATAGTTATTACTCTTTTGTTTAAACATGATTATAGTTGTATTCTTGGTGTTTTTTGTGTCATCGTCTCATCATATTTAGATTAAATCAGAATCAGAAGCCAGCGAGTTAAATACGGGAAATAAATTACAGATCACTCTTCAAAAAAAAAACCCTCAATCGTGTTCCTGATGTTTGATTCTTGCGTAATCCGGTTTGATGAGCGTGAATCACGTCGTCGTCTGATCAACGAAGTCCGACTGATGTTTCCATTTCAGGAGAAATGTTCAAACACTGATCGAGAGGAAAGTCATTTTGATTTGGTCGTTAAAAAACTGACTTTTACCTCCATGTTTGTAGTTCTGTTTTTGTCAGTTATTATTATTATTATTATCATCCTGTGTTATTCGGGGAGAATCTCCGGAGACCTTTCAGGTGAGAGGAACCTGAAGGCATCATTACTTTAAACCGACAGAAAACACAGAAGAAGAAGAACGATCGACAGAAGAAAATGACTCCGATGATAAATCTCCACTTCAGCAGCTCTTCATCCACCAAACTACACGTTCACACAGCACTCACACACATCTATACAGTTATTATACAAACATGGAGGAAACGGATGTTTTTATGGCTGTTGGCAGTGTTTCCTGATGGACTGAAACAAAGAACATTGAACCTGGTTTTATCTAATATTTACATTTATGCTCTGGAACATTATTTTAGGACTAAAAACAGGAAGTTTAGGACTTCACATCCAAAAAAAACTGTAATTTGCAGAAACAACAACGTTGCTTCACATCTGCTGCTGCTGAGTGAAGTTTCACTAAATCTGAATCTCCGCCCCCCTCATTAACACCCCCCCCCCCCTCATTAACACACCCCCCCCCCCCCCCTCATTAACAGCCCCCCCCCCCGTAATCAGCAGCGCACACAAACACAATCACACATCCTGTTAGCAGGAACCTGCAGGTTGCCAGATCAGACTAAAACCCCCTGCAGAGGAGGAAGAGAAATCACTTCTTCACCTGAATACTTCATCTGTCCTCCCACCTGCCTCCCCCCCCCCGCCCCCTCCCCCGGGGCCCCGCTGTTTATCACCAAATATCGGAGGTAATAAGCAGAGCTGCATGTGTCACCAGGTGTGTGTGTGTGTGTGTGTGTGTGTGTGTGTGTGTGTGTGTGTGTGTGTGTGTGTGTGTGCGCCAGGCAGACACTGCTGAGCTGTGAAAGTGGCAGATAATGAAGAAGAAGAGGAGGATGATGAGGGAGCGAGGGAGGAACTGGAGGAAGCAAGGCAGGGAGAGAGAGAGAGAGAGCAAGAAGGAGACGCATGTAATGAGGAAGGTGAGGAAGAGGGGAAGGATGGAGGAAGAGGAAGGATGGAAAGGTGGGACAGAAGGAGAAAGGAGAGGTTGAAGGATTAGTATGAAAAGGGGGAAGGACAGGAGGAAAGAAGGTAGAGAAGGAGAGAGAGAGAGAAAGGATGGAGGTGCTGGAAATATGGAGGACAGGAAAGGGAAGGAGGAGAGGAAGAGGGATGGGAGGATGAGGAAAGGATGGAAAGTAAAAGAGATGAAGCAGCACGGAGGGAGGGAGGAGAGCAGGTATATAGGAAGGAAGGAAGGAAAATAAAATTCATTTTGTGTAGATCAACATCATAAGTTGGCCTCAGAGGGTTTTACAATCTGTAAACATGAGGAAGGGAGGAGAAAGAGAGGAAGGGTTAGTGGGGGGAGAAGATTAGGAAGAAGTAGAAGGAAGAGAAGAAGAATCCTCACCGAGGTTTGTGCTTCTTCCTACAGAGCCACATCCGAACCGTCTTCTGCATCTTGATGCAGGCGCTGGTTCGATACACAATCTTGTTCTTCACTGAAACAAGAAAGAAAGAAAGAAAGTCAACTTCCTGCAGACGTCACCTGTGAAGGAGGCAAATGTCTATGAATAAGACCTTCATGGTGTAAACGTGACATGTTTCATCTGATTCATTTGCACGTAAATCAACATTTTAAACTGTTGATGAATAAGTATTTTCTTTCCTGAGCTTTCCGCATCATGAAGGCGTCGACCAATCACGTCGTGCGGAACGAGTCAACGTTACATTAATGAAACAACAGCAGAAGTCGGCACCAAGACAGAAAACTTTATTCGTCCTTTCAACCTTGACGAAGGCAGATCCTTCCGTCTCTACCTTTCAGAATAAAAGCCCTAGACGTATAGAAGTCACACGAGCGTTTCTTATGATGGTGTCGTTTATTCCTCATGATCACATGATCTGCTGTGATGGAGGTGGACCTTGAGTTCCTCTGTAACGGAGCCGTTCAGGTCCTGTGTTTTCGGGTTTCCTGGTATTCTCTGTTTTCCACTCACTCACTGCCAAGTGATGATCAACTGATCGATCGATCTTTGGCCCCGAGGTGTTCTGGCACCGTCACGTATTGAACGAAGCAGGAACACGGTGTTGATTATGGACAGAAGGCTCAATACCAGAGCACCACTTGGAGGCCCCCCCCCCCCCCCCCCCTCGTTTCTCTGGGACTAAACCCAGTGACTCCGAGAAAAGTTGTGAAGTGTGAGCTGCTGTTTGATGCGTAGAAAAGAGTTCAGAGCCTCCTTTAGCCCACTCGTGTAAACGACCAATCAGTGTTCAGACCAGCAGGAGGAGAGCTAGCGTTAGCTTAGCGTTAGCTGGATGTTGTTGAGCCAATGAAGCAAGTTGATCAAAAGATGGAGATAAAAAGAAGACGAGGGAGATCTGGAGGGATGAAGGGTGAAAGATAAATAGAGACGGCCATCGATTACATCGCCGCCATGCTGCCAAATTCATTTCATCTCGTTAATGCCTCAGAATAATTAACGTCTACGCCGTCGATAACGGAACCAAACTAATGACTTTGCATTTTAATGAACACAGGACGAGTATCTACTAACTGCTGCTGGGACACTATAAGCGTTTATTTAATCTTTAATAGGATATGATGATGTCCTTTGAAACACTCCATCCTGCTTTTGGGATTTGATCGATAAAGAGAGTGAGAGGCAGAGATGGAGTGAGGAATAAAGACAAAGATCGGTGTAGATATGAAGAGAAGAACAGACGAAGAGACAGAAAGAGAGAAACTACCAGAAAGGTAATGGAGCCATCGAGAGCAATGGCGGCAGACACAAACACAGAGCAGCGTTATGACAGCACTGAGTGACGTGATGAACCCGAGGCAGCAGACAGAGCTAAGCCTCTGTGAGCCGTCTGTGCACAATCAATCAGACAAGCTAGCTCGCTAACTAGCCGGCTGTCCTCTCCGGATCCTTACGTCTGTAGTCTGTAGTCTGTAGACTGTAGTCTGTAGTTTGTAGACTGTAGTCTGCAGTCTGTAGTTTGTAGTCTGTAGTCTGTAGTCTGTAGTCTGTAGTTTGTAGTCTGTAGACTGTAGTCTGTATTCTGTAGTCTGTAGTTTGTAGTCTGTAGTTTGTAGTCTGTAGTTTGTAGTCTGTAGTTTGTAGTCTGTAGTTTGTAGTCTGTAGTCTGTAGTCTGTAGACCGTAGTTTGTAGTCTGTAGTCTGTAGTTTGTAGTCTGTAGTCTGTAGTCTGTAGACCGTAGTTTGTAGTCTGTAGTCTGTAGTCTGTAGTTTGTAGTCTGTAGTCTGTAGTTTGTAGTCTGTAGTCTGGTCACGTTGGTTTAATGTTTAAGTTACGACAAGGAACTTTTATTTTGCGTTGATGTTGGCGGTCCCTGTGGACAGAAGAGGTAGTGTTTACCAGCGACGCAGTTCCTTGACCAAAAAAAAAAAACAAAACAAAGAATTTGGGACATTCATTCAAATTCATGACTTTATATTTCAGAGAATATTCCGTTTTTGAGTTCTTTCTCTGAATATTATTTCCTTGTCGACGGCTCTGCGAGATGCCTAAACACATAAGAAATGAAAGCTCCTAATCGTACATGAATCCTCTGCAGTGCTGCTCAGTGGTTTGCACCTGGTTTACTGGTGTAGGTCCGATAGAGGATCAGGACTAAACTGAGACCGGTTCAGGACCGGGTAAAAGTTCCTCATCGAGAGCAACTTCAGCCTTTATAACCACCGTTAACCGACGTGTTCAGAGAACTTTAGCACCTCCACCATGTGAGCACGTGAGCTAACAGAACAAAGGGGGTCCGGACCCTCTGGACAGACGCTGCTTACGTTTGATGACGGACAGAGAGCACCACTGGACCTTCTTCCAGCGGCTGTGGATGAGCCACGTGTTGACCTTCTTCACCAGCTCCGCCAGGTGGTCCGGGTCCGACTTCATGATCTGGTCAAACTCTTTAAACTGAAAACAGAAGGAGGGGGGGGGGGGGGAGAGTGTAAAACACAAACAGTGAAGCAATAGCTCTACTAATGTCCTTACAGTCAGTGCAGCTGATTACACACACACACACATACAGGAGGCTGTAAACCAGCAGCACTTCCTGAACTAGAGGTGAATCTCAAAAACAACACAAAGATGTGTGACTTTAATCTCAGGTCAGTTCTGAGATGTTTCTTGCAAACGTATAACTTTATCATCTCAGAGAACAGCTGCTTCTGAGCTCTCTCTCTGAATATTAATGTTTATTTTGTGCCTACAACGGTCCTAATACACAGTTATAGACAGTCCTATGTGATGCCTAAAGAAATACAAATAAAAGGCAGCTCATCGCAAAAAATGATGCACAGAAATAAAATGTTCTTGCAAATTTATGACTTTATATTTCAAAGAATATTCAGTTTGTACAAATAACAATGAAAGCTCCTAATCGTACCGATGCATGAATCCTCTGCAGTGCTGCTCGGTGGTTTGCACCGCAGCCAGATGATGAATACCAAGAGCATCGATCCATCAGTAAACCTGTGGTTCCCTCTACGAACATCAGCTTATTGCCAAACACTGCTCCTATTTAGTACACATGTTGTCATTTTTTCAGACTCTACAGTCAAAGTAATACGGATTCACATCTGCACGTGAAAACCCGATCCACATTTCACTAAAGCATGAAGGTTTGTATTTATTCTGTTTGTCCTTCAAGCATCTTTTATAAGCTGCTAACACACGAGCTGATATTCGCCGTGTCCTCTGGAAACCTTGAGTCAGCTGCAGCTGCTTTCATTGTTCAGGCAGCAGCAGCAGAGTCGTTATTTCTCTCGACGTCTCCTTGTTGTCAGTTTACCGAGTTTGATTTCTGACAAAAAGGGGGGGGGGGGGGGGGCGGGGGGGGGGGGGGGGGGGGGGGGGGGCAGCTGACCCTCGAGTATCAGGAGTCCGGAGCTTCTCGCCGTTGTGAGCAGCGTTCATTCTGACAGACCGCTGCGACCGGCTCCTCCCACGCTACAACAGTTAAACACAAGAACCGTGTGACGGTCTCTCCTGGAGGGACGTGAGGAGTAATGAAAGCGTCCCAGTTCAGCCTGCAGAGGACGTCGGTATTAATTCAGTCCTACAGAGTCACAGTTACACGCTGTGTACCGAGGACCTCTGCAACAAACACCCCCCCCCCCTCCACCAGAGACCACACGTCTAACCCACATGTGATGAATTATTCAAATAAATACAACACAACACATCTGTTGGCTCACCTCAGCAGCCCAACACCACTCGTGTGCGTTCACACTGAATCTATGATTAGCTGGGTCTCACCTTGCCGGGCCGGAAGAACACTCTGGTCAGACCGAACTTGTAGTCGTTCTCGTTCAGTCCCAGAGCTTTGAATAGAGCCTGCAAAAGAAACACGGAGGAGCATCGATGAACATGGGAACGTGTTCGAGGTGCCGATGATGAAAAGCTCGGCGGGGGGGCTCCGAGGAACCGACCTTGCAGAAGAGCCGCGGGTCGAGGCGGGTGAGTTTGGGAGGCATGTACTGCTGGTACATGTTGTAGAGTTCGTGGAAGGGAGCCCTGGAGGGGAAGCCGCCCTGCATCAGGTCCAACACCGACACCATGCCTACAGAGGAGGGAGGACGGCGTTCGTTACATACACAGCTGAGGATCGAAGCTCCAAGAAGTATCAAAAACTCTGGCATCTGGTTCATTTTACTCTGTTTTTACATGTTTCTTGGCTTTAAGCGTACTTCAACCCTTTTGTGTTTTCATGTAAAGCAGTTTTTCTATCATTTCCAGACAGACAATCATTAGTTAGTGATGTTTAGCACAACAAATCCAATTATGAACCTTTACCTTTGAAATAAATGTGATCAAAGCAGCAAACCACATCTAACCAGTGAAGCCAATTAGCGTCATTCGTCGGCATCGTTTACTCTGCTTGTGATTTTAACTCTGTGACCCGGCTCCCGTTCGTCAGCTCCGTCTTGTCTGTGATTACGTCGTGAGGACTTTCCAGACTGTTCCCTTTGACATATTAGCTGAACTTGTTTCCCGGAGACCCCCTGTTCTCCCTCTCTCTCCTCACTTTGCTGTGAAAGCTGATATCAAAGGGCTCATTTTACAGAACTCTTTCACAGCAGACAGGCGCCGCTAATTGCCATTCAGTGTAAATGAAACACTCCTGCGGCGGTTTGAAAATGCCATCGAGTCACCTCAGAAGTCATTTTCTAGTGTTGAGTGTTTTTTGTGCACAACATTGAGTACATTCCGTTTCACAGCGTTACGTCACCGTTAAAGAGCCGGAGGACATCCGCTGGTTCTTAAAACGCATCGACTGATTCTGGAAAAATCCAACATTGCAGCTCGACGCGTCATGAAACTGTAGCATATTAACATATTAACAGTTAGCCTTCATCCAAACTACATAACACAAACGTTAGCACGATGCCAAGGCTACTGAAAGCCACCGTTAGCATTAACGCCAATGCTAGCGTTTGCATTTTATGTGCTGATGTTGGCTCATCATTTTAAAACACATTTCAACACCAAATGCAACAAGGAAAATATGCATAAAACCTCTGGGATCCAACCTGCTTTAGTGTATTGCTTTAGTGTATTAGTAGGTGGGAAAAAATTTGATATTTGACCATTTTTCATCGTATGAACAAACAGAAGTAATTTGTCGCTAAGCTGAGTTGGACTCTGTGATCTGATCGCGTTCAGTTTGTATCTTCATTGTTCAATGTTTTTAAGCAAAGCTGGCAGCAGACAGCATTTGCTTAAATTAGATGGGAAATCCTACAGAAGATGAATTTTGTTCTCATGAGTTTTGATGCCAATTGTGTGGAGAGGAAACTTGGAAAGCAAATTACAACTTCCTCTGTCTCTCACAGCTGCGATAGTATAACTCTCCTCTTGTGTATTCAGATAACGCTGAACACTAATTGCTGCCCCCGAGGTGCACATCTCTCATGTGAGACCTCCGGTTATAATTGCCGTACAATTGTTTCCCAAAAGGAAACGCTAATCTTTGTGTCGCCCTGAGCCGAGACGTCTTAACTGTTACATCAAGGCAATGTTCATCCCGGAGTCCTTTTAATGGGGAAACACTTAACACAGACGCCCGATCGCTTAAACCTGAAGCCTCTTATTGCAGCCTAGTGGTTCTAGGAACCAGAGATCTTGACCATATAATCCTGGTGTTAGTCTCCCTCCACTGGCTCCCCATAAAATCACCCACTGGTTGTTGAGCCAGTCGCCAGAATTGTTTTTGCCATTGTATGTTTCTGTAAAACTGCTGAATACGTTGAATCTCGACGTTTCTCAACCAAAAAAATATGTTTCGTATCGGCCTCGTGTGACGCTAGCAGAAACGCGTTGTGGTTGTGAAACGATTGGCTAGTTTTAGGTTGCTGGATCGCATGTCACAAAGCGTTTGTGTCCGGTAAACCAGAGCGCGGACCAATCAGCATCCCGTGAGGAGCTACAAAGAGAAACGACTCTTAAAGAGGTTAGCGTAGCTTCATTTATAGCGAGACTGGAGAGTATTTCTTCATTGAAAGAAGAGCAAAGGACGACTCCGGAGACAACAGTTCGCCTGCCAAGTGTTCTTTGAAAGTGCCTGAACAGTTTCCGATGATCGTGGTTTGGACCAACGTAGCTACCGTATACAAACAACAAGCGCCTCTTAGCGGACTTCCTGACGCTACGAAACAAACGGAACGTCAGTGTTTTCTTTTTGGTTTCTCGCGGGACATGACCAGCGGTCACCTGGGTGAAAGTCCTGCGTTTGTTTGACCCTCAGTGGACGTTTGTTTTAATGGAGCGTAACTTTAAATAACCGTCTTTGTAACTTGTAATACGACCTCACTTGCTGCGTAGACGCCCACAATCACGGTATCCGTTGTTTGCGGAAACGTAAAAATGCCAATATTTCTGTTATCAAGTCACTTTATTAAGTCCTCCTTCTAATTTCTAATTTACAGGGTGTTGCTCAGCCTCGATATGTCACTAATTTAATTAAACTGTATCTGGTGCTTTCTGCTCAAAAGAACAAGCTCGAGGCCGCTCTGCTCACAGAATCCAGCCCCGTCGCAGGAAGCAATTAAATCTCGTTTCAGGGATCCAAACCATGATGCAAAACTTCTTTTTGTGTTTATCTTCTTGTATTTGGTTTGTTGAATAAACCAGATTAACGACAGAATTTGTCAGGATAAGCGTCGGACATACTGGGAACAAAAACAACAAATCACACCAGAGTTGAGACAGTTTCAAGTCTTTTAAAGCAAATTAAAGTTATTCCCACTAAAGGCTCGGAGGTGAACCCCTTTAAAAAAACACCGCTGTTCAAATATGGATTATTGTGTGTCTTTAAATGGTGAATTTGTATTTATAAAATAAATTGTGTTAATCCACGAAGGCAATTTGATTGTGGGCAAATAAAAACAGGAAACAGACAGACAACGAGCCGCTCGACCTCCGAGCCACAGCCGCCGCGCAACAACGTCTCTTTGTAGGATTAGTGAACTTTCGTCATGTTATTTTGGGATTCTTGCTCGCCGTACTTTCCCCCATCGTGAAGCCAGCAGTGTCATGTTGGCACACTGAGGCCTCCCCAGTCTCATCCAAACTATCAACACTTCCATTCCCAGTCCAATAAACGTGATAAAGAACTTGGCGGGGGTGCAGTATCTGAACAGGGCATCGTTGAGTTTGTGTGCTTGAGAGCAGAATCGGACTCTCTGAGGATATTAAACCCGAGCTCATCATTTCTTTTCTTCCAAATCTGAGAGGGGGGGGGGGCACAGGCTTTTTGATTTGGGGATAACTTTAAGAAAGTGGTTTCAAAGTCACAAAGCAGCTTCACAAAGACAGGAAGCACAGGACGCAGGAAATAACAACCGCCAACGAGAAACACGTGATCTGGTTAAAAGGTTGTAAAATGTGACCGGATTCTTCATTTGTAGTTATTTTTGTTAATTTTCTAACTAAGTTGAACTTTGGATGAGGCAACAACTTCTTCAGACCAAGAAATAGATTCAGATTTATTATATTCAACGCGTCTCAGAGTTTTCAGTCCGTCTCATCTTGGAAGAATCTCTTCGCTGCAACAACACAACCCCCTAAGCTTTATGCTAATGAACGCACGACGATGTCACCAATATGCAAATGAGCGCATGACGTTTGGAGCTAATGCTAGCTTCTTTTATTAGAAAAGAGCTACGGACACACACAGGACACACTACATTGTGTGTTCCACTGTTACTGCTGTTGTTGCTCCGTCCACCGTTTCCTCTGCCGGAGTAAATAAGTGAAGAACTTCCATTGATGCTCTTTGGTAACTGGTGATAGCTACCGACAGCTAACAAAAAGCGCTATCCGCTTCCTGTTCTGGTTGACGCGATTAAATGAAACCTTCATTTTTTACCATGAGATCGTCTCCTTTGGCAGACAGATCTGTACAGAGGAAGTGAGGCGTCTCTGTCTTTACTCTGTAGACAACACTGTCAAAGTTTACTCCACAAACACTCGTCTGTGGCCACTTCAAAAGTTCTCAAGAGGCTTTCTTGAAATCAACGAGGTGAACTTCAGTTCCAGACACAAGAGGTCTTTGCTGGCTGTAAACGTTTGGGCGGTGAGTCACTGCTCATGTGTTCCGTCCTTGGTTCTTTTACCTTTTAGAGGGTTTGTGTTTATTCACCGTTTTATTTCTCCCCCGGTGAAGACACTGTTCTGTAGACTCGCGTTTTCACCAAACAACAGTCGGTGTGGGTGGAAGGGGCAATAAGAAAAAGACGGGATGTACTGACGGTAGATGTGTTGAAACATCCTGAAGAGAGATTATACAGAAGAGAGAAGTCGCAGGAGGACAAACCTACGTACCAAAGAAACGTGTTGAGACGCTTTACGGTGAAACGTTCTACACAGAAACAGGATCTATTTGTACCATTTAAGGTTACGATAGTTCAGAATTTTATAATTTATTTTAGGTTTTACTTTTAATTTCATTTTAGTTTGGTTTCATTTGGTTTTCAGAGTTTGTTTACAATATTTTTCACTGTTTATTTACTGTTTTAGTTACTAAAATAACCCGGGTACCGATAGAGAGCTGAAGCGAGAGACGAGTAAGAAAACCTCATTCAGAATCACAGAGATGTTAATCACACAGGTGGAGACACTAAAGACGTCATTCTAATGTTAAACCTTTGACAGTAGAACTCAATGAACCAGCAGAGAGCTCCTTTAACTTCATTAGATACTCACATATGTTAGAATATAGATCGTAAAGGAACATGTTTCACTTTTGTTTTTTAAAAAGCTGTCATTTAAAATGTAATATTGAGAATTGACATCCAAGTATTTCCCAGGAATTATTGCCCAAATCTGTTTCCAGCTGCCATCCCAGGATTTAAAAGTACCACTGAAACTGTAAAAAGGAGGATATTCCTCTGTACACACTAATAACATCCACATCACCACCTGGACGTAAAACTAGAGGAGAGGACATGATGTTGTACCACTTAATTGATCAAATATCAAGAATAACGTCATCAAATTAGAATAAACTTCATTTTTATGATTATTTATCATGTGAATTCAGGGAATATGTGCTCTGTTCTGGAGTAACAACCTGTTTTAAATGGCAGGAACACGTTCAACCCTGTTAATAATGAACATTCCTGACATCAGGAGGAGGCTCTCACTGACCGGAGCACTGCAGCTGGGAGAGAATCTGAGCTCCTTCAAACTGGTGGCTGATCATCTTCAGGTTGGGCTTGATGCAGCGGATGAAACTGGAGCCCTGCAGGAGGAGAACGAGGGACACACGGAGAGACCGAAAATCAGACATTAATCACGTTGTGACTCGGGGACACACTCAGGAGCACCGCGTCACAGTAATGAGCTCATCTTTACTGCAGGATGTGACATCGAACCAACACTGACCGTGCTGCGCAGCTTCTCCAGGAGAATATTCAGCTGGGTCTGCAGAAAAACAAGGGAAAGAAGAAAACACATTGTGTGATTAATGCAGAGACAAGAAACATATTGTGCGGTGGTTCATGTAGTTAACTTTTATTTCCACGTAATGACAAAGACAAAGCTGTGTATCCAACACGAGTCATAATGTTATGTGTGCTTCTATATACCTTCAAATAATATATGTTTACGTACAACATTTCAAATAACGTGACCAGCAAATACAAAAAGGAATAAAAAAGAAATACAGCTCCGAAGTTTATCCTGAAGATGATCTTTATTCCCACCAACAAATATATATATATATATATATATATATATATATATATATATATATATATATATACACACACACATACAGTATATACGTATATATATATATATATATATATATATATATTGTGTTAGCATTCATTCCAGCCAAAAGAAGAACATGGCGGTAATGTTACCTGCTATGAATGCTTGTACTCCTATTGACTTCGGCCTCTTGTGGCCAAAATGAGAACTACAACAACAAACCCTAAAAAAAACATTTTCCTAGTAAAACTTTCTGTTTCACACATTAAATAAATAAATAAGAAAAGTTATTCTTGCAAAACTTTTTTACTCACTTCCTCTTAAGTGATAAAAACATTTAGATCAGACTCCTTTTTTACTACCTTTCAGGGCTTCCGTAGGTTCAGCCTTACTTTGAGCTTTTTTAACTGTGACAAATCTTTTGATCTCTTGGTTTTTATTATCACTATTTCTAACTTCTGCCTCTCTGGGATTCCGTACTTATTTCACTATATTTAGCAGTAAACTCACGAGAATCATATAAATACCAAACGGTGTAGTTTCAGCATTTATGCAGAGAAAGAAACACTTCTCAAGACACAATCTGATTCCTCTCACTGTTCGCTCTCAGCTCATCAGACACGAATGTAAAGCCTTCTGAGGCTAATTAGTCACTCGGGATTTTGGACTAAACAAATAGTTTTGAAGAGTTATAAATGGAGGTGTAAATCTATAGTCAGTCGAGCACTTTGACCGGACATATAACCGTCCTTTTCACTGTTATTGTACTTCAAGAATTAATCTGAGACAGTTTGAGATGCTGCTGAGGTTGACAAGAGAGGACCGAGAGAGATAAAGCCTTTCAGTTTGGTATGCATTAGCAGGAATCCTCTTACTCGGCAGGCTGTCGAGGGTCAAGACGGATTAACTCTTTACATTTGATGTGACTCACTTGGAAAAAAACCCCCAGCAGTGCAGGGTTTCTGATAAGCAGAACCTTTTTAGAAATGTGCATCATCAACATCTTAGTTCCAACGGCTGAACCGTAAAGTTTGTTGCGTTAGCTTTACTCAGCTCGGAGGCCCAGTCGGGTGGAGCTCCTGATAAGGGTTTTTGTCTTTGTGTGGAAGAAAACCCTCACATCGTGAATAATTTTAAAGTGTGAATTAAAAACTAAAGAAAGACTGTTACAAAAGAAATTCTTCAATCATCAAACTCTTTTATTATTGATGAGTCATTAATATTCCAACAATAGTGGGTCGGCCCTTTCCCTGCACGGTCTGCAGCGTTCTTCACCTCATAACTTCTCATTATGTTTAGTGATGGTGATGCATTATTCAAGCGCATTCTAGCAAGGTTGTTTTTTTCTTCAAGTTATTGTGGACATGAGGTGCATCAGTGTTATGAGAATGTGAATATATGTCAATGTAAATACGGGTAAACTGACGAGGGTCAATGAAGGGACGACGCGGTGAAGTCGAACAAACGGTGATAGATTGTAGAGAAGACGTGCAACGGCTACTAGGAGCAATTAGCAGCTACTAGCAGCTACTAGCAGCAATTATCAGCTACTAGGAACCATTAGCGGCTACTAGCAGCAATTATCAGCTACTAGCAGCAATTATCAGCTACTAGCAACCATTAGCAGCTACTAGCAGCAATTATCAGCTACTATGAACCATTAGCAACTACTAGCAGCAATTATCAGCTACTAGGAACCATTAGCAGCTACTAGCAGCAATTATCAGCTACTAGGAATCATTAGCGGCTACTAGCAGCAATTATCAGCTACTAGGCGCCATTAGCAGCTACTAGCAGCAATTATCAGCTACTAGGCGCCATTAGCAGCTACTAGCAGCAATTATCAGCTACTAGGCGCCATTAGCAACTACTAGCAGCAATTATCAGCTACTAGCAGCAATTAGCAGCTACAAGCAGCAATTAGCAGCTACTAGGAGCCATTAGCAACTACTAGCAGCAATTATCAGCTACTAGGCGCCATTAGCAGCTACTAGCAGCAATTATCAGCTACTAGCAGCCATTAGCAGCTACTAGGAGCCATTAGCAGCTAATGGCTAGTAGAGCCATGACAATAAAACCATTTATTTTTTATGCTGTAAGCTCAATAATATAGTTTAAATGTATAGTAGTGTGTAATAATGTGTAATAGTGTCTAAATATAGAATATGACAGACTTGGTCTCTTCCTTTATTTATTTGCTTTATTTATTATCACTTACATAACTTCATTTTATCTGCAGCGGCCTTAAATTTGTCCAAATACTTGAGCTAATAAAGAATCTCTTTTAAAGTTATTACTTACATCCTCGTTTTCATGCGATCTATTCCTCAGTGATCAACAACAAACTTTTCATAAGTATCCCACCGTTGTTGTTTTTTTCCCATTCAGGCTAAAAGAGGGTCGACTTATGTCTGGATGAGCCGTCGGATCAAGACTCTTGTTCTGGGGTATATTGAGCCGTTATTGGGGTATATTGAGCCGTTATTGGGACAGAACACTGTCTGGTTATAATGAAAACCTCCACGTCCTCCGCAGCCCGAAGTCTCTCCCGTCACCTCGACTGACTCCAGATTTATCGGCGCTCATTCCCACCATCCGCCCCTCTGTTTTCGGATCCTTCTCTCCACCTGTTGAACTTTAATCACAGCTCGGGTGGAGAGAGAGGGGACCGAGGGCAGGTTTTAGGAAAACACTTCAGGTAACCGAGCTCACAGGTAATAAAAACTCAATCTCCTCGGAGCCCGGTTCAAATCCACCCTGAGACGAGCGCCGAGGCTTCAATCTTCTAAAATAACTTTTCTAACTTTGTAAAACATTTAAAGGCAACATTTTATATTTTATATTATTAGTTTGTTTGTTATTTGGTATCAGTTGGTAAATTAACTTTTGGCATGATTATTATCTTCAGGAGAATACCACTAAATATCCACTAAAATGCCGATAGTGTCACATTCATAATATCATCAAAAACTAAATGTTACCCTTCAGACCCTCTCCAGGCTGTGTTGATGTTAATATTCTGCTCCTTCATGCTTCTCCACCTTTGTCTGACTGTATATCAGTAGTGGACATAGATACCGTGACATCACCGATTGGTGGCCTAAGGTTTTGAACCCTCGAGTTTGTCATTTTGGCCGTTGCCATCTTGGTTTTTAACAGTCACCATCTTGGTTTTTGGCCGCTGACATCTTGGTTTTTAGCAATCCAGTTTTTCTGACCATCGTCATCTTGTTTTTTGTCCTTCATCATTTTGTCACTCACTTTTTTGTTTTTAGCAGTCATAACCTTGGTTTTTATCAGTCACCATCTTGTTTTTTTGCTATCTTGGTTTTTAGAAGTCACCATCTTGGTTTTTAGTTACCTTGTTTTTTTTCGCCGTTACCATCCTGATTTTTACCAGTGACCATCTAGCTTTTTGGGATGTCACCATTTTGGTATTTGGCCTTCGCCACCTTGGTTTTAAGCAGTCACAAGCTTGGTTCCTGGTCGTCTCCATCTTGTTTTTTTGCAACCAGAAGTGACACGAGTGAGTGGAGCTCAAGTTCACGCTGAGTAAAACATTTTTAGGAGACAAAATTGTCACAAATAACTTTCATGAACTGAAAACGGTGAAAGGGTTAAAGGAGGAAAACATGGACATCAATCACCATGTAGCTCCGCCCACAAGCATTCCCAGGTTTAAGGTCTACTTTACTCTTAATGGGACCATCGTTTACTATATGCACATAGAAAATTGTGACTAAGTGACATTTTAAAACAAAATAAATTCAGCTTCTAATGTATGATGCATCAACACGTTTCCTGTGCGTCTCAGTCAAAATAAAATAAAACTAAATAACCCAAAGAACAGGGCGACTGCCGGGATAAAACAAACACATAATGGATTATTTTCATGGAGTTGAGAATCTGTCAGCTCTGGCTGCAGGATCTAACTCCTCAGTGATGGACAGCGTCCGTACAGTCTCAGCGATGTGCTTCACATATAAATCACGTCTCCGTACACATGAAAGGATAAAATATGTGTACATCAAAGACTGCTCTCTGACCTCCGATAACAGAGCCGGACATCATTCCCTCGGGGGGTTGTGTGCTTTTGTTTTTAGTATTTTTAGGACACGTGGTGATCGAGTGGAGCCAAGCGCTGTGATTTTGTGTCGTTGCCTTTGGTTCGGTGACACATTGGAGCACATATGAAGGTGAGATGCTGAGCCGGATGAGTCACAGTGAAGGAAAGTAAAGAAAAAACTCCACCAACAACAAAGAAGCTGCTCTCTGTTCTCTCAATGTGCTCTGGAACTCAGTGGAGCTTCACACGGAGAGAGAATTGCACTTCCTGTTCTGACGGAGAGACTTTGTGTTCCACTCAGACGGCGCGACATCTGACCGATTTCTGGATTCTTGAGAATAATGCCGACGTCAGTGTAGAAGAACTTCATAGAACCACACTTCTAAACACCAGAACCGTCTCTTTACTATGTGCTCATGGGCTTTCTGTAACGGTGAACCTGAGCCGGCTTCGTCCTGACCATGAGAGCCGCAGTCCGTCAGACCTCTTGTTAAAAGGTGCTGCGTGATGCGTTTCTACGCCTCCATAAATCATTGATCCCCGATACGTTGGCGTCATCACTGCAGCTCTGGCAGCAGGAGGTACAGTAGGTCTGTTGTTGCAGAATGCAGATTTTATGCCCCGTAGTTTATTTTCGGTCCCTTGCGTTTTGTTTTTCTTGCATATTTGCGGAGTTAAAAATAGAAGGGACGACACGTTGTTTTTAAAAAATCTACTATGAAGGTATTCGTGGTGTTGAACCCATAAATGAAACGACATCAGAAAGGTTCACTTTCTGCTATGAAATAAGCATTTCAGGTCAACAAATTCTCTTCATTTCAGCCAAAAAAACTCACCCTGAACTTGTTGCCGACGCTGATGAAGCCGAGTTTTCCCGCCTTCTGCTTCACGTCTTTGCTGTTGTTGGAGTTCTCGAAGAGTTCTCGGACGAAGCGGTCCTTGGACTCGCTGACCAGACACTCCAGAGACATGTGCAGGGCGTCGTTGTTCTTCTCCACGAACTTGGTCTAAAAAAAAGGAACAAGTTCTCAGACTTCATTGTTTACGATTCGTCCGGCTGCGTCTGCTCACTGAACGGGTGAATCAACACATATCAGGATATATCAGACTCACAACATGCGGCCTCATTTAGACGAGACCGTTTAAAATGCATCACCTCATCTGAACGGTCTCTCGCTTTGGTCCGGAGTGTCCGGTGAGATTAAACAAAAAACTAAATAAATAATTTTTGTGTGACATTCATTTTCAAAAGACGGCTTTTCCGGGAGAAAGCCGAGCGGAGAGAGTTCTGTGAACACGCACCGTCTCGTAGCACACGGCTCCTGCAAAGTGTCTGATAATGAATCCTTCATCATCCCTCACGTTCCTGTGGACGGACAGCTTAGACTTCCTGGGTACCTGAGGGACACACACACACACACACACACACACACACACACACACACACACACACACACACACACACACACACACACACACACACACACACACACACACACACACACAGGAAAACACTTAGACTCAGCAGACTTCCTGCATATTTTCCATTTACAACGACGTGTTAACTCCCGCTCCCGTCAATCACTCCGGGCTGGAAATGAGGATTAAGAGTCAAGTGTTCAGCTTCATGACATCATACATCTGATCTGATCATAAGACCTGAACCACCTTTTGGACTAAAAATTAAAAGGACACGGACTACGTATTGTTTTTATGTGAAACACAAAGGGGATAATAGTCGGAGAACAAACTAAAACAAGTTATTTAAAGGTAAATGTGACAATTTATGGACAACTGGTCTCTCCAACTCCATCTTCCCTTCCTTTAAAATTAAAGACAAATCACAAAAACAACAACAACGCAGACTTCAACTTCTTATTCAAAGCCCCAGTTTAGAGGAACAGCTTCCTGTCTGGGAGCGGACTCACGGTGAGGCGGAAGTGGTTCTTGTGTTTGTTGTGAACGGTGTCGGTGAAGTGCTGGTCGCTGGGCTGAGGGAGTCGGTTCTCTTCGTCCAGGATGTCCAGGACGCCGACCACCTTCGCCTCCACCAGGTCTGAGAGAGAGCAGCACGAGAACACGGACGGTTAGCAGTTAAAGGAACCACCCGAGGGCTAACGGGCAACACCGCCAATTCAATCAAGGAAACCATTAAAAATCCAATCACAGTCGAATCCAATCCGAGCTGTGGAAACATTAAGAGTTTCTCGTTGACCTGGTCGAACTCAGAAGGTGACGGGGAAGCAAATTGTTATCGTTATTTTAATTGCATTACCATTATTATATTATCATTATAATATCCGTACAGTGCTGAACACCTGGAGGTGCAAACGTGGTTCATTTCATCCCGACGATAGAAAAGTCATTTCAACGGTAAAGAATCTCCATCGATCATCATCGTTCATCAATCTTTAAGTTCATTTATGCAAATCAACGGTCAACTTCAGCTAAAGCGCAGTTCAAGTTAAGGACACAATGAGCAGGTACTGTTGTTAAAACGTGGTATTATTGTCACAACTGTACTACTCCTACTCCTACTACTACTACTACTACTCCTACTACTACTACTCCTACTACTCCTCCTACTACTCCTACTACTCCTACTCTTCCTCCTCCTACTCCTACTTCTACTACTTCTACTACTACTCCTACTCCTACTTCTACTACTCCTACTCCTACTACTCCTCCTACTCCTCCTACTTCTACTCCTACTACTCCTACTCTTCCTCCTCCTACTCCTTCTACTCCTCCTACTCCTACTACTACTCCTACTACTCCTACTACTCCTACTCTTCCTCCTCCTACTCCTACTACTACTACTCCTACTACTCCTACTCCTACTACTCCTACTACTACTCCTTCTACTCCTCCTACTCCTACTACTACTACTTCTACTCCTACTACTCCTACTCCTACTACTCCTACTCCTACTACTCCTACTCCTACTACTCCTACTCCTACTACTCCTACTACTACTACTCCTACTACTCCTACTCTTCCTCCTCCTACTCCTACTACTACTACTCCTACTACTCCTACTCTTCCTCCTCCTACTCCTACTACTTCTACTCCTACCACTCCTACTTCTACTCCTCCTACTCCTACTTCTACTCCTCCTACTCCTACTACTACTACTCCTACTACTCCTACTCCTACTACTCCTACTCCTACTACTCCTACTACTACTACTCCTACTACTCCTACTCTTCCTCCTCCTACTCCTACTACTACTACTCCTACTACTCCTACTCCTACCACTCCTACTTCTACTCCTCCTACTCCTACTTCTACTCCTCCTACTCCTACTACTACTACTCCTACTCCTACTACTCCTACTACTCCTACTCCTACTACTCCTACTACTACTACTCCTACTACTCCTACTCTTCCTCCTCCTACTCCTACTACTACTACTCCTACTACTCCTACTCCTACCACTCCTACTTCTACTCCTCCTACTCCTACTTCTACTCCTCCTACTCCTACTACTACTACTCCTACTCCTACTACTCCTACTCCTACTACTCCTACTCCTACTACTCCTACTACTACTACTCCTACTACTCCTACTCTTCCTCCTCCTACTCCTACTACTTCTACTCCTACTACTCCTACTCCTACTACTCCTACTCCTACTACTCCTACTCCTACTACTCCTACTCCTACTACTCCTACTACTACTACTCCTACTACTCCTACTCTTCCTCCTCCTACTCCTACTACTACTACTCCTACTACTCCTACTCTTCCTCCTCCTACTCCTACTACTTCTACTCCTACCACTCCTACTTCTACTCCTCCTACTCCTACTTCTACTCCTCCTACTCCTACTACTACTACTCCTACTCCTACTACTCCTACTCCTACCACTCCTACTTCTACTCCTCCTACTCCTACTTCTACTCCTCCTACTCCTACTACTACTACTCCTACTCCTACTACTCCTACTCCTACTACTCCTACTCCTACTACTCCTACTACTCCTACTCCTACCACTCCTACTTCTACTCCTCCTACTCCTACTTCTACTCCTCCTACTACTACTACTACTTCTACTACTACTACTACTCCTACTACTACTCCTCCTACTACTCCTACTCCTACTACTCCTACTACTACTACTCCTACTACTCCTCCTACTACTCCTACTCCTACTCCTACTACTTCTTGAAGGACTACTTAGTAAAACATGGATTAAATGAGTCTGCAGGGTTCTCTTAACATGATCTTAAATAAAGAACTATGTCACACATTAGAGAGTGACTTTAACACACCACAAGTTAAAACAATGAAGCGTTCAAACCCAGAATGATAAAGAACACAGCTGCTGGATGTGCTCTGGAAAAGGGCCAATGAGCGCTGGAGTCCAGTAATGAACCCCTGCGGGCTGGAGGATCGATCGATAGTGTAATAAAGAGACGGAGCACTTCATTTAGAAGTCGGCGTCGGGTCGTAAACAGTCGTATCTCTGTTGTGGGCGGCTTTTAGCAAGACTAACAAGGAGGAAACATCCGGTAGCACCGCATCAACACGAAGCTGTGAAACGGATCTGAAACACAACGCAGAAGCAGCTGATCCCAAGTCAGCGACGCGTCCACAGGAGAGGTCAACAAAGAGTGACTTCAAGAGGACGACGTTAAACTGAGCTCGTACACGCAGCAAATATACTTTTATGAACCTTCAATGACATCCTTTAAAAATGTCTCTCCGGTCACAATGCAGTGTATTTTATGGGATATCTTCTTCCACACAAAGCTCCCCGTGTGTGACGAAGAAGAGGCCGGACTCCTGCAGCATACGTCAAACACGGCGTCACAAACACTAGTTAAGTGGTGAGAAAGGTCAGAGGCAGTGAACCCGATGAAAGGCCTGGAGAGGTGTCGGTGTACACTACTGCAGCGCTGCACTGACTGAGCATGACTCACCGCGTCTTTCTGAGTCATGAATCGGAGATGCACAAAGCGGATACAGACTCCTACTCACAAACTCACTGCGTCCAACTAGCCGAGACCACGGACCAGCAGCCAGACTTCCTACTCAACACCCCCCAGAGACATCCCTCCATCCCTCCATCCAGCATCTCTACCAGTCTCAAGGAAAAACAACATGGACACAGACGGGGACAAAGCGGCCATAAGGAACGAAGCGTTAACAAATAGAACTGCCCGTTTGGACTTGAAGTTTTTTTTGTCTTTCACGAAGTCACGTATCTCCCGTCTGTACAGATTCAATTTCCTGCAACATCAAGAGTGAGTTTCATGTGCTCTCTGGTGTTTGTGTGGACCGAGTAGAACACACAACAGGAGCCCGAACAAACAAATGCATTTGGGTAATCTGCAGTTTCTACAGAGCTCATTGTAAACAGTGTGACTGCCGCCTCCCTCCAGCTGTCTCCGCTGTAGTTCAGCATCTGATACCGATGCTGTTTCACAGAGCTGGACATCAGCAAAAAGCATAATTAACCTCCTTCACCTCTAAACCAGCTCACCATCCATCTGCCTCCCTGTTTACGGAGACGCTGCTCAGTCAGGACAGGAGTTCACGTGCTCCGGGAGCTTCCATCACTCCGTCTGTCCGTGAAACAGCACCGAGGCTCCGGGGTCAAGCTGTGGAGCGCCGGCTCTCGCAAAAAAATAGAAAATAAAACCGAGGGCTCGGAGCCAGCGGCGCATCAAGGCCAATAATGAGCAGCGTTCTGCAGCCCTGGGCTCGCAAACACAACCTCTACTCCTGTGTGAGAAGACTGGAACCTCAGAATGAGCAATTTAAAAGTTAAATTAAAAAGAATACTACAAACAACCAGGACCAGCAGCAACAAGCTCCAGAACCTCAGGCAGTGACTCGACAGAGCATTAGAGGTGAAGTGATACCTGCAGCTACGTTTGCAATGCTGTACGAATCCAGATCCAAGTTCTATTTCAAGTCCTTCGTCAAGTCCCAAGTGAACGCAGACAAGTCCTGAGTCATCGGCCAAGTTAAGACCGAATAGTCTTTAATCTAAATCCCAAGTTAAGACCAGAGAGTCAACGCAGGAAAGACACTTTTCACTTCGTAAGTTAAGACGTGAAAGCTGTACGTCGAGGTCTGAGCTCAGACAGAACGGTTTCACGTTCAGTTCCAAGTTCAGAACTTCAAGTCCCATAGCGTGACTGGGAAGTCTCGAGTCAAATTTCAAGTCATGACCAACACAAGTCCCAGATAAAGACAGAAAGGTCTAGTTCCAAGTTAAACACAACAACATGCAAAACAAGGAGCACCAGGTCGAGTTCAGCGTGAAGAACTTCACGTCGTATAACAAGACTGGGAGGTTTCAAGTCTAGTCCCAAGTTACGAGCTACAAGTCCCACGTCAAGACAGGAACGTTGCAAATAAGTCATAAGTTAAGATCTAAAGGTCCCGGGTCAAGACCGGGATGTCCCACGTTAAGTCCAGAGTCAAGGCGAACAAGTCCCAAGTCAAGACCCAAGTCAAAAACTACAAGTCCCACGTCAAGAGAGGAAAGTTTCAAGTCCCAAAGTAAGACCTTCAAATACCAATTAAAAGTTGAAAGACACGTCAATTTAAGAACTACAAGACCCCAAACAAGTTACAAGTCACAAGTTAGGATCTAAAAGTCCCAAATAAAGACAGAACAGTTGTAAGTCATGTCCTGAGTTTAGCATGACGAGACCCACATTGAGGAAAGTCTCAAGTCAAGATCCGAGTTAAGACCTTCAACAGGACTAGAAGGTTGTAAGTCAAGACCAACAAGTATAAATGACCAAAAACAAGACAGGACGGCCCGTCAAGTCCCACGTCAAAACAAGGAAAGTTACAAGTCAGGATTCAAGACCTTTAAGTCTGACATCAAAGATTTAAAAACAGTTGCAAAGCATCTCAAGTTAAGAACTACTAGACCTACAACAAGATTCAAACCAGGGAGAACGACCCCGTGTCTGAACACACGGACTGCAGAGAGCTGATGAATTCGCTGCTCTCATGTATTTTTTAAATGCTTCTAGACATTAAAGCACCATCTGAATATGTGACACAGCCTGACTGTGTAGTTAGTAACGAGTACGGACAGCTTTCTGTGTTCTTCTTCCTCTTCCTGTGTAGCTTGAGCTCTGCACACATACAGTCATACAAATCATAAAATAAGCAGGAAAACACTCAGATATGGAGGTCGAGCCACCGGAGCTGCTCTGAATGCAGGAAGGTTTATCGTGAGAGCGGCGTCTTCGTACCTATGCAGTCCTGATTGTCGACGTAGTGAACCTCGTTGACTCCGAGCCCCTCCCGCTGGTACAGCTCCTGCTCCTGGAATGCAAAACGAGACATTTCTAATGAGAATCCATAACGAGATCCGTGTTCGGCGTTCGTCTAATGAGGAGGAGGAGGAGGAGGACGGGGACTCTGTGGGGGGCTTTCTAGCCCGGAGGGCTTTCTAGCTGTCTAACAAAACGCCGCTTAGACCGGAGCTCTGAGCTGCTTCACTTCCACGCAAAGTACAAACGAGCGTCTCACGAAGGCTGCTGCTCTCATGGTGGACGTTTTCTAACAGATGTTTCTGGACGCTAACAACTCCACGTATGTAAAGAGTTTTAAGGGTTAACATTTGACGGTTGTCATCATGACGTGTGTTAATGATGCTTCTTTCAAACTCATGAATATATAATCATCTATCACGATGATCGTTAATGATCCAAAATCGTTGGTTTCTGCGACTGAACCAGCGTTACACAGCGGGGTCGTGTCATCAGACCTCGGTGTGGTCAGCGGAGCACTAAAGCTCTAAAGAACGATAGTAACGTTACGAGGGCCTCGGCTTTCCGCCGCCGGCTCAGCGTTGGCGGAGGTTTATAGCACTTGAGGGCCTTAATAATACGTCTAGCATCATTAGTTTCCAAAACAGAGACGTGGAACATTCTGACGGCGTCGGGTTTGGTGTCTCTAATGGTTGTTTGGGTGCTGAAGACGTCTGTAAATGAAGAGTTTCATCCAAATATGAGACACAAAGTTCACGGAGAGCAACAGAAAACTTTCTACATCCGGTCATTTTTAAGAGAAATCATGCAGGTTTCTTTTTTAAAACGGTAATCACCACAACACACACTTTCATAAAGGGGAAACTACACCGTGACACGGAATGAAACGCTCCTTTGAAAGTCTTGATTTCATGTCTTCAGGTGTCTGAGCTTTGGAAACTGAATAATGAGACCTACTCTCACAGTGAGAGAAGCACCTAAACGTCTGAATCAAAGCGCTCTGACTTGCGGCTGTCTGTCGGTGCCGGCTGGCGACCCTGAGGAGGCGTTTGGAGGTGAACGTCGGCTCTCACCTCCTTCAGGATGCGCTCGTTGAAGAACTGCTGCAGCTTCTCGTTGCAGTAGTTGATGCAGAACTGCTCGAAGCTGTTGTGTTCAAAGTACTCTGTGGAAGGGAAACAGCAGCGGAGAGTCAGAGGATCATCACGCTAAACATTCTATATAAATATAAATATATATATTGATAAGAGGGTTCCGATGGGTACCGACCGAAGCCGGCGATGTCCAGGACACCGATGAAGTTGGCGGAGGACTCGAAGGGGAAGCACTGGTTGGCCCGCGTCACCACGTGGTCGAACAGGCAGCTGTACACGGCCTTCGCCAGCGCGTCCCGGGCGTTGTTGGCCTGCTCCACTTTGAGCGGCACTCTGGAGACACACGGGGATGAAAAAGTGACGGTCACACGGTGATTCATGAGAGAGGAGGAGGAGCGTTTCTGTGTGAAACGCATAGAAACTACAGCGTTTATCAGCCATTATCGTCAGATTCCCATCTTTCCGACGGTCTTTGAACACTTGGAAACACGTTGGATAGATAGAATCCAGTGTTTTCATTGGTTCATGATGTTCGTGTTAGTGTTTTATATTCCTGTACATTTAGTATCTTTGTGTCTTGGACACCACGACATTGAACCCCGTTATCGGTTCTTTAGCGTAACGTTGCTAACTTAAAGATCTATATATCTTATAACGATATATATATATTAATATATATATATATATTGTGCTGCGTATCGCGTTGAGCTGATGGCCTGAAGTAATGAATGTAAACATGGATCCGTCTCCTCCTTCAGTGTAAACGAAGAGGACTCTCCGAGCAGATAATCAGATAATTGTGTTATTGACAGCTGAAGAAAGAGAGATTGGCTGTGTGTGTGTGTGTGTGTGTGTGTGTGTGTGTGTGTGTGTGTGTGTGTGTGTGTGTGTGTGTGTGTGTGTGTGTGTGTGTGTGTGTGTGTGTGTGTGTGTGTGTGTGCAGGTATTGTAATTGCTTTTGACTGTGTGTGTGTGAGTGCACGGTTCAATAGCGGCAGAACAAAAAGAGGAGCGATCCGATGGCGGAGGCCAGATAAAATGCAGCGCATTAATCTGCTGCGAGGCTCAAGCTTCTGCTCGGGACTTCAGCTGCAGTGAACTCAAGGACACGGCAGGAAACAACTCCCAGAGCGCCGACTCCCAACACCCATCCATCCATCCCTCCATCCATCTCTAGGTGAGGAATTATCTCCTCTGCACACACCTTTTTAAGCCACATACATCACTGGGAATACTGGAGCCTGATCGCTGCAGCTTTTCTAACACTTCAGGCTGTGATCAGACGACCAGAAGTCCCTAAAGCTGCAATCAGGAAGTCACTTCTGCACCTGTACGCTGCCTGCAATCCCATCAGATTTATATATATAAATATATATATTTATATTTATATATACACACATGAATGTGTTGCATTCGTGTCCCAGGTTTGTGGACACACAATCAAACAAAGGTTGACATAATAAACTAAAATCAGGCGACAACCAACACAGAGAGAAGAAATAAATGAATTAATAACAAATAAAAAACAAATCTGCATTTCAGATGTCTTTTATTAAACGTTGACGTTGTGTTCCCTACATTCTGTTTTGTGGTTCCTGTACTTTATTCCTGTACTTTAACTTCTTATTTTTTTATTATTTAATGATCCTAATGAGTCCTGACTTCTACACCGCGTCACTTTTACATTTATTGCCCAAAACGCCTTCGTGAAACACATCGTTTCCATAAAGAAATAAAATAAGTTCAGAGAGAAATTCAACCTGCTCGTTGCTTTTTAAGGTTAAACTATTTTTCAGTTAATTCGTGACTATGAAGAGTTTTATGTTGAGTCTTATTGAAGCCATTATTATTTCTACGTTGTAATAAAGTACATTTATGACGCTCAAATAGCAGTTTGCTCTGCAAACATCAACTCAATAAAAAAAAACATCTCAGCAGCTAGAAACCGACTTTAAACCTCCGACTTGTCGTCCATCAACACTCCCACAGCTCCTCACCTCCACCTCCGGCCTCTCGCTCCACCTCCATGTTTAATTCATGCCGCCGGCTCCTCCGAGCTGGAGCGCCGCCGCCGCCGCCGCCGCAGCCAGAGGTGTTAATACGCCGCTCATTTAAAAACCAAGAGGTCTAAATGCCAGGGCAGCAGAATGTCAGAACACTAATGGTACAAGTAGCCTAATATGTATTCCCCATGAGCCTCTGTGAATCTTTCTCCATCTCAGTGTAATTACTGCCGTCTGCTCGTGTAGGACTCGAGCTCTGCCACTCCGTCCTCAAACGCACCACACGAGGACAAGTTCTACTTTAAAATCGACTTTTTCAGCTCTGAAATGTACCGAAAACATCCCGATTCTGTCCTCCGTTAAAGATCAGCTACAGGTGGGAGTTTGAGGGCACGGCCACTTGTTTTTGACATTCAGCAACGTTTTGAAAACTATCTGCAGAGAGGACGATTTCAAAATAACGATGTTAGTGATAAAAAGAACTTCCTGTAACCTGTAAACCTCCCAGTGATCACTCGCTTTAAATGTCAATGCAGCAAATTGACTCTTTTTAAAATAAACTTCCATCTTCACAGGAAACAACTTACAGATTTAGAAAAAGATCGTTAAATACTTCGGTTTAGAAAAAGATCGTGAAATACTTAGGGTTAGAAAAAGATCGTGAAATACTTAGGGTTAGGAAAAGATCGTAAAATACTTAGGTTTAGAAAAAGATCGTTAAATACTTAGGGTTAGAAAAAGATCGTTAAATACTTAGGGTTAGAAAAAGATCGTTAAATACTTAGGTTTAGAAAAAGATCGTTAAATACTTAGGTTTAGAAAAAGATTGTTAAATACTTAGGGTTAGAAAAAGATCGTTAAATACTTAGGTTTAGAAAAAGATCGTTAAATACTTAGGGTTAGAAAAAGATCTTTAAATACTTAGGGTTAGAAAAAGATCGTTAAATACTTAGGTTTAGAAAAAGATCGTTAAATACTTAGGGTTAGAAAAAGATCGTGAAATACTTAGGGTTAGAAAAAGATCGTGAAATACTTAGGGTTAGGAAAAGATCGTAAAATACTTAGGTTTAGAAAAAGATCGTGAAATACTTAGGGTTAGAAAAAGATCGTGAAATACTTAGGGTTAGGAAAAGATCGTAAAATACTTAGGTTTAGAAAAAGATCGTTAAATACTTAGGGTTAGAAAAAGATCGTTAAATACTTAGGGTTAGAAAAAGATCGTTAAATACTTAGGTTTAGAAAAAGATCGTTAAATACTTAGGTTTAGAAAAAGATTGTTAAATACTTAGGGTTAGAAAAAGATCGTTAAATACTTAGGTTTAGAAAAAGATCGTTAAATACTTAGGGTTAGAAAAAGATCTTTAAATACTTAGGGTTAGAAAAAGATCGTTAAATACTTAGGGTTAGAAAAAGATCGTTAAATACTTAGGTTTAGAAAAAGATCGTTAAATACTTAGGGTTAGAAAAAGATCGTGAAATACTTAGGGTTAGGAAAAGATCGTAAAATACTTAGGTTTAGAAAAAGATCGTTAAATACTTAGGGTTAGAAAAAGATCGTTAAATACTTAGGGTTAGAAAAAGATCGTTAAATACTTAGGTTTAGAAAAAGATCGTTAAATACTTAGGTTTAGAAAAAGATTGTTAAATACTTAGGGTTAGAAAAAGATCGTTAAATACTTAGGTTTAGAAAAAGATCGTTAAATACTTAGGGTTAGAAAAAGATCTTTAAATACTTAGGGTTAGAAAAAGATCGTTAAATACTTAGGGTTAGAAAAAGATCGTTAAATACTTAGGTTTAGAAAAAGATCGTTAAATACTTAGGGTTAGAAAAAGATCGTTAAATACTTAGGTTTAGAAAAAGATCGTTAAATACTTAGGGTTAGAAAAAGATCGTTAAATACTTAGGGTTAGAAAAAGATCGTTAAATACTTAGGGTTAGAAAAAGATCGTTAAATACTTAGGTTTAGAAAAAGATCGTTAAATACTTAGGGTTAGAAAAAGATCGTTAAATACTTAGGTTTAGAAAAAGATCGTTAAATACTTAGGGTTAGAAAAAGATCGTAACATTTTTAGTTCGGTTTAGAAAAAGATTGTTAAATACTTAGTTAGATTTAGGAAATAACTTCATACGTTCTCCATTATTTTCCGTCGGTATAGCTACGAGCGCCGGATGAGAGCAGCCTGCGTGGGCCGATGACAGATTTCTAGAAAGTGTTTCAGGTAGAAAACGATCCGGACGAAATGAAGTCAGAGAAGTGTCGCTGAAACGTAGATGGATGTGTTGAGACCACAGAAGTTACGTCTGGCTGCCGGGTTGACGGACTAATCCCACCTCCACTCTCACCGGAGGTTAACCTCTGACCTCACTGTGATTGGCAGCTCTTATTTTCTCTTTGCCGGGTCTTTGCTCAGGTTTCCTCCCGCTCTGTATGAAAGTAACTCCCTCCCCCTTTTTACTCACCCGCTTCTCCCTCATTAATCATGTTACTTTACCGGTCCAACGAATAATTGCCTTCTTCACATACGAGTGTTGTTTCATTCGGAATTGTGAACTGTTGAACTCTATTGATTTAAACCGAGAGGTGTTTCTGTTATTTAGGCTTTCCTCATTGATAGCAATGGGGTGGACAAAATAATAGAAACACCTGTACCAGGACTGGAGAAAAATCAAATATCACAATATTACTTTACCAAATATGACGATATCTCAGCAATGTGCTGAAGCTTTATATCATTTTTTTTTTATGTACAATCATCAGTACCGAGTATATAAAGTGACAAATAATAGAAGAGCTACTATAGTCTGGTAAATTTAGAAAATTAGTTTTAAAACCAGGAAAATACAACACTTTTGCCATATTACAATATTAACATACAAAACCTTTGACAATACCTAGTATCAAATCAGAATAAAGACATAATATTAAGATTCTTCCCAGCAAAGAAGTACAGGAAGTACGTTGCAGGATCTCTCAGTTATTTGTTTGTAGCAGCTTTTGCAAAAATGGCACCAAAGTTTGTGACTTTTTTAAATATTATTTTGCTTCACACTGTGGTTTTACTCTCAGTGGAATAAAAGCTGATCGAGTCCAGGACGTCTGTGTGCAAACGCTCGGATTATTTTAATGTTACTCAAACGTTTATTCTTGTGTTTATCACGTAAAAGAGATCTCAACGAGGGAAACCTGCTACATGAAGGTGAAATGTTTCGCACCTCTTCTCCGTCTGTTACACTCTCACTCTTTTCTTCTTCATCGTCTCCTCTTCCTCGCCTCCATCACACAAACAAGCCGGTTTACATGGAAACAAACACGTTTAGTTGCACTTTAACTTCACGTCTGTTTCACTTTGCTTTACCGTCGTTGCACATAATTAGATTCCTGTTTGTTAAAATACACCGAGCAGAAAATAATACACAAATAAAAGGAAACAAAAAGACAAATTATAATTCTCTCCCTCTCTAAATCCAATCTCCCTCCCACACTCTCTCTCTCTTTACTCCCCCTCTCTCTCAGCCACACACACACACACACACACAGACACACACACTCCTGCTTACATAACAGACAAATAACTAACCAGCTTAAGTGATGCAGCCAGCTGGCAGCGCTCCAACACGCCGCCTCTCTTCACCTACTGGTCTGGTTTCTTCCACTTTTACCAAATCAAAGCCGTAATCTGTGAAGTGTTTTCGTATAAATAAGATAAGACCGAGTCACCGCTCGCTCGACATCTGCTGCTCTGAATGCGTGTGTGTGTGTGTGTGTGTGTGTGTGTGTGTGTGTGTGTGTGTGTGTGCGCGGTCTGAGAGAGAAACTCACTCAGTGAAGTAAGTTTAACGTGAGCAGAAACTCCATCGCTGTGTTTCTAGGTTGTTCTCTTGAGTCAGTGTTGAAGACACTCGGCGTAGATCAGACGTGGATGTAGTCGTCATGACGTCACTTCCTGGTTTGAGGACGTTTTGAAGCCTAACGTTCGGTATTTTGGAGGTTTTAGACACTTTTCTGAACCGGAAGTTGCCGCCTGGTTGACGTCCCACCAGGCGTGTGTCTTGGCGTTTTGTCAGTGATCGATGGCCGCCGTTGATTTATGGCCACATTTGGCTGCTGTTTAAAGATCAGATGTCATTTCTAAAGGAGCCGGTCCACCAGATGATTGACAGCTCGCTCTCCTCCAATCAGACGTCGGCATAATGAACCCTGATTACAGCCGATTGGATAAACTCGTCGCTCTGCGTTGCTCGTCTTTACCACAAGTTCTACAAACGTCTCCAAATTCTAGTCGAGCTGTTTTAGTCGTGCGGAGTATTCTGAATCTATTTAGATCTGTATCTGACCCGTCCTACTTCCATATTCACACTGTCAGGATTGAAATAGTTTGCACGAGATTACACCAAGTCTGAGCATCACTGCTAGCCCAGCTGAAGATGAAGGCTGCTCTTCCCATAAACTGGGATGCTTTGTGCAGCTTCCCCTCAGTCCTCCTGAAGGGGATGAACATGTTGGAAGACTTTTCTCTTTTTTCTTCCTTCCATCCCTTCAACCATCTGCCGTCACCAGAAAGTCTGCCGCCTCCTCCTCCTCCTTGTGCAAAGAGGATCTTTTGCTTTCTCAGTCAAAAGGTTTTTCTTTTTTTTGGCTTTAATGGAGAGAATAAACAAGTTGGAAGCGATTATTCTCATCAGCTTTTCTTTCCTTCCACCATCTGCCACCAGCAGAGAGCCCGGCGGCTCCGTCTGCTCCAGACGAACAGCGACCTCTCCGGCTGATCGTCGTCCACGTCCAGCCTGCTGGAGCTCCATTTAAAGATGCAGCGCGGAGGATTTTCAACAGTTTTCTTCTTTGCTGTCTGTCAAACTCCTCCATCAGTAATCCAACATCCAGAGGTGATTGCTATTTATTCTGGGCTTGTCTTTACAGATCAGGAGCTGCAACAGGCTGACGCTTTTGTTTTATATTTATGTACACCGAGACGTACAGATGTGGAACATTTAATCTGGGAGAGGAACCTGAATAACAGCAGAGCGGAGCGATGCCAGACACATGTCCGTTTACAGAGCGTGTACCTGGCAGACGAAGACGAGGGGAGAGCAGCTTCTAATTCCTCTGCTCCGCCGATGAGAAATAAACATTAGCGTGGGAGGTTGTTTTTTTTTTTTTTTAAATGGAGGCGGGTGGCTTTGGCATTCAGACGGCGTGCGCTGAGGCCGAGCTGCCGGCGGAAACAATCGCAGGCTTTAGAGCGACGGGGCTCAGAGGCTGGAGGGAGCACGGGTGTGTCGGTCTGTCGGTACAAAGAAAACACTTCGGCTCTAACGCAACCGAGCGGAGGTCGACTCACCTGTTGACATTACACTGAGGCTTAAAGTCACAGAGAAGACGTGTTTTACACCGTTTATGACCTCAGGTTCACCCTCTGCTGTCAGCACGGCTGACGTTGGCTGTGTTAAACTGAAGTGCTCTCACAATGATCGGCTGCAGGCAAAAACATGCACATGCTGATACGTTTCAGATCTGAGCTCATAAAGAACTGATTGCAGGAATCGTTTGACTGGAGAAGTATTAATACTACTCGGTACTGGGTTGTTGTTTGGTTTTTATCAGCTAAATGTAGTAAAAGTATTGATTGATCAGTAAGATGTTCTACTATTAGTTACATTCCACCACTGGTTTTGTCCGACCGACATGAGAAAGCGCAGCAAGATGTTCCATCTCCAGATGTTCTATCTCCAGATGTTCCATCTCCAGATGTTCCATCTCCAGATGTTCCATCTCCAGATGTAGATTAGGCCTCTCGCAGGTTAGCATGCGGTGCTATCGGAATGCTAACGGTGAGGACACAAACACGGAGCGGGCGAGTGGAAGAGGAACCGGCTGGTGTCCTTGTTTTAGACACAGGAAGAGTCCAAAAGATGAATAAATAAACCCACATATTCACACAGAGGACCTCCCGCTGACAGATTTACATCGCAGCGCTTCTCTCCTCTTCTCTCCATGAATTGTGCTTTTATTCACCTCGCCTTTCCAAATAGGGTCCATTAATAATAACAGAGGAGGATGTTTTCCATCAGCGTAATTTGTGATCCTTTTCTGGAGGAAGCCGACCATAAAGGTCACCTCCAGAGAGAGAGAGAGAGAGAGAGAGAGAGAGAGAGAGAGAGAGAGAGAGAGAGAGAGAGAGAGAGAGAGAGAGAAAACAGGAATCCCCTTCACGGGAGAGGAGAACGTCTTCCTCTACTTCTGATACGTTTCTTCTTCATGTGCTGTGTGTGTGTGTGTGTGTGTGTGTGTGTGTGTGTGTGTGTGTGTCTACAGAACACCGAGGATCAAACGCTTTCATATTCACACCACAGAGATCATGCATCATGCTGTGGTTCTTTTGCTGCCGGGAAAAATGTGTTCAAGTGATCAGGAAGTGATGACGGTGATATTTTCAGAATGCACGCAAATCCATCTTTAAGAAGACATCACAGTCATTCACACTGTTCTCACCTAAAGGTACCAGCAGCTGCAGACTACCATCACATGGACTAATTGTGTTATATATATACACATATATTATATACATACATATATATATATATATATATATATATATATATATATATATATATATATATATATATATATATATATATATATATATTGTATGTTCTACCTGGATGATAAACTCATTACAGACTAAATCTCCCATAATACACAGTTTGACCTTTCTGGTTTGTTATGTGCAAAGATAACAGCAGTGAATGTTTGAGGCATTGAGTGTGTGTGTGTAGGTGTGTGTAGGTGTGTGTAGGTGTGTGTGTGTGTGTGTGTGTGTGCTCTTACTTGATGACCGTTCCTTTGGCGCCCCCTGCCGTAGTGAGCATGACCCTGGAGGTGAGGCTGACTCTCAGGTCCTCCTCCTCGAGGCCCAGCAGCTCGGCGCAGTGCTCCAGCGCCTGACTCGACTGCTTCTTGATGGTGCAGCCACCTGGAAGACAGGGAGGAGGGCAGACATGAGCCCACGCTGACAAAACCAGCACCGGGGGGGGGGGGTCGGACCGGTCCGGATCCTGAGGGTTCTACTAAGAAACCACCACAGCTGCTGCTTTCACTGACAGACCATCAAACACTAGAGATTTATACTTCAATAGAAACGATGGAGGTTAAATTACTCTGCTTCAGTGCACAACGTGATCACAAGGCATTCTGGGTAAAAGACCTGCACTCACCAAACGCTCCGAGTGAATACGAGTTTCCTCTGGTAAACAGCTGTGTGTGTGTGTGTGTGTGTGTGTGTGTGTGTGTGTGTGTGTGGGGCTTTTATTGTGAAAGGTAAGAAGGGATGGATCTGGTCTGCGCTGCATTTTGTCAAGATTGAAAGAAGTGATAAAGTTTTACACTATGTTTTGAATACGTCCGTTCCTCACAACCTGATTGGTTGATGCTTATTATTCGCGACGCAAAACTCAGAAAAATGAACCTTTTTCCAAAAAGCAATTTAATTAAATTAAATCTGTTTTCACAGACATGAAGGTTTAAAAAAAACAAAGTCACCAAAGAATATAAATACTGAAGCTACTGAAGAGGAGAGCGGCTGAAACATGTGAGTAGTTTAATATTTATAACACGTGGAGCTTCTGTATTTTACTCCACGTTGGAGTTTAACAGGCTCTCTGTGTGAGTCTGTGTGAGTGTGTGTGAGTGTGTGTGAGTGTGTGTGAGTGTGTGTGAGCTCCTGGGGGGGTTTACTTTCTCTTGTGGCCCAGAAACACAAATAAATATTCCTGAAGAGCTTCCCTGAAATCAGAGCCTCCAGAGACCTCAGACTCCGGATGATTGCCTCCTCTGGCTGAAGGCGCCGCGCTCGCTTTACTGTAAAACACGCCTCAGCATCGGCTCCCGCTGCGACAACCAGTCCGTTAAACAGGCGCCCCGCTGGGCCCCGCTGGGCCCCGTCTTCCACCCCCGCGCGGAGCGAAGGAACGAGGGCGGAGGAGCCGAGAGCTCCGGAGCTCCACGGCTGAAGTTCAAAGCCTCCGTAGAGCTGCGTGGAAGCCGAGCCTCCCTGGAGCGGTTCGCTCGCAAAGAAAACCGCTCAGCAGAATGAGGCGTGAGATGAGGGAGGAGCCACTTGACATGCAGAGAATACGACACTTCAATCCTTTTTGTTTCTAATTATGTAATTAATGAATATAAATCCAAGCCATAAGTTTCCTGTAATGATTCCTTTGGGTTTTAATTAAAGGAAAATCCAAAAGGTCGGGGAGGGGGGGGGGGGGGATGAATATTACAGCCATCAATCAAAAGTGCAGAAGTCTTGAGGGATGAGATCAAAAATGGCGTCTGCCTTTCAGGAACCCGATCTGGAGCGGAGACGCCCGAGAGACGGATGCTCTCTGATACAGAAGAGCTTCTGTTTGTCAGCAGGATTACGGGAAAAACCACCGGTGAGATCTCTCTGATGTTTGTTATAGCAGCTGGTCTACAAGGATCCAGAATACTTCTTTACACCACCGTCCCAAAATAATTTAAACCGCCAAAAATACTAAATGTTGTACTTTTACTTTGATATAGTCATTTATCATGTTTTTTTCTTCATAAAAACACACAATTCAAATGATAAGTAAATTAAATATTGTGTTTTTATAGATTAAAACATCTGTATATTTAACACGAGACTAGAAACACGTTTTACTGAATATTGGAGGAGAACGATCGTCAGTAAAACTTTATTTACACTCCGATGGTTGACGGTTATAACGGTAGAACTTTATTTACACTCTGATGGTTAACGGTAGAACTTTATTTACACTCTGATGGTTAACGGTAGAACTTTATTTACACTCTGATGTTAACGGTAGAACTTTATTTACACTCTGATGGTTAACGGTAGAACTTTATTTACACTCTGATGTTAACGGTAGAACTTTATTTACACTCTGATGGTTAACGGTAGAACTTTATTTACACTCTGATGTTAACGGTAGAACTTTATTTACACTCTGATGTTAACGGTAGAACTTTATTTACACTCTGATGGTTAACGGTAGAACTTTATTTAAACTCTGATGGTTAACGGTAGAACTTTATTTAAACTCTGATGGTTAACGGTGGAACTTTATTTAAACTCTGATGGTTAACGGTAGAACTTTATTTACACTCTGATGTTAACGGTAGACTGTCATTAGTCTGAGGTTCTCATGCGTGGACATCGTGTGTGATTCCAGGTGTTTCTGCTCACCTGAGGTGCTTCCAGCCTCCTCAAAGTCGATGTTTCCGAGGTGCAGCACTCCGGCCACCACCCTGAACAGGTCCAGCTTCTCCGTGTCGTCCAGGCCGATCTTCTTCATCGCCACCGACATCCTGTTGAAGTCGACGTGGTCGTCCAGCAGCGAGTCCTTCAGGGGCCCCGACTTCATGTGCTGAAGAAGAGGAAGAGGAAGAAGAAGAAGAAGAAGAGTTACTGACCGACGCTTCAGCCTTCAGTCACTAAATAAGAGCTTCTTTCCTTCTGACGCAGCAGCTGCATCCTATTAAAACATCGGACTCTCACCTCCTACCAAACTATTCTTCTTCTTCTTCTTCTTCCTTTAGTCGTTGACTCTCTACCTTCATTCTTCCTCTTGTTCTTCCTTTCACACTTCTTCCCTTCTATCCTTTCCTCACTTATGCCCTTCTGTCTTTGCTTCTTTCCCTCCTTCACTCTTATCTTCACATATTTATTCTTTTATTCCTTCTTAATATGTTAATATTTCCTTCTCTATTTATATGTATCTAGTGTTTGACTGTTGCAGTATTTTTGATTTTCTCTTACTATGTTTATTGTTATGTTCATAAACAATGAACCTGTTTGTAATTCATATAAATCAATATTTCTCGTGCGCTTGTTCTGACTTCTTCTGCCCCCTGGTGGCCAAACATGTAGCCATGCAGCTTTAATGTTCTTCTAGCTGGTTGCTTATGAAATACTGCACTTCAGTGAAGGAAATGTAATACTTGTACAGACGTAGCAATAAAGCAGATGTTTCATCTGACAGCCGGTACGTCTTGTGAGGAGACTTTTACCGAGAACACAACGTGTGCTGAGACACGAGCGTCACTTCAGTTTGAGCGAAACGCTCCACGTTTCCTACACGGCAGAAGGAAAGCAGGAAACCACACAAAGAAGTCCAGAGGAAGATAAGAACCAGGACGTTCACACCAGCGTGAAGAAGAAGGACGACACCACAGACCCTCATCTAGCAGCCAGTAACCATCTCGCGTCTTTCATTTCATTCTGCTTTATGTCTCGTGTGGGAACAGAAATCGGTGTTTCCCTTCAGCCGACAGTGAGGCTACTCTAAACACAACGCATTTAATCGGATCGCCTCCGTCAGATGGAACGTGATGTTCTGTTGCTTCAGGCTGCAGAGTTGTGTAATGTGTTGTTTGTTCTCATCACTGGTTGTGTAATATGTGTGCGTGTTGTTGTTGTTGTTGTTGTTGTCTTTATCATAAGTACTGCGGGGGAAGAGATATAATAAGACTAATAATTAGTCAGAGAATATTTACTCCAACAGCAGAGCTTCGGTGCCAGAGCTGAACATTTCTAGTCAGTTTATATTTTAAATGAAAAGCAGAGAAAATATAAAATATATTTCATATATTCATGTATTTATATTTGTGTAACTATTGCTGAGTAAACAAAACTGTGTCACATGTTACATTATGTTACATTTATTCATGAAATGATCTTCAATTAGGGTTATTTATCGTCAAACTACTATTTCTTCTTCTTCTGTTTACATCTTTGAGTTGGTTCTCGTTAAAGTTACGTACTGTAGAAGTATAAGTATATGTACGAGTATATGTACGAGTATATGTATAAGTACGAGTATATGTACGAGTATATGTATATGTATAAGTATAAGTATAAGTATAAGTATACTGATGTATTTTATACTTTAATGAAGAAAAGCAAAGTGATGTTCACACATCGGTGGAACGTGAGCTCAAGAGCAGAATCCTGCAGCTCCGAGCAGCAGCATTCATCACATGGAGATATATTAAATGATGCATAAGAATATTAAAACAAACCATGATACATTATTAAAGAGCGCGGACATGATGCAGGCGCTTAAAGAGAATGTTTCAGAGGAAGTTATGAGCTCAACTATGAATTTATATGATTGGATTTATAGATTTTCAATCCGTGTTCCTCTTGATGGAGATAATTAATAACGCTGCGCTGCAGGGAGATGCCGTCTGCAGCGTCTGTAATGGAATACGTGTGCATAATTAATCAAAGGCTGAGGGCGAGAGGAAGGAGCTCATTTCACACCGCGGCCTTCTTCTTATTAATGCGGCGCATTAGAGGTCTTTGTGCCGAGGCGCTCGGCTAATTCACAGGTTTGCTGATATATATTTATTCTAAATATCTTATGTTGAGATCATCTTCACTGGGTCGTAGCATCGTAATTAAATAAACACATATTCAGAAAGGCGTTCTTCTCCGTTTCTCTTCCACCTCGGCTGCTTGAGGTGAGAACACAGGTCAGGACTGAAGAAGAGGAGGAGACCAACCTGCAAACCTCACACCTTCAATGGTTTCATTTTCTACAGCAATGATCTCAACACTTCGTTCCACTGTAGAGTCTGTTAGCTTTGGATATTTTTTGGGAGTTTTAAGACTTTTTTAAAAAGCCTGGAAGAGACAGATCACTTTTAAAGAGACACATTCTTACTCTTAAAACTTTAATTCTAACGCAATGAATCAGTTCTACTTGGGGCCCTATGGCCGCTTCTCTAAAGATATACAGTGTAATATAATATAATATAATATAATATACAGTATATAACTGTTTAACTGGGTCAGTTTTCTGACTGACTACAGTTTAGATATTTAATTATCTCTCACGGCCGCAAGGATTCACTCTAAAGCCTGAAAATGAGACTGAATCACTTATTAAAACATTCTGTCGTCTTTTACTGAGTGAATCCCAAAGACTTTGTAGAACAGCTGTAGTACATCTGTAGAACATCTGTAGAACATCTGTAGAACATCTGTAGTACATCTGTAGTACATCTGTAGAACATCTGTAGTACATCTGTAGAACATCCTGCATTAGTGGCATTAGTTAGTCAACATTGGGCTTCTCTAAGGAGAGGGACTAGGGAGAGGGACTAAGGAGAGGGACTAGGGAGAGGGACTAGGGAGAGGGACTAGGGAGAGGGACTAAGGAGAGGGACTAAGGAGAGGGACTAGGGAGAGGGACTAAGGAGAGGGACTAAGGAGAGGGACTAAGGAGAGGGACTAGGGAGAGGGACTAAGGAGAGGGACTAGGGAGAGGGACTAGGGAGAGGGACTAGGGAGAGGGACTAAGGAGAGGGACTAAGGAGAGGGACTAGGGAGAGGGACTAAGGAGAGGGACTAAGGAGAGGGACTAGGGAGAGGGACTAAGGAGAGGGACTAAGGAGAGGGACTAAGGAGAGGGACTAGGGAGAGGGACTAAGGAGAGGGACTAAGGAGAGGGACTAGGGAGAGGGACTAGGGAGAGGGACTAGGGAGAGGGACTAGGGAGAGGGACTAGGGAGAGGAGAGGGACTAAGGAGAGGGACTAGGGAGAGGGACTAGGGAGAGGGACTAAGGAGAGGGACTAGGGAGAGGAGAGGGACTAGGGAGAGGGACTAGGGAGAGGGACTAGGGAGAGGGACTAGGGAGAGGAGAGGGACTAAGGAGAGGGACTAGGGAGAGGGACTAGGGAGAGGGACTAGGGAGAGGGACTAGGGAGAGGGGAGGGACTAGGGAGAGGGACTAGGGAGAGGGACTAGGGAGAGGGACTAGGGAGAGGGACTAGGGAGAGGAGAGGGACTAAGGAGGGACTAGGGAGAGGGACTAAGGAGAGGGACTAGGGAGAGGGACTAGGGAGAGGGACTAGGGAGAGGGACTAAGGAGAGGGACTAGGGAGAGGGACTAGGGAGAGGGACTAGGGAGAGGGACTAGGGAGAGGGACTAGGGAGAGGGACTAAGGAGAGGGACTAGGGAGAGGGACTAGGGAGAGGGACTAGGGAGAGGGACTAGGAAGAGGGACTAGGGAGAGGGACTAGGGAGAGGGACTAGGGAGAGGGACTAGGGAGAGGGACTAGGGAGAGGAGAGGGACTAAGGAGAGGGACTAGGGAGAGGGACTAGGGAGAGGGACTAGGGAGAGGGACTAGGGAGAGGAGAGGGACTAAGGAGAGGGACTAGGGAGAAGGACTAAGGAGAGGGACTAGGGAGAGGGACTAGGGAGAGGGACTAGGGAGAGGGACTAGGGAGAGGAGAGGGACTAAGGAGAGGGACTAGGGAGAGGGACTAAGGAGAGGGACTAGGGAGAGGGACTAGGGAGAGGGACTAGGGAGAGGGACTAAGGAGAGGGACTAAGGAGAGGGACTAAGGAGAGGGACTAAGGAGAGGGACTAGGGAGAGGAGAGGGACTAAGGAGAGGGACTAGGGAGAGGGACTAAGGAGAGGGACTAAGGAGAGGGACTAGGGAGAGGGACTAAGGAGAGGGACTAGGGAGAGGGACTAGGGAGAGGGACTAGGGAGAGGGACTAAGGAGAGGGACTAAGGAGAGGGACTAAGGAGAGGGACTAGGGAGAGGGACTAGGGAGAGGGACTAGGGAGAGGGACTAAGGAGAGGGACTAAGGAGAGGGACTAAGGAGAGGGACTAAGGAGAGGGACTAGGGAGAGGGACTAAGGAGAGGGACTAGGGAGAGGGACTAGGGAGAGGGACTAAGGAGAGGGACTAAGGAGAGGGACTAAGGAGAGGGACTAGGGAGAGGGACTAGGGAGAGGGACTAGGGAGAGGGACTTCAGTCATATTGGCTGTAATGAACAGACTCTAGCAGAACTGGCAGGAGTCTAGATTTACAGAATAATATTTAAAAAATGAACTTTGGTTTCACAAAAAGAAGAAAACTTTGGATTTATTTGAAGGTGCAGATGTGTTGAAACACAGGAACAGAGGAATCTAAGAAGTCCCAGAGAAACACAGAAACCAATGACGAGAGGATGCTGAGCAAACAGCAGAGAGGAGAAGTTCACAGAGAGACGGAGGCGACTGGCTGTAAATCAAAAGGTACAAACTGAACGGCACACGAGAGGAAAGCAGCGAGCAGGAGAACCGTCGCCGGAGGCAGTAAATCTCAGCTGAATCTGCTGAGTCAGCTTTTAAAGGAGACGCTAATGTTGTTTCGGAGAGCGATTGTTTCCTTTGTTAACGGCCCGAAGGGGCGATGACGGGTCGGGCTTGTAACTAAGATTGAGACAGAAAAACAAACAGGACACAAGAACAAACTGCAGCTACGAGAACAGGCTGATCGTCTTCACCGGACAATAAAAAACATTTAAAGTTATTGAACCGGATTAAACATCTGCACTCGCAAGAGAAAGAGAACGAGTAAGAGGTACCGACTGACAGAGAGAACCGCGTTCCACCATTTTATTCTACATGACCAGAAGAACCTGAATAAACTCTCTCATCTCTCGTCTCGTTCCCTTTGAAGAGAGAAAGTTTCATCGTTCAGGTGTTTCAGGCTAGCGCTCTTATTTTGAAATATCTAAACTCTTTGTGAGCTTCGTGCTCGGTTACTTGAGTTCAAGTTATTCATGTGGCGCCATTTTCTTTAAGAGTGGGGATATAAAACTACAAGTATACTAAGTACATTTAAAAATGGAATAATATGTCGTATTATTAAGTAAAAGTGACTTTTACTTGTTTTCTGCTCAATAATTCTGATCAAACTGCTGCTTCAGCTGAAAGACGGAGCAGTAAAGTGATGATAAAGTGAAGCGTCTGTTGGTTTCTCCTCACATGAAGGTTTTCTTGAAGTCTCTCAATAACTCCAATAGAAAAGCTCCACATTGCTCTGATAACTTAAAACATTACCGAACAAAACGATCTAAACTTTGTCTGTTTCTGCGGTTCAGGAGAAGAACAGGAGAAGAACTTTACCTCGGAGCTCTTGCGGTTCTGCAGCACCTGCTTGTCCGTGTCTTTGGAGGCGAAGAAGCGAGTGCATCCTCTGTTCAGGTACTGCAACACAAAGAACCACAACGAGCAGAACTTCAGAGGACAAAGAGAACAAAGAGGACAAAGAGAACAAAGAGCTTCCGTGTAAATGCTGCACAGAAGAAAAGTCAATCGGCTGTTTTCCAACTGGTGAGGAGCGAATCAACCAAGAACAACTAATTATCATGATTCAGAATACGATGTTTGATTCTCAGTAATGTTTGTTGAGTGTAAACGTTGAGTTTGAGAGTCTCTCTCGTTCGTGTGCGAGTCTCGAGATAATTAGAGTCGCTCCACGTTTCTGTTGGTCTCACCATTCATCTCAATAATTAAATTAGCATTCGCACAAAAAAAGAAAAAGCAATTGATTCAGGTTTTGTTAATGTCTTCCCAACAGCTGTCCTCCGACAGAGACAAAGACTCCGACACCAACGTCCTCATCCCGGGGGGGGGGGGGGGGGGGGTTCATTACAGGAGGAACATCGGGGACGACTCAGACGGGACACATTCTCCGTCAGAGAGAAATACGGTCGTGTGGTGTTTATTGTGTCACGTTCATCTGTCCTTGTCTCCTCCTTTCCTCACACCTTTGTCCTTCATCCTTTCCTCTTTACTTTTCTTTACTTCCTGTACTCGTTTGTCCTGCAGTCGTTTGTCATTTGGGACCACAGACGGTTCATAAGAAGTGGACGTAGTCGTCGTGACGTCTGTCATTGGTTTGTGGACTTAAAGTTTTGAAGCCTTGAGTCCGCCGTCGCCATCTTGTTTTTTTGCAACCAGTGAACAGGAAGTGACCATATCTGGACTGAGGAGGAGTGACGTAGAGACGCCGTACACGTCTCTGGTAGAGACCTGTCAATCACTGTGTAGCCCCGCCCCTAAAGCATCCCCTGCTTTATGGTCTGTTTGACTCTAAATGGACCATCATTTACTAAATGAACATCATGCTGTATTGAAGAAGACTTGAAACTAGAGATTGAGACCATAAACTCATGTTTACAATGTTTACTGAGGTAATAAATCAAGAGAGAAGTAGAGTCATTTTCTCATAGACTTCTATGCAACCAGAGGAGTCGCCCCCTGGTGGACACTAGAGAGAATGCAGCTTTAACACTTCATTCTTGCCACGATTACGTTTTTTCCTACAACTGCTTTACTTCTTTCCTTCTGTTCCTGTCCTCTTTTTTCTTAGCTTTCCTACTTCCTTCCTTCCTTCCTTCCTTGTTTCCCTCCTCGTTTGACTCTCTTTCCACGTGCATGTAGTTATGTCCACCTTTTTGGTTTTCTCTCCTTCACACTTAATTCTCTCCTTCCTTCTTTTCATCCCTCCATCCTTCTTTCTATCATTGATTCCTTCTTTTTTATACCATCCTGTTTTCTAGTTCCTCCTTTTGATACTTCCTTTCCTCTAACTTCTCACGTTATCCATGTTTGTTTCCTTCCTTCTCTCTTATCTCTCCTTGTGCCCTTCCTCGAAAAACCATTTTACTCTGTGAAGGATCTGAGAGCTTCTTCCACCACACACACACACACACACACACACACACACACACACACACACACACACACACACACACACACACACACACACACACACACACACACACACACACACACACACACACACACACACACACACACACACTTTGTGAATCACTTAACACCAAAGACTTTCTTCCTGTTTTAAAGTTTGACCCTGAACGCCTCTCTCTGCGCCGTCCGACCTACAAACTAAACTTCTAGGAGTTCATCACAGACGCTGATCTTCCTCCTCAGATCTTCCTCGTCTTCCTCAGATCTTCCTCGTCTTCCTCACATCTTCCTCCAGCAGCAGAGGAAACCGGACGGATGAATCCATCAGAAGACTGAGGGACGAGCAGTGAGCTGCAGGGCGTCGGCACGATGACGCAGGAGAGAATGAACTATTGAATTGAGACGCAGCCGATAAAAGGAGAAAGCATGACTCAGCACTTTGTTCTGGATCTGCTTTAGTCCAATAAGGAAAAAGGAAGCATGTGTGTTCAGCTCTTTTTGTTATTACTGCTATTATCAGTTATTATTAAACTATTTAACAGTGTGATCATCACCATATCTTTATGTTTCAACTCTTAGAACCAACGGATGTTTCCCTTTATGTTCAGGATAAGTTCATCTGTGAATTCAATCAGAATCTTCAGTATTTACAGACTTCTAGTAACTTGTAGATTTTGGGGATTAAAGAGTTAATTGGCTAATTATTGCTGCTTGTGTTTTGGGCTGATTCCAGTATTAATAAACAGATTCATTTCACTGGAAGCTCGTTGATATGAAACTAACTTGACGAAGTGTTTAGTGTTGAGTTTATCAGGAGATTTGCTCCATGAATAAATGTTTTAAACTTGTTTCTTTCTGCGTGTTTTCATCAAACAGACTCGATTTGCGTCGACTAGCTTGAAGTTAATATTTGTTTCTTGTCGAGAATAAAAAATGCTTCTTATGAGAAACCATCTGGTTTCTGGGTTTGTTGACTTATTGGTTCAACAATCCTTTTGATTTATTTCCTGTCTTTCCCCTTGTGCATTGATGTATGTGTACAGTATATATATATAATATATACTTATTGTTACTGATCTCTTCTTTCTCCTGAATAAAGTCACGATCAGCTCATAAACGTGTGAGTGTGCAGCTGCAGAATAGAGTCACGGGTTTGTTTGTATTGTATTTAGTATTTAGTGCCAGAGAGAGTTTTCCTCCTGAACACCGTTTATGCCTCTAAATGCTGAATGTGCATCTGGGACTCTGCACGCACAAATAGTTTAGCATTTATTATTTTAAGGCTCTTCTGGGACGAGCATTGGAAATTAGCAGAAGCTTTAAATGCTGCGATACACTGCATTGGATAATCCTGTAACTCTCCATGTACATAAATAAACATGAAATGAAAGGAAAGTAAAACCGCAGGGATTTTCATGGAGAAATACAAATAATCACGCGAAAAACGTCATAAAATTCAAAATGGCCGACTTCCTGTTGGGTTTAGGACAAACCTCCAAGAGGCTTTTTTGTACGTCCCATCATGTTACATCTACCGACCGAACTTCATGCAGCTGAGTGAAACACAACGATGGGGCTGCTCAAACAGCAGCTCCTGTGTCCTGAGAGGTAGAATCAGTGTTTAGTGAGTCCGCCGTCTTTAAAGTCTGTTTCTATAAACTCGTGTACCGTAGTAAAAACACTGCCTGTGGAGAAGAAGCTCGACTAAAGAACCGTCGACGTGTTCGTACCCTGAACGTGTCCGGGGAGCTGAGGTGGAACTTCTGCCGGATGTCCTCGGAGGCTCCGGCACACAGTCGGTAGAAGATGTGGTAGTTCCTCTCCTCTTTGCTTTGTCTGCAGATCCTCGACTTCTCCAGCAGGTAGTGCGACACGAAGCCGCCCACCACGGCGTTCTGAAGACACACGAGACGCATTTTAAATCTCCTAAACACCAACCGACTGCTTTAGCCTCAATCAAAAGATCAGAGATATCAATCAAATATCAGTAAAATCTCATTTTCTATCTGTTTAAATGGAGGAATCAGCTGCTAATAAAGTAGGAAATCTAGAAAAATCCAGAGCAACACAATAGAAATGTGTATAAATGTAAATATTCTGATTTATCGCAGGTCTGCAGAGACAAAAGTGATCGTAACTGCAGAAGCGGAGGCCTCATTACTTTGATTTTTTACGCTGTGTCAGCGTCTCAGATTGTGTTTATTACTGAATAAACAGTTCACGCTGAAGAACCACAGCGATCAGGCTTCATGTGTAATTCACAGCTCTTTGATAAAAGCACCTTCTCGTTGAAGTGGATCTCCACAAACTTCCCGAAGCGGCTGCTGTTGTTGTTCCGGACCGTCTTTGCGTTTCCGAACGCCTCCAGCAGCGGGTTGGCTGGAAAACACGACGACAACAACAACAACCGGAGTCAAGAAACACAAACCGGAGAATGAATCCAAAGTTATGATGAAGAGCAGCGATGAAGAGCAGCAGTCTGACCTTCCACTATCCTCTCATCGATGTCCTGACCGGTTCCATACGAGCTCGTCAGGTACCTGTCCGCAGAAACACACTTTTATATCAGCGGTATGTGAAGTTATATATATATATATATATATATATATATATATATATAAATATATATTATATTGTTGTAAAGTGCAGTGAACACAGGTACAGTGAAGCATAAAGACGCAGCGTCGTCCTCACTTGAGCACAAACTTGGTGTTCTCGGTCTTGCCGGCTCCGGACTCCCCCGACACGATGATGGACTGGCTCATCTTCAGGACCTTCATGTCTCGGTACGCCTTGTCAGCTGGAGGCAGAAGCAGCAGCGGTTACATTACCGCCGTCATCATCTAAACGCATATTAATCTTTTCAGTCATTTCAGATGAAGTCTGAGGGAAACGCAGACACAGCTGTGACGTGTTCAGAGGACTGTGGGAAGTCTGAGCGCTGACTGCCGCCTGCTGGACGAATGAGGAACTACAACAGGAGACTATTTAATACGTTTCCCTTCATCTCACTGTTTTAATAGTTATTCACACTGTTTTATTTATACACATATATGCACAATAAACCTGGTTCCTACAGAAGCGCTCTAGAGGGAGAAGCAGAGGATGTTGACTCACCGATGGCGTAGACGTGAGGCGGCAGCGTTCCCAGAGAGCGACCTCGGTACTTACTGATGGTCTCTGCGGAGTAAAGCTTTGGGAGGTCATAGTACGGGTTCACCGCTATCAGGATGTTAGCTACAAACGTCTGGAGGAGAGGAGGAAGAGGAGAAGGAGGAGGAGGAGGAGGAGGAGGAGGAGGAGGGCAAACATCACTTAGGAACAAACGTTGTTCAGGAGAAGACGAACCTCTAACAGAATCAACGCTGCAGCCTCGTCACTGAATGTTGAGTCAGTGTTCTTTCCTACATTTCCCAGAAGCCCCGTTGAGTTCAACAAAGTGCTTCAGATTCCTGCTTTCAGGACTTAAAGACAGACAGAGCGGTTTATTGATTCTACGTCTTCACTTTAACTGCATTTAAATAACAGAAGCTCTAAATAATCTCCTCTAATCTGAATAAGTAGATTATTAATTGTTCTTCTCACAACAAACAAAAACAAAACATTCTATAACTTATTCTGTTATTTTCCCAAATAAGATCTACATCACATCCTGACAATACGAGTTTATAAAACAATGTTAGCGTCCTGGACGTCTTCTTCATCCCCGTGTTTCACAATATGAGATTATGTTTTAATGTGTCTGTTGCTGTTTGATCTCTAAATGTGTGAAGACTCAATAAACTGTGAATGAATCCATAAATATGATGGAGAGACAGTTCCCTCTGCAGCCACTAGAGGGCAGCGTGCAGCACCGAGTCTGATCCCCATTCAGCCTCAGATTACATCATCATCACCTGTGTGTGTGTGTGTATGTGTGTGTGTGTGTGTGTGTGTGTGCGTGTGTGTGTGTGTGTGTGTGTGTGTGTGTGTGTGTGTGTGTGTGTGTGTGTGTGTGTGTATAACTCACATAAATCTTGTCTTTGCTGTATCTCACGCGGACGTTGTTGAGCAGAGTGGCTTCATTCAAGTACATCAAAGAACCTGAGACACAAAAAACACTCATTCAACAACAGCAAAGTCATGATGAACGTATGAAAGAAAAGATTCACATTTACAAACTGTGGCACATTGTGAGAAGATGATGCTGATAATATACGATCTGTTTATTAAAACAGGAAGAACTTCACACCATCGTGATGAAAACAAGACGCAGAGTTTGACTTTCAGAGGAACAAACGTGGTCGAGTAACGTTTAGAACACTTCAGAGAATAAAGACGGAGGAACTCACAGTTGTCCTCCACGTGTTTGTTCACGTCGTCCTCAGCAGCAAAGACCTGGTTCACTGCAGCCTGGAACGTCTGCAGAGGAGGCAAGGAAAGGAGAGTTAAGGCAAGGAAAGGAGAGTCAAGGCAAGGAAAGGAGAGTCAAGGGAAGGAAAGGAGAGTTAAGGCAAGGAAATAAGAGTTAAGGGAAGGAGAGTTAAGGCAAGGAAAGGAGAGTTAAGTGAAGGAAAGGAGAGTTAAGTGAAGGAAAGGAGAGTTAAGGGAAGGAAAGGAGAGTTAAGTGAAGGAAAGGATCGTGAATCAAGTAAAAAAGATCAAACAAGTAAAACTGAAAATCTATTCATTGTCTTCTTCGAGTGAAAGGATTATTTGAGTTTCATGACACAGAAAGTTATCTGTGATTAGATCATTCATGTGTTTCTAGTAAATTATAATGTCCTCCTCCTCCTCCTCCTCCCTCCTTGCTTCCTCCTCCCTCCTTGCTTCCTTGCTTCCTCCTCCCCCCCCCCCTCCCCCTCCTCCTCCTCTTTCCAAAGTATCAACATCAAAATATACTTTAAATACCAAAAGTGAAAGTACTCATTCTGCAGAATAATATATATAAAATAAGTATTGATGCATTCATGTGTTCATCACTTCTGGTAGTTTAATCTATAATTATACATCATCATTTATATTATGTATTAATGTAATATAAATAGTATAGAATACTTCCTCTCAGTTTGCTCTTGTATTTAATCTGAACCTGAGGTTCAGTCGCCTCATTCTCTCCAGCGGAGGCTCGCTGCACATTCTCAGCCCAAACTGGACGCATTCCACAACGCTGTGAGGAGAGAAAAGGGAGGAAGAGGAGGAGGAAGAGGAGGAGGAGAAGCCAAACACTGTTCACCCTTTCATCACCAGCGAGGAGAGAAACAGCGACTGGGAGCAGATTGTTCCAAGAGGCCGTTAAACCTGCGCCGCCATCTTTGCTCTGAATTATGTTTAACAGTTAAAGTTGTAACCTTTATTTTAAAGGCATTCATGACTTGAGGTTTCTAACTTGTCACCAGGAGCTCGTGGACGTTGAGCTGAAGACGTGAACACATGAGTCACGTACTCAGCGTTAAACTGCAGCTCCTCAAACGGCCACTCGAGGCTCTAAAAGCGAGTGAATCTCCATCAGATGACTGATAATAATGATGATAACTGACGCTGAGGCCGATCAAACTGTGATTTACGGGACAAAGAGTCGTCCATTGTGGGCATCGAGCTCTGTGTCGTCACACGCTGGCACAGACTGTCCTCGGCCGGACAGACGGGACGTTGTTCTGCATGAAGCGATGGTGGACAGTGTGAAATAATGTGTCGGAGATCTGATGCTGCTTCAACCAGAGGAACAAAGACTCCACCGAGCAGACGCCCCGGGTTCAAGACCACAGGTATTCCAGCGTCACCGTGAGTTAACAGATCTTAATCTCTTTCCTTCCCTTGACTCTCCTTTCCTTCCCTTAACTCTCCTTTCCTTCCCTTGACTCTTCTTTCCTTCCCTTGACTCTTCTTTCCTTCCCTTAACTCTTCTTTCCTTCCCTTGACTCTTCTTTCCTTCCCTTGACTCTCCTTTCCTTCCCTTGACTCTTCTTTCCTTCCCTTGACTCTTCTTTCCTTCCCTTGACTCTTCTTTCCTTCCCTTGACTCTTCTTTCCTTCCCTTGACTCTTCTTTCCTTCCCTTGACTCTTCTTTCCTTCCCTTGACTCTTCTTTCCTTCCCTTGACTCTTCTTTCCTTCCCTTGACTCTCCTTTCCTTGCCTTAACTCTCCTTTCCTTCACTTAACTCTCCTTTCCTTCCCTTAACTCTCCTTCCCTTGACTCTTCTTTCCTTCACTTAACTCTCTTTTCCTTCCCTTAACTCTTCTTTCCTTCCCTTAACTCTTCTTTCCTTCCCTTAACTCTCCTTTCCTTCCCTTGACTCTCCTTTCCTTGCCTTCACTCTCCTTTCCTTCTCTTGACTCTCCTTTCCTTAACTCTTCTTTCCTTCACTTAACTCTCCTTTCCTTAACTCTTCTTTCCTTCCCTTGACTCTCCTTTCCTTAACTCTTCTTTCCTTCACTTAACTCTCCTTTCCTTAACTCTTCTTTCCTTCCCTTGACTCTCCTCTCCATGTGTGAGTTCTGACTGCAAAAATAAAGAAAATGGGTCAAAGATCCACGACTCAGCAAAGATTTGAATTAAAGACGGACCAAAATACACAAAGACACGACCCAGAACCCAGAACTATACAACAGAAAGTACTTTGTGTCTTCAAAATCAAACTAGTACATCGTGATCCAGGTACTGCCGTCTGTGTGCAGCGACATTCCTGAGAAAAGGCCTCCGAAAATCTACGTTTGAGCGTCAAAAACACCCACGAAGAAGAGCGCGTCTGTGACCGTGGAGACCCAGAGTCTCGGCTAACAGCGACATCAGCACTCGATCCGGTTAAAATGAGCTTAAAACACACTGGAATCACTCTACTGTACATGATGATGATGAATAAATAAAGTCACCATCAATCATATGTAAATAAAGGACAAAGAATAATAAAGAAATGGCAACAACTGCGTGAAATTCAGTGTTTTATCCGCGATAACGTCCGTCGTCTGTTTGAGCCACGAGCAACAAGCAGAACACGTGTTAAAGTATATTTAGTTACTAGTTGTGTTAAAGTATATTTAGTTACTAGTTGTATTAAAGTATATTTAGTTACTAGTTAGAACACGTGTTAAAGTATATTTAGTTACTAGTTGTATTAAAGTATATTTAGTTACTAGTTAGAACGCGTGTTAAAGTATATTTAGTTACTAGTTGTATTAAAGTATATTTAGTTAGAACGTGTTGGAACAAGATAACCTGAGAGCGTGAAATCAGTTTGAACTGAATCAACAGCATCAACACATTTGAGTCAAGTCAGAAGATTTAACAACATGTCACCGTTTGTTATGTTGGTTTTTTTGTGTTGCTTTTTAAAATTTTATTTTTAAATGTTTATATTTATTTATTATATCTTTTTATTTATAATTATTTATTTATAATTATTTTATTTTATTATTAATTTTGTTTCTAATTATGTAATTTCTGTTATTAACTTCCAACGCGTATTCTGAAAATCTATAAACACACACACACACACACACACACACACACACACACACACACACACACACACACACACACACACACACACACACACACACACACACACACACACACACACACACACACACACACACACACACACTGAGGAGGCTCTCGGTCACTGAGGCATTCTGGGAAAAACAGATTACGGAGACGGAGCTCGGTGGGTTCCCACGGCGACGGGGCTCTCAGCGACATTAACAGCTTTGCCGTGAATTAGCGGCGAAGCGGCTAACGAGGAACGTCCGTTTGTCTCGTTGTGAAGAGACACTCGACTTCACATGAAGCACAGCGGAGCCGAGAGGTCCGGAGGTGAATCATTGAGGGAACGAAGCTTTACTGCTGCCACAGCTGAGAACTCCACCAGATCACATTAAGAGACTCAAACTCAGATAATCATTAACACACAGGAAGCTAACGCTGAATATAAACCCTTTCATACTCTTATGAAAGAAACACGTATGTTTACATTTCAACCTTCAAAGAGTCCGATTTAGCACCAACAACGTCCGATGCAGCAGAACTACAGATATCCTCTAAAACCTGGCGCCTACATCCCCCACAATGCAACTTGAGATTCAGGCGTGCCACGCTGTGTTCACGGTGTTAGCGTAGCTTAGCACCAATCGATCCAGACTCCGTTCAGAAAACAAGTATTTTAACAGTTGTTAGCTTGTCGCCTTGAGGAGAAAACTAACAAAACATGAATTCAGACTTTTTACAAATCTGCATCATAACGTTGTTATTTCGGCTTCTTCCTCGTCCGTTTATTGTGATTAAACCACAGCTGAGTCTGAGTATTCTGGGTTCATACAGCTGTGGTGAGTGTCTGGATAGACACACTTATGAACCATAATGTTTAAATTATTAAGATTTGCTTTGTGTTTGGTGTGAACACAGCATTATGCTAGTTAGGGGCTAATGTAGCCCGGAGCCGCTAGCCTGCAGCAGAGACGAGCACCTTCTTACCGAACTCCGCCTCCAGATTATTTTATCTCGTGTAGTCTTCAGACTCAAGTGACATCACATGAGTCGTCTCAAAGCCGACAAACCGAACTGGCAGAAGGAAACGTTTGCTCAGAACAGAACAAAAAGAAGAGATGAACGTATCCGTGAAGGTCGGCTCACCTTTCCCTTCTTGAGAGGTTCGATGCTGAGGCTGTCGGCTCCGATGTCCACGATGGTTCCCAGCTGGAACCCGTCCGCTGGGTGGGGCGCCCACACCGGCTTCCCGTCCTCCATCGCTCTGCTCTGACGCCTCTGGAAAAACACCACAAGCAGAGCAACGTTTATTAAAAGGTTGCTCAAGAAAGTTACAGCATCTCTCTCCTGAAAAGGTTCCGTCAAATGATAAATAGCGGATCTGATCGGATTAAATCCAAATGAAACAAAGCGGGAAAAAAAGGAAACTTTTGTCTCAAGTTGATCCAAACAGCTTTTAGGTAATATTTCCAAATAAAATGTAGATATCTTCATATGTACTTCTTCTTATACATTTTACTACTTTGTGTTCATGCAGACTTTATTAAAGACTTTATTTAATGTTGGATTAACTCGTCTCCATGTTATGCGGTCGGAGATGAATCATTGAAAATCTAAAGAACGGGAGCGCTCGTCAAACGGCATCGAGTCTCTCGTGACGTTTGGCTCGGAGCTCTCTGGGGCTTTGTGTGGAAGCCAACAAACCAATTACAGTGTTATTGAGTGAAACCAGCAGCTGACGGTCTGTTGTGGTGCTGAAGCTGATCCCTCAGGGACGAGCTCTGATACTCACAGCCCAGAATAAACCGAACCGGACAAAGTGTTGCTGCTTTCTAATCGTCTCGTTCAGGAGACAGTCTCGTGTATCTTCTGTCATCAGTGCTGCATTACAATCAAAAGTTATTAAATATTAACGCCTTTAACGGCTGGCTAGTTAGCTAGCTAGCTTTGCCTGTTGCGTTACATAAATACAGTCGTTTAAAAACACAGGAAACAACTTAGTTAAGTTTAGGCAACAAACATACTTAGTTAGAGTTAATAAAAGATGGCGGAATACTATTTTCCGAGGTAAAACTACGAATGTCTGGCTCGGTCGACTTCACATTGACGCTTAGCCCGACCAAGCTGCTTTAAAATAACCGTTCATTAAAGCCGCTACCCCTTTCAATTAGCTTATGCTAATCGCTACTGCTAGCTATGTGTATGCTAGCGATTAGCGTAAGTGATTCACAGGCTAAGTGAAAGGGCGACGGCTACTTCTCTACTCTCAGTACGTTGGTTTTAAAGAGATGTGGTGACGAAAGACTACAAACGCCTAATGGCTCCAGATCAGCTGAAGTTTAATTGTAATAGCCGTGTTTCAACCGGTAGAATTCAAATACTTTGCACTAAAATGTCAACGTTAGGAGCCGAATCCATCAACGGCACAACTACATACACACCTGCATCGTCTTTTAGCTTGTTTGGGGGTTTATTAACTCTTTAAACATCAACACAGAACCAAAGAAACATGTTTAACAGAGTCAGACGTCATGAATGACTCGAGGTCACTGAGCCGAGTCGTGTCTTACAGTTTCCATCCAGCAGCTCTCTCTCTCCAACATGGTGGCTTCCTGCCAACCTTAATGACAGCACTGAGTTTCTACGGGAACGTGAAATAACGAGAGGCCTTTAAATTCAATAAACCAGAACCATGTGGGAACAACGGGCCCCGTTATTGGTCCTGGTGTACCTGCAGGCTCCGGTGTTCTTCACTCTCCGAGTGGCGACGAGAGTTTAACCTCGTTTGAATCGGTGGAAGATAACGGAAACAAACAAGCGTGGCTGTGGAAGCACCGCCACAACAAACACTGTTTAAATCTACTAACAAGCACCGTGACGCCTCACAGAGCTCCATTAGAACACATGGATGAGCCTCACTGATGCTCCTTCATCACCAGGAACACACACACACACACTCACTAGAGCACCTGATGTGGATTCATCCGCCGCTGAAAATAGTCCCCAACAAATGCACTCTTTCCTCCTGTTTGAGGAGATTTGTGATGAAACTTTCTGTGTTTTTAAAGATTTCAGTCTTCAGTAGGAACCAATGAGCTGAGAGCTGCAGACAGGAAGTCATTTTCCGACAGGTTAACGGTGTTTTAATGAGAGTATTTATAGTATTTGTGGCAGTTTGCGTCTGAAAACCAGTGACGGCGCTTCAACTAGTTCCTGAGATGCAGAAAGGTTCACAAACACGTGACTCAGTCCGTGACTACGACGTTCTCTCGCTTCTCTCCGGGGAGAACGAGCTCAGCTCGAAGGCCTGAATGTAGAGGAAAGGTTGCTGGTAACTCATTGTCGGGGCTGTAAAAACGTGAACAAAGCACCAGACTGCATTTCACTTTGTGATATCTAATGAGAGAAGCTCCGGACAGACGGTACCGACCCGCAGTCGTGGAGGTTAAACTCTGAACCGGAACCAGAACCTTTAAGTTGACTGTGAAGATGGAAGTCTATTGTGAAAAGACGAGCACGTAACGAGTACAAACGCGAACGTGTGGCTGGACTTTAGCAGGAAAACGCACCAACTTTTCATAAGATATCATACGAACCGTTGTGTGACGACACGCTGCAACTAATAAATCAGTAGAAGAAGAAGTATTCAGATCCGTTACTTTGATAAACGCAGCAAGACCACAAATTAAAAATGTTCCATAGCCCGTATTCAAACTCTTACTTAAGCTAGAGGTACTTTAAAGTACTTTAAAGTACTTTAATGATACAGCAGTCTGGCACCAGCTAGTGTTGAGTTACTAAACTGTAATGTCTCTTATCTCTGAAGTGTAGTAAAGTATTACAGCATGAATTAAAAGTACAATAAAGTAACAGTACTGGAGTAAAAGTATTGAGTTACTTAAAGAACAAAGTGTTGATTCAAACTCCCTCAGTGAACTTGTATTACTAGTAAAGTCTCTTTGATGAATGTTTTCAACATAATAATCTGACATCATGAATGAAATAAAGTTTATTCAGATAAATCATCATCGTCTACCAGCACACAGGAAGTGATGTAATCCTGAGACGCCAATAGAAACTGGATGAAAGAGGTAATAAACGTGGGTTATTGGCTCAACCTTGGTAATTAAAGATTCTGTGACTTCCTCCTGGTAGTAAAACAGTCCTGACCTCAGATCTGTTAACAGGAGACGACCTGCAGTGAAGCCAACGCTTCATGTGTTAAAGCTGCATTCTCTCTAGTGTCCACCAGGGGGCGACTCCTCTGGTTGTATAGAAGTCTATGAGAAAATGACTCTACTTCTCTCTTGATTTATTACCTCAGTAAACATTGTAAACATGAGTTTATGGTCTCAATCTCTAGTTTCAAGTCTTCTTCAATACAGCATGATGTTCATTTAGTAAATGATGGTCCATTTAGAGTCACACAGACCATAAAGCAGGGGATGCTTTAGGGGCGGGGCTACACGGTGATTGACAGGTCTCTACCAGAGACGTATACGGAGGATTTTCACCTTTTTCTTCATTGCAGCTCTAATGTAACATCGACTCATATTTGACTCATTGTGCAGCTTTACGACAGTCAAAGGATTTCATGTGTTTCTGCTTCACTGATATGATTCAACTTAATTATTGATTATATTGTTATATTGTTATAATTAATATAAACTTTTTATTTGCCGCATGCACAGTAAAATGCAGGAGGCATAATCTCTAAAAGAGCTATTTAAATGATTAAAACTATAGATATTCTGTATGTAAAAAAAAGTATTTAAATACTGACTCAGCTGTGTAACTCTTCCAGCATATAAAACATGTAAATAACATCCTAACACACGTCTGCTTGTAAAACATGTAAATGTTGAGGACAGAAAGTCCTCACGTCTTCTTCTGCTCATTTTAAATTCTTCATCAAGTCTGCAAGCTTGTAAATTATTCATCAAATGTGAATTTCTGACTTTTCAAACCTTCATTTCCTCACATTAAAGCAGAGACACGGCAGCTCTGATCCTCACGCTGAAGCGTTTCATAAAAAGCTTTGAGCTAAAAGGAGCTTCACTCTATTTGCAGACGCTCGATATTTAAAACAATCCGCAGCTTCACGGCCGCAGCGTAGCGTAACATCTGGAACATTATTTACATTAACGCCGTCAGTGAGGAATTAAAGACGCTGAGAGCTGAACATCTGCTGATGATGAGGGTTATATATTATTATATATTTATATATATTCATGTTCTGGGTTATATATTATTATATATTTATATATTACTATATATTCATGTTCTGGGTTATATATTATCATATATTCATGTTCTGGGTTATATATTATTATATATGTATATTCTGGGTTATATATTGTTATATATTTATATACTGGTTATATATTATTATATATGTATATTCTGGGTTATATATTATTATATATTTATATACTGGGTTATATATTATTATATATTCATGTTCTGGTTTATATACTGCTTATAAACGGGTTATATTCTGGGTTATATATTATTATATATGTATATTGTGGTTTATATATTATTATATATTCATGTTCTGGGTTATATATTATTATATATTCGTGTTCTGGGTTATATATTATTATATATTCATGTTCTGGGTTATATATTATTATATATTCATGTTCTGGGTTATATATTATTATATATTCATGTTCTGGGTTATATATTATTATATATTCGTGTTCTGGGTTATATATTATTATATATTCATGTTCTGGGTTATATATTATTATATATTCATGTTCTGGGTTATATATTATTATATATTCATGTTCTGGGTTATATATTATTATATATTCGTGTTCTGGGTTATATATTATTATATATTCATGTTCTGGGTTATATATTATATATTCATGTTCTGGGTTATATATTATTATATATTCATGTTCTGGGTTATATATTATATATTCATGTTCTGGGTTATATATTATTATATATTCATGTTCCGGGTTATATTCTGGTCATGATGGTGTCTACTGGAGGAACGGTGAGCGAACGAAGATCATTTGAGGGAGAAAATGCAAATAAACCGGATTAATAAATTCAAATGGATTTAAAACAAGTCTCGCTTTAAAGAACATCTTGAGGACAATGACGAGGGTTTGCTTTGGTTTTTGATTTGGACGTCTTCAAATGTCTCGTTTTGTTCGAGCAAAACCCCCAAAAACACACCTGTAGGATCGGATACGACGAGAGGACAACAAGCTGGAAGCGACACAAGTCGTCCTTCACAACAAAGAGACTCAACGTCTCATCATTCACATCCTTCACATATTCAAACACATGAATGCTGCTGAATCAGCTGCTCTGCTGTGAAGCCAACATACACGATCAGAGCAGAAAGAGACGACAAACTGGAAATAAACTGATATTTATATTTACTGCAGGTTCTGTGGAACTAAACCGTCACTTTAGCTCAAAGAGAAAAACGTCTTTTAAAGAAAGTTTAAATCAATGAAGACGCTGGATCTCTGAAGTTTGTCCTCTTGGAATGTAACTAAGTACATTCACTCTACTCAAGTACTGCACGGCAGTACAACTTCAGGTACTTGTACTGAACTTTCATGTAACTTAAATATTAAACTTTGAACTTCATATTTGTTAATATTAATAATACCAGTGACTTTAAAGATTCAGATTCTTAATACAAAATGTAAACCAACTAATAAACTGGAAATGATTAATATTTCTCAAACAGAAACTGAATCTATTCCCATCTATTCAGTCTGGCTTTGATGTAGTGATTTATATTTTTATTTATTTAATATTTATTTTGTATTATTTTTGTATATTATTATGTATTTACACACATTTTATTTCTAATTATATTTTGCTCTAATTCTTCTTGTTTACTGTTTATCCATGATCAGTATATTCAGAATTTAATTATTTATATATATATATATATATATATATATATATATATATATATTTATGTTATTTTTGGTGCATTAGTCTCTTCAGCTTCTCTCCATTTGTCTTTTTTTATTGTCAATCATTCGTAAAGCTCTTAAAAGTGCATTTAAAAGGTTATTTAAAAAATAAAAACTTGATTAAACATTGATATAAAACTGTAAAAAGTTTGACGTGCACGACGTCATCGGTCAAAGGAAAGCATCGAACTCTCTCGACAGGGAGTCGGGTGTACTGTCCCTTTAAGAGAAAACCCTTTAAAAGAACAAACTGAGTTCAGTTCAGACGTGGAGCTGCAGCAGCTGCTAGTTAGAGAGTCTGAGAGGACACACACACTCACACAGGAAGTGTGTGTGTGTGTCTGTGTGTGTGTGTGTGTGTGTGGACAGACAAACAGCTGATTGTTGGAGAGGTGATCTGTGGTCACGTGATGTGTTCAGGGACCCTGAGGTCAGATTGACAATCACAGAGCGACAGGCTGTCCTTCAACCCTACTGCACGGGTCTCCAATTAATATATACTTATATATATTTATACATATATATATATATGTATTTATATATATGTATATAAGGTCATTAAATCCTAAAAAAGTACAAACGTCAAAGCTTCTCAAATGTGAGGATCTGCTGCTTTTCTTCGTCTTATATAATAAACTGAATATCTTTGATCATTTTCAAAGGTTTAATCGATACAATGATCTTCAGTTTAATTAATATGAATCATTTCTCTTTCTGTTATATGTCCAACACGTCCGATTATTTATTTGCTTTGTTTTGAATAAGTATTATTATAACTAATATTATTGTTGGTCATTATATTTTGTATTATTGTAATTGTGACTTTATTTCCCCGTTTCCTCCTGAAATGTTTTAAAGTGGTTCAACACTTGAAGAATCTGTTTGTATAAATAAAGTTTATTAAGATGATAATAATAAACATAAAGTCACGTTTTCCCCTTTTGAAGGATGACAGCAGAATCAAATACTGATGATATATATTGAGCGATACTTATATTTGATGCATTCTGTCATTATTTAGGAATAAACAGAAGAGTCGTTCTGTCTCAGAGCGGTAAACAAACACCGGTGACCTTCTCTTTCCTTTTGTTCCACAGCTTCTGGTTTCTTTATTAAATGTCAGGACTCTCATTATGAATATTTCCCAGCATGCCACACCCACAGCAAAGCAAAACCACAACAGGGTGTGTTCAGGGACCGCAGGTGATTCCTTTCAATGAGGCAGAAACACACACACAGCAGGCAGATATGCTCACGATTAGCCAATGATTCTGCACCAATAGAATGTCTTAAATGTTTATATTTATGGTTCTTTTTCATTATTTAATGTCATCTTTGATGGAAAACTTTGTCTTTAATAACTAAATCTGAGCGGATCTTTTGCTAAAAATGGAAATAAGAAGTTAACTTTTCTTTTTCAGCCTCAAAGATCAGAAGATCACATTTCTGATGATTTCAGCAAAAGCTGACAGGAATTCGCTGAAGTTTTACAAAAACTCCCACAAAGCGGTTTAAAGATTGACGAGAGGCATCGTCCTCGAGGCGAAGTCTAACGCCAATAAAGTGAGTCACGAGCCGCTGAAAGGTTGAACGTTACAGAGAGGCTCACACACGACTTCAGACCAGGAAGTAGAACTAGAAAACCCTCTCAGACACCTTCTATATGTAGTCACTGGAGGCTCAGATAGAAGCTTTGATCCGATTGGTCAGTCACCTCCTTTGAGACTCATTCTAGCCGGATGTAGAAAAACTAGAAGCAAACAACATGTGAAAGTGACAAAGAGACAAATGAACACTTAAAACAGAGTCAGAGTCTGTAACTATAACTGTAAATATAAAAGGATACAGAGACTCTTTTAGGAGTCTATAATGTGTGTTTACTGTGACAGTGAACTGAAGATCGCTCTCTTCAGACGTCATTGAACCGCTAGCACAGCTAGCTCGTGCTAGCGCTCACGTCATTCTAAACCTTATTGATGAGCTCACTTTGATTCTTGCTTCCCTGAAAATAACTGGAGATGGAGTTAACCTTTTAACCTTTAACTGAGCCAAAAGGTTTCCGTAATGATCGCACGAGTTGTTTAGCGAGGAACAAACAAATTTAAAATATCTATAAATAAATAAATCTTTTATGTCATTTTTATGTTCGTAATAAAGAGTTAAAAACAGTCTCTGTTTCTGATAAAGTCGTCTCATCGTGGAAGTCTTTGCAGCGTTTGTACTTTCCTAAAACGTTCACTTCCTGTCCTGAAATCTCCTCTGGAGGTCTTGTTTTGTGGAGGTCTTGTTTTGTGGAGGTCTTGTTTTGTGGAGGTCTTGTTAATCGGTCCTCTATGCGGTCACTTCCTCGCAGCAGATAACCAGACAGACGTGACGCCGAAGAAGAAAGAGAGGAAGCGTCCGGCTCGGACACAGCGAGGATCAAAAGCACCGTTGACTCATTCAGCCAGCGGCATCATGGGAAAAAACAGAAACGTTCTCCCGTGTTTGCGCAGCGAAGACAAATCAACCTGAAGACGAGTTCCTCCTGAACGAGTCCAGAGAGGAAGACGTTACGTAACAGAGCCGGCTTTGAGCAGAGAGCTGCTAAATACAACAAGAGATATCTGAAGGAAAAGACTAATATTAGAAAATGTTCCCAGGAAAAAAGAATCTACTTCATCCTGATCGTAAAGGCCGCTTATTTTACCAAGAGACCAATAATATGGCCGCCACAAAGAGCCCAATAATCACCAAACCACCATCTTTAATTAGAGGAACTAAACTACTTGATACATCAGCACCAACCGGAATATATTCGTATTATCAAGTATCTAATATAGGACCACAACCAACGAATACTTTCATTATTGATTCATATTTTCTAGATTAATCGTTTAGTTTAAGAGTAAAATAAAAAGTGAAATCTTTCTTTCTCAAAGTCCATGTCTTTAAATGTCTTGTTTTCTACAAAACCCAAAGATATTTCATTTAATACGATATAAAAACAGAAACAACTTTTTGTATGAATTATTTCTGTGAAGACAAATTACTCATCGTTGACGCTCAAAACCAAGGATTCATACTTTTGTTCATCTTTGATGGAATAGTTCCTATAATCAATATAATCTATTTGTCAATGAGAAGTTTGGAAAAAAACATTTATTCTCGATCTGTAACAATAAGTCGATTATCTTTCAATATTCAGTGAGGATTTTCTGCTTTTCTTCTCAAATATTACAACAAACTCAACACGATTTCTAACAATGTTCTGACATTTTACAAACCAAATAACTTTATGAATCTAGAAAACAATCTCGCAATGTTAGCGAAGCTAAAAAACACTTGAATCAGCGCTAAAACTAATGGACTCATCCGTGGCCCAGAATGCATCGCTCCACCAAGTTTCATGAAAATGAAGCCGGTAGTTGTTCTGTAATAATAAGCAGTAATTCAGACTATTTAACTCTTCAAAATGATTCTAAAACAGGAAGAGAAACAAGTTCAGAGCCGTGAAGTCAACGAATATTTAAGAGCGAACGAGCCGGATTAACTCGGCTCAAAGTCCTCGTGACAAAAGCCAGAGAAGCTAATGAGCCATGTGACCAAACCAGGACCAGGAAACAAGATATAATATACTGAGTATTATAAAGAGAAGCTCCGTGAACTCATAGCTGGAGGCTGAAGTGTTTCTCAAGCTCTCATCTTCTAGAGACACATTCAGACGAGCCCAAACACAACATTACCCAGCATTCAACAGTGGCCTCGTCTGTACCGGGAGAGGCGTTTGGGTTTCAAAGGTCCTCGACAACACGTGACCCCCCTGCCCATACACACATACACACACACACACACACACGATCAGCTGACCCCCCCCCCCCCCCGAAAGTGTGCACAAAGCAGCGGTTCTGAAAAACTGTGATTAAAGCAAACGGACGAACGTCTGCTGCTAAAAATAAAACATCACGACTCTAAAAACATGTAAAAATAGCTGAACTCCTGCCATCAAAATACATGAGGACACTTTTTAATGAGACTCAGAAACATCTATAAATATTCATACTTTCACTGGTGAATGTTGGACACGTTTCCCTGTAGAGCTGAAGCTTAATGTGCTGAAGCTTTCTGAGGAACAGGGTTTGGTTTGTTTCTCTGTTTTTAAGCTACTGGTTGATGAGGGTTAAATTAAAAACTAAGAAATAAAATCATAGACGTGAGGTAGAAGCTCGTTATGTTGAGAAGTCAATGAGAACAAATGTTTGAGGTTCAGAGTCACAACTAAAGAGCAGAGGAAGCAAAAGTCCAACAACAAAGCCTCAATTTCTGCCATTTACATGAGTACAGTATTTCCAAAATAAACTCGTCTACCCAGGACACAAACGTGCACGTGTGTGTGCGAGCGTGTGAGCGTGTGAGCGTGTGTGAATGGGCGAGCGTGTGTGTGAGCGCGTGTGTGAATGTGTGTGTGAGCGTGTGTGCGAGCGTGTGAGCGTGTGTGAATGCGTGAGCGTGTGAGAGTGTGTGTGAGCGAGCGTGTGTGTGAGCGCGTGAGCGTGTGTGAGCGAGCGTGTGTGTAAGCGTGTGTGAGCGTGTGAGAGCGTGTGTGTGAGTGTGTGTAAGAGCGTGTGTGTGCGAGCGTGTGTAAGCGTGTGTGTGTGAGCGTATGTGCGTGTGAGTGAGTGCGTGTGAGCGAGCGTGTGTGCATGAGCGTGTGTGTGAGCGTGTGTGTGTGAGCGTGTGTGTGTGAGCGTGTGTGTGTGAGCGCGTGAGCGTGTGTGAGCGAGCGTGTGTGTAAGCGTGTGTGAGCGTGTGAGAGCGTGTGTGTGAGTGTGTGTAAGAGCGTGTGTGTGCGAGCGTGTGTAAGCGTGTGTGTGAGCGTATGTGCGTGTGAGTGAGTGCGTGTGAGCGAGCGTGTGTGCATGAGCGTGTGTGTGTGAGCGTGTGTGTGTGAGCGTGTGTGTGTGAGCGTGTGTGTGTGAGCGTGTGTGTGTGAGCGTGTGTGTGTGAGCGTGTGTGTGTGAGCGTGTGTGCGTGTGTGTTTTAACCAAAACACAACAGCAGCATGCGGCTCCTCCCTCCTCCCTCCTCCCTCAGGCTAGACGGCGTGTAAGTGGACACTGCTCGTCTCCTCACTGACTGGCTCACGTTCCCTCCTCACTCACTAACTCTCCTCCATCAGACACACGACACGGCTGAACTCTGCTGCTCCATCAGCTCCACCCGGCAGAAAGTGAGAGCTGCCGAATCTGCTGCAGGGCGGTTAGCATTAGTTAGCATTAGCCTAGCTCAGAAAAGCTCTGACAACACAGCTCTTATTTGTGAGCAGGAGTGAAGTTGATGGTTTAGAAGACGCTTCAATCACGTTACGACATTTTAAACAGTTTAATCTGCGATTTCACACGACTGAACCCAAAAAACCCGCCGGCGGGATTGAAGAACATGTTTTCTTTAAACCATCACTACGTTTATCAGAGCCAGATGTAAAAACTGTCATTATCATCAGAGTTTCATCTCTCCGATGGTCTTTGAACACATCATGTGTGCAGAACACTTCCATCAGAAAAAGCAGCCAAAACAAAGCCTACAATAGTGAAACCTCATTAAAAAACATTTTATTCTTCATGTTCTCATAAATGTCTCCTCTAATAAAGAGTTCACTTTAACCAGGTGGTGTAAAAACATTAAACTGTGAAACTATGAAGTCATGATTGATTCATCTGAGACCAACAGTCATGTGACAAGAAATCAGAGAAACTGACTGAACTACAGGAAGTGAACACAGAGAGGAGAGAGGAGAGAGGAGAGGAGAGAGGAGAGAGGAGAGAGGAGAGAGGAGAGGAGAGGCTGGAACATGTGAATAATTAAATATTTATATAAAGCACGAGGAGCCTCCATTTTTGTATATTGCATAATATCTATATATTGCATAATGTATATATATACACACACAACTTCCACAAAGAGTTCATCACATCTCTTGACTCCAACATCCAGAATAAACTTCCAGGATGTTCCTCAACAGTTCCTCTCAGTACGACACAATACGTCTGATCAGAGTACAAGTACACGGAGGCGTACTTCTCTCTCTCTCTCTCTCTCTCTCTCTCTCTCGTGTACACACGGACATCTTTAATGGACGAGGATGCACATAAACAGCTTATCCTGAATGAGACACTTGGACCTGAGCCGTTACCCAGCATGCCAAGCACCTTTCAGGAAGTCACGTCTCTGCAAGCCAGAAAAACAAAAAATAAAAAAAGCTCAAACATGTTCAGACTTCTGACTAAATGACTTTAACGTGCGCATCACTGAGGCGTCCGGCTACTCCAACAACCACTTCCTGAAGACTTTGATCCCTGAAGTGACTGAACTTTGGGAAGGACAGCCCGCTTTACAATAAGCACCATTGTGTGTGTGTGTGTGTGTGACATTATGTCAATAAAACGGCCATAAAAGAAGGATGTGGTGAGTCAAAGTCCCGTCAGAAGTCAGGAGTTTGCTGTTTGAGAGAACTCCACCCGAACGCATGCATGTAAGGATCACGTTTGCATTATGTTTATATGATATATAAATACCACAAAACTGCATTTATGTCCTCAAAGAAACACGAGGGACACAGCAGGACATAATAAAAGACATAATGTGCTTTTTGAGGAATTCAGACAGCTTCAAAGCAGCTTTAAGAGAATAGAATCTCCTCAATAGTCATTTCAAAAGCAGCTTCAGCATAAAAGCTCTGGACAATAACAATAAGCACAGAGAGCTCTTATGTAATCATGCAACACACACACATGAAACACACACACACACACACACACACACAGCAGCTGAGCGTGCTGCCTGCATGCACATCCACACCTATGAGGAGCAAACATGATCTTTATCATCGCAATAATATCACAAAGGCCAAAAAACACCAACCAGCCCTCTGCTTTTCTTCTTATGCAAAGCATGGCCATTGATTCTTCTTCCCAGGCCCTGTGTGTGTGTGTGTGTGTGTGTGTGTGTGTGTGTGTGTGTGTGTGTGTGTGTGTGTGTGTGTGTGTGTGTGTGTGTGTGTGTGTGTGTGTGTGTGTGTGTGTGTGTGTGTGTGTGTGTGTCTAGGCCGCAGCCATGCTGATACGTTGTGAGATGTGACATGTTGGTGCCGCTGTACCAACAACACAGCCTCGCATGTTCTAATGTAACGAGGCTTGTGCTAAAACGCTCGTTATGCTAGATATGTGCGTGCGCGCGCACCCTCCTCCTCCTCCTCCTCCTAGCTCCAGTTTTCCAGACGACGAAGCCGAACCTCGTTCAGAAAACGTGAGAATTTCGGAATCGCGTCGCTTGCCAGTCACACACACGCGCCATGCACAGTGATTCGTCACTTATTCTGATTAGGGAGACAATTGCCGTGAATTCGGCTTGAATATAATCCACAGAACGTCACTATTTTTAGGAATAATCCCACTTTTAAACACTGTTTGCCTACGTGTTCTTTCACGGGAGAACACCCTTCGGCAGTAAAAGTTGGAGCCTAGTGCAATAAAAAAAAGAGACACGGTGGATTATTTTAGTGCCGAATGGTAGAGCGTGTCATACTTATTTAAAATATATATTTAATGATGTTGTTTCATATGCACGCCTCTATTTATCCCCATAAAAACTTTAAATGGACGCATATTTGAAGGCAGTCTGGCTACCTTTCAACAATAGTGTGTTGACAGCCTGCCGCGGCTAACATCACGCTGCAGCGGCTCTGTCCGTGTTTCTTACCTCGTCTTGAGCTCGTGAGCTCCCGGTACTTGTGTCTTAAAATCCCCGTGACAGAAAAGGGTTCCACACCCACCACCACCCACGCAGTCTGGTGGTTTGTCCCCGGATGATACGGTGTCCTCTCCCCGGCCACACACTCCTCCAGACTCCCGCAGCAGCACTCCTGGGAAAAAACCGGCCCCGTGACGTCACGGGGCTGGATGAAAAGAAGTGTCCCACCAGGGGGCGCTGTGCCGCGCTTTAAAGGGTTTATTATCATATGTACTTTATCTTTTATTTTATTTATTTATAACAACGATTTAACAGTGTATTTTTTATAATTTTAATTTATTTGTACTTTTGATATATATATATTGTAGAATTATATAGATAGTAAAAGGGTATTATTTAAAATTATTTAAAAATTATTTATTAAAATAAAAGTTTTATTTTATTATATTTTACAAAGTCCTTTATTTTCTATCTTTTTTTTCTATTTCTTTAAAAAGAGAAACTGTAACGTACACATTTCCTCCCCAGGGATCAATAAAGTATTCTGAATCTGATGCTGCAGTACTTTATAGAAGAAGTACTTCCAATACCACAGAGTAAAAATACTTTACAAGTCCGGCATTCAGAAATGTACTTAAGTAGAAGTACAAAAATATCAGCATCAAAATATAATTAAAGTACTAATAGTAAAAGTATTAATCATGCAGAATAATATATATATATATAGATATTTTATATATAATTTTAATCTTGCAGCTGGTAAAGTTGGAGCAAATTTCGTATTAATTTATATTTATAATTCTACCGATAAAAATCTGCAAACTAACTAAAGCTGTCAGATAAGTGAAGTGCAGTAAAAAGTGCAATATTTACCTCGAAGTAGAAGTATACAGTAGCATAGAACAGAAATACTCAAGTAAAGTACAAGTACCTTAAAATTGCACTTAGGTACAGTACTTGAGTAAATGTACTTATTTACATGCCAGTTCAACAGTGGAACGTAACCAAGTACATTTACTCAAGTACAATACCTAAGAACACATTTTCTTTGAATACTTCATACTCTTTGGATCACCACAGTCAGTAGGGTTCATCCTCTGGGGATCATCAACGTCTGAACCAAATTTCATGACATTCCATCGTGTAGCTGTTGAGATATTTCACTCCTTTAATGTTTATTTTGCTGAAGTCATTTGTCTTTATCGCTGATTTAAATCCTCCTGATTCCACTCAGAATTCACTTTTATATTCTTTATTATGTTCCACGTGTGTTCTATGTATGTTTGTTCTGCGAGGTAAAGGTTCTTGCTATGATCATTGTCTCCACCGCTCTACACTCTCTGCTGCCATGTGTGAGCAGTGAGACCTCGAAGACGGATTAACGGGGATAACGTCAAAGACGACAACAATGGTGCTAATCTCTGTCTGCTGCTAATAGATTAAGACAATGAAAGGTTATGTTTAAATATGCAAATGAAGCGGTTTCATGTCAGGTTCAAAGGTCTTGTTTCATCTCTTTGACATGTTGGAGTCAAAGGCTGCAAAGCTACAGAGTCACCTTTAATCAGATTATTCATAAACATGGAAGACATTAATCTGCTGTTTGTTTTTAGTCTGTCGGTTTATTTTTTGCAAAATTTATTATTTTAATTTTAAATTTGTTTGGTTTGTTTTTTTAATCCTTGAAAATGAGAAATATTTCTGGTAAAATAAAGACTATATGAAATAAAAACAACGTTAAGTTGTTTATTTACCGTAAAACACACCACCAGGTCCACGTGGTAGCGGTTCCGGAGCTTTCGATCGCATCACATGATCTTCATCAGAGAGTTTGAAACATTGTTAAATGTTTTTCCATTTCTCTGAGCACGTTTTTAGATTTCTACTGTTGGTTTTTAAAAGTTGAGATTCAGAGTTCTTTCCTGACAAAACCACCTCACCGCCAGGTCCATTTAGTGTCCGCTCTGGAGCTTTCAGTCAGATCACATGAGCTTCAACGGATCCAGTTGTCCAGAACATCTGAGAATAATCCGTTCTATGGTAGGTTGAAATGACGAGGAGGTAAAAGTAAAGACAGAAAACCTCAAACACTAAACCATCCGCAAGACAACTAAGCTAACTCCATCCACAGATGAAGACCATGAGATGTGGTTGAAAGCCCTGAAAGAAAAGCTAGTAAGTGGCCTTAGGTGAATCACAACAAGAAATTAAATTTGCCTCCATTTTAACATCTCTTTTATTTATTCTTTTAATTATTAATATTTAAAGGATCCACTTAACGAGCTCATAAGTGCGACGACAAAACACGATTCAAGAGTCGTGAATGTTTCAGTGTTTCAGTAACGAAACACCGAGTCTGAAGAACGATCACTCAACACCCGACTGAGAGCTGAGAGCAGCAGAGGACACGTCGAGGCTCCAATCAGAAGCTTTTTGTGACTCTTTAGAGGCGCTTTCATACAAGTTTACAAATCTATATGTTCTATATTCTTATATATGTCAACAAATCCCACAAAAAAGACCAAAACCAATAGTTTAGTTCATCTCTAAATACTTTCTGACTTCCTGTCTTTGGCTCTCGGCTCCAAGCTCGTTGTTAATCCTTAAAAAGTCTAATTTCTTTTATGAAACGTTACTTAAACAAAAGGGACAAAGTGGTTTACATTCAAATAGACAAAAAACTATTTAGTACACCAGAAAAAGATGCATAATCACATACTTTGTGCTTGCATACTGCAGCTTTCGCAGTACTGTTGCATGCAGTATGCATTGCACCTTCTATATGCACATATGTACTGACAGTGCAAAGGATTGTGGGTGAGAACAGCCAGAGAAACATGCTGGTATTTAAGGTATTCAACACACTAAGTATCGGGACATATTAAATCTGTTTTCTAGCACTCTGCATATTATAATAGCACGGATATTAGAAGCCACACAGAGCTAGAATACCAGGATGTTTAACAGGTCGTGACCTCCTCTGGCTGCTCTGACCCACAATCCTTTGCGGCAGCAGATAAACCAGCGTGAGGGCGAAAGTTCAAGGTGACATATGAGGAAGTAGTCCGCTCATCCCGGTAAACCCATGTTTAATGTCACGACGCTATGCATTGTGGGAAGGCAGACTCATGTAAAAGGTTCATAAAGAGAGTCGGAGTCTAAAGGAAAGTCTGAGTGTAGATTGAGATTAAACCTACGGATTAAAAACACGCTGACTGAATACAACAGCACGTACTCTGTAAAGGCAGCTGCAGTGTGTACTAATATACAAGTATGAGAAGTGGAACACAGCCAGTACATTTGTTTAGGGACTATTTTCAGCAGCGGATTAATCCACATTTGGTGCTCTAGTGAGTATTTGTGGTATATATACATACACATATTACCACTTTACTGTCACTGATGTCTTCTGTGATGTCCTGTTTCAACAGTTAGCTTTTTATTAAAGTTATATTATTTTGGGGGGGAAATACTTCTGTACTGTACTATAGTACACAACACAGTACACATGGATTTTTGGCCTTTTCATGCTCAGACAGTCTCTCGTGTGACATTTCTTTCGTTTCCATTTTTTTATTTCCTTTAAAAGAAAATGAAACCTCCGAAACTTTATTTAATAATAAAAAAACTAAAATGCATTCAAGACTTTTCCAGATTTAGTTTTCAGAAATAAAAAAAGCTTAATGAAAAGAAGTGCTGCTGCTCTTTAATGCTGAATAATCATCCGCTCCACATGGACGAGACACAACAAGCACTGACTACGCCTGACTCCTCACACTTTCTTCTTCTTCTTGGGATAAATAACAACAACGTCCTCTTTTCTTTCTTTCTTTCTTTCTCTTTCTTTCTTCTTCCTCTACACAGCGACACAGAGCAACAGATCGTCCATCCATGGAAACATAACTTAACTTCATGACGGAGGCAGAAAGAAAATAACGGTAAATTACAAAGGCAGCAGGAGGAACTCCAGCAATATTTACATTTTATTCCATACAAAGTTAAAGTCGATGTCTGTGGTTAACGGAGGGAGCTCAGGACGTACAATCGGGTTCAACCCGCCCTCGTTTCAGGGGCCGATGGGTAAGCTCCCAGAAGTCTCTTCTATCTCAGGCTCTCCGGGAGAGCCGGGCGGGGCCTGGACTTGCCCCGCCCCCTTTTTGTCCACTTCCTGCTGCTCTTTGATCTTCAGGATCAGCTCCTTGATCTCCTCGCGCTTCGTCTTCATCCGCTGACCCGGAAACCACTCGGACAAGTTCACCGGAAGATGGAAGCTGGGGATCGGATTCTGTACGAAAGAAAGTATTTTATTTAGTTATAAACGTTAAAAGATGAGACCGATATCAATAATAAATGTATCTACTTATAAGTGTGTGTCAAAGCTGGATAGATGTTCTTCCTCTGATCTTTAGAGCTCCATTAAAAACGCTCAACAATGAAGAAGAGAAGATAATAGTTTGTAAAGTCCTGCTGTGATTAAAATGTGTTGGAGTCGCTCGTCTCACCTCGAAGAAGCTCTCCACGTACTGCAGGACGTAGACGCCACAGTCGCTGAAGTTGTCCTGCTGAGGCACTCGGGGACTCGAACCCTTCATCGCGTCTTTACCGAAGCTCCTCTGGCTCTCTTTACGCACCTCCCACTCCACCTCCAGGTACCTAAAACAAGCGCACACTCGGTCACCACCGGGGACAAACACTCGACAACAACCAACAGGAAGCGTCAGAAAACAGTCTCAGTGACGCTGGAGAGATATTAACGTTAAAACCATTATTATTGTTCTGTGTACGATGTTCTGCTGTTGGCTACAGCTTTTAGCTTTCATTTGTTCACGAGTGAGAACATTAGAAATACACAGAATGATGTATTATGAGCCTTTGATCTACAGAGAACTTATCACTTTGATACCGGAGAGAAGTTAAAAACATGAAGATTCTCAGATAAGTTCTGCAGTTTTAAAGTTTCTTTTTGTGGATTTATGGACATTTGTTCTGGATGGACATCAGACATAATGAAGAGAACTGTATGGTGTGTGTGTGCTCATAGTTCTGTGATTGATGACTTTGAGAAGAAGAACTGCCTCCACGACATTAAATCATTCAAATAAAATCCGCTCACTCTCTGAGAGTTTTCACCACCGTCGACCTGGCCGGACCTCGCAGGGAATCCATGATGAGGATACAAGGCCTGAAGAAGAGAAACAAGGGTCAACAAACGTGTCTCTCTCTCTCTCTCTCTCTCTCGGTGCTGCCACCTGCTGGTGAGAAGCCAGAAGTGCACTAACTTACTGTTTGCAGAGGTTCAGTCTGGCGGCCAGAGCGGAGGCGTCCGATCCGGGCGCGTCTTCAGCCAGCGTCCCGTCCTCACTGCACTCGTCCTGGAAGACACACAGACGGGAACTCATAAAGAACTACAGTCCCCAAAAAGACTACATTCAGAGGAAGACAAACAGGAAGTGAGGACGAGTACCTGACAGGAGCTCTGGTCGTCTGAGAAGGTGTCGTCGTCTTTAGTCGAACTGTAGCAAACGCTGATTCTCTGCAGCTCACCTGAAGGAAACATGTTTTAATGCGACGGGTTCATTTTCTGTATTAACCGTCGTGGATTCTCAGACGTACGATAACTTTGAGTGAATAAAATACGTTTTAATGATAAAAGTAATGATGTTCTGGTCCAGACGGAGACTCACTTGTGTACTGCTGCTCTGGATCCGCCTGGCTGTTGCCAGTCCCCGTCGTGGTCCCGGAAGCCTCCGGTCCTCCGTCCGCGGAGGGTTCTCCCTCGGTCTGACCGTCCGTGGACGCCTCGGGGACGCCGGGGGACGGGTCCTCCTGGGAGCCGTCCAGCCGGTCTGCGTCCGGGGACAGAGGACGGCAGTGCTCCGGGAGGTTCTCCTCTGACGGGGGGGGCGCCGTGGTGGAGCGGGTTCTGATCGTAGACCGGACCCCTGAGACCCGGGAAGCAGATGACGGCGAGGTACCAGTGAGCTCTGACAACACGAGACATTCAGTTAACACCGGTTTAATATACAATCATCATAATTAACACCGGTTTAACCAGGAAAGAGCCAAAGAGCCAGAGGACTCCATCTATGGTGCCTTGGTTACATATCATTCATACTATCATATATATATATATATATATATATATATATATATATATATATATATATATATATATATATATATATATATATATGATAGTATTATATATATATATATATAATTTTGTGATTATAAAATTAAAAAAAATTAATTATAATTTTTAGAATTATTTAAATAAAAACATTTTATATATATATATATATATATATATATATAAAATATTCTCTATTTTATTTTTTACAAAACAAAAATATTTTTTTTCATTTAAATAATTCTAAAAATTATAATTAATTTTTTATTGATATAAAATCAAAATGAGAAAATATTTTTTTAGTTAAAAAAAGAAAAAAGATAAAATAAATAAATATAAAAAGATGAATTAATTAAATAAAAAAAGAATATAAAATGAAATAAATACACTTCAAAGTGAAGAAGCTGAAGTTGTAGAGAAGACTCACGACTCATTGATGGGAACAAAGATGAAGTCCTTCTGGAAGAGGTCGACGTGACGAGTCCACGTCTTCACCCGGTTGTGTTTCCTCTTCTGGATTCTGGAACAAATGAAAAAGCACAAGTTTAGAGTTCGAGCCTCCGGCAGCAGAACGGTGACGGCGTGTGAACGTCTCTGCAGCCTCACGGCAGGGTGGCGGTGTCGGGCGCGTTCCTCCGCTCCCTCTGGTTCAGCCTCTTGTAGAAGAACGAGCTGAACACGTGGATTCTTTGTGCGTCGTCCTTTTTCAACTTCTCCAGAACTAAATATCTAAACGCAGACAAACAAGAGGAGGACGAGTCAAACACAGATCTGGTATTTTGTTCTGCGGAACGTCGTCGTTTTAAATCCAAACGCTCACTTTAAATAAAAGTCTATGATGACGTCGTTGAGGAACTCTCCGTCGTTAAGGCAGTGGAGGTCTTCGTTAGTGACCGACATGCCTCCTTTGGCCGGAGGAGGAGGATACACCATCAGCCTGGAAGAGAAACACACCGTCACACCGCTGGAGTCCACCGGAGGAGGCCGAGCATCGACGCACCGACGGATCGGGACCCGTTGATCCACAGAGGACGACTGGGACCGCTTCATTCCCAACATTAGAATCAACATTCATTGTGTTTTAAAAAACAACATTTCCATCTGCTTTGCACACAAAGTGAGGCAGCAGCTGAGTCACCGGGGAACAAAACCACACATTCAACCTCAGCACGGCAGGAAGGAAGAAGAGCGAGCTGCTCACTTGACGATGGGTCCGGAGAAGGTGGGCTGGAGGTCGGTCATGTCCTCGTCGTCGTCTTCAAAGTACCCTCCGGTGTGCTGGCGGGTCGCCATGCGTGTGCGTGCGTGCGCGGTGACCGGGCTGGCCGGGGGGGCCTGCGTCGCCTTCGTACCCGGGGATCCCTGAGAGGCTTTGTGAGGACTCGGTGTCTTCTCCTGCACAGAGAGACGGAAACGAACAACCTCCCCTCGTTCACATCGGCTGGTAAAGATTCCAAAGAGTGTTTTTGTTTTAAATTCCTGCAGATCTTGTGGAAGAATACAAATCACTTTGGACAGAAATACAAAACAAATAATTCACTTCTTCAGCTTTTAAAATACGAGCTTCTTGTGTTTTATAACATTAGAAACTGAATATGAAGACACGACGATGAAATGGTTCGATTGAGAGCGTCTCACCTTCTCCTCCTTCTGCTTCAAGGCCTTGTTGAAGTTCACCAGGCGGATGTTGGCCTCCTCGAAGGGCAGCTTTGCGGGGAAGTTGCTGAGGTTGTTGGTCCGGCCGATCTCTCCCAGGATGTCCTCCAGGATGGCCTGCTCCTTCATCACCAGGCCGTTCTCGAAGATCAGGACGATGAACTTCTCGTCCGACTCTGACGGCACGGAGAGGCAGATTGTTTGATTGTGCTGTAGCTATTTGTGTAGTTTGGTACTCGTACTGTATCATGTGTGTAGTGTGGTAGTGTAGTTTGTGTAGTGTGGTACTCACGGTCCCCGGTACAGTCGTACCAGTGAGGTTCCTTCTCCTCCGACATGTCGAGCTGCGTGCGGAGCCGGACGCACTCGGCCGGAGTCGTCTGGAAGAACAAGACCGGAAGCTTCCGGACGCTGCACCACTCGCAGCTGATCAGCTCCGACGCCCGGAGACAGATGTTCTCCACGGTGTTTCGCTCCGAGCCTGACGACAAAGAACACACACGATGAAAAGATTTTAAAACCACGAGGAGGAGAAGATCCAGCGCTGTGACTTCACCGCAGTACAGTTTGTATGATTGTCCCTCTGCAGATGAATGCAGTCACACAGACGAGTGAAGCTCTAGAATAGAGTGGTCATGTGATTATTTACTAAAACGATAGAAAAATAATGTTGGCTGACATTTTTTAAAGGGCTAGTTCAGATGCTTAGTAGTGTGTTTGCATGAGGTTCTTCTCTATAGTCAGTGTTCTGCTCCAGGAGATGTTTGGAGAACATATGCTCTACATAGTTGAGATGTTAAATCATGTTCTAGTGACGGCAGTCTGGAGTCTTTGTAGAGATCATATGTTCTGCTGTCTGGTTCTATAAACTCATCTCCTGCAGTAGAACACTGACTGGAGAAGAACCTCACACTAACACTCCTAAACATCACTGCTGTCCCTTTAACTCCCACATGAAGTTAAAATAACTCCAGAACGAGTCGTTGGTTCAGATGTTTCAGCGTATTTTAAAAAGGCACGAAGCTTCCACATGTGTGGACTAATCTGTGCCGACCGGCAGTAAAGTGCAGCGCTGCGTCTTCCTGAAACATCGGAGCGCGGCGCCGTCACACTCCGCTGACCGTCCGATGCAACAGCTCTGTGTACACAGTGTTGTATTTACTGAACTCATTACTGCTGCTTCAGGCCTACCTTCAGTTTCCAGCTGGATCTGCTCGATGGAAAACTGGAAGAGAAAGAACGAGGAATGTCACAGTGGAGTCACTCGGCTGGAGTGATTATGTCCCTTTATAGAACAGTTTAAATCCAGGGGTTCAACACACATTACACAAGTGTTCTCTTGTTGTCGCTGATGTTCGCCGTTCATAAAAACTTTAATTAGTTTCACATTAAAAGCTCTAAATGTTCTGGGAACATAATCTCTTCACTTCCCCGCGAGGCTTTAATTGTGAAACTTCAGGAGGAAGTGCTGAGTGGTGATTATTAGAGACGTTTAAGGATTTCTGATCAAATTCCTATTTTGTTTTATTTCTTTTTTGTCGTCAGTTCTTCAGTGAAAACATTAAAATATTCTGAAGCTCCAAATCAGCTTTTATTTATTATATTTTAAAACCTGGTAGTGAAATATAGAATACATGCAGCTGTGTTTGTATAACTGGAACTTTTCTGCACACCCTGTGAGGTTTTAAAAGTGACAGAATGTTTGGTTACGTGTGACTCAACGCGCTGAAACATTTTTTTAAAAACCAGAGTACTCACGACGACGGGCTTCGTCACCATCCTGCGGAGAGTTCCCACTCTGACGCTCCGACACTCCAGAATGATGCTGTCGCACTTGTTGGACGTGAACTTGGGTTTCTTTGGCCTCGGAGAAAACTGCTCGGGGGGTTGATTCCCAAACTGAAAGAGTAAATACAAAAAGAAGAGACGTGGACTTTAGGGACCAGGAATACAGCCGCAGTCGACTAAACATTTCAGGACGTTAAAAAGAACGTTTTACAGCTCGAGCTTCAAATATTCTGCCGTCTCGCCGAAGCTTTACAAATAAAAAGCTGCAACAAAGACGGTGCGTTTCCTGAAGCACAACTCAAGGTTCTCACAGTCCTCCAGACACAATAAACAGACGTAGACGGAGGTAACGTTACTGTAAAGTACAGTTAAGATCAAGGCTACAGAGAGAACAATGAGCAGATAGACGCTCTTTGTTGGAGAGTGTTAAACCGCTCACCTGATCCTTCATCCGGGCTCTCCGCGGTATCGTGATCTTCATGTTGATGTCCTCGAAGAACTCGGTGTTGTGCTCCTCCTGCTCTCCGGCGCTCTTCACCGCCGCCTCCACTCTGCCTCCGGAGGGCGCCGGCGAGGAGTGAGCGGAGTCGGCGGGTCGAGGGGAGACGCTGTCCAGCCTGTTGACGCTTCCTGTGCTGGCGTTGTCCGCTTCCTCCTCCTCGTCATCATCGCTGGACAGGACGACTGGGGAGGAAACATCACGCGTTGGGAGAATGAGTGCATGCTTGAACATCTTTGACATTTTCTTATGGAAAAAAAGATCCTTTAGGTCATTATAGTGAGAAACTATCTAAATAATGACAAAATACTGAAAAAGAATGACTCTGTATGCAAATAGTTATAATAATAATGAAAAAAAACTTTCCTTGGTCATTATTTTGAGAATGTTTCTCATTGTGTTGCGATTCTTAGTCCTTATTTTAAGAAACTACGTCATTATTATGAGATACTAAGTCATTATTATGAGATACTAAGTCATTATTATGAGATACTAAGTCATTATTATGAGATACTAACTCATTATTTTGAGACACTAACTCATTATTATGAGATACTAAGTCATTATTTAGAGATACTAAGTCATTATTTAGAGACACTAAGTCATTATTTAGAGATACTAACTCATTATTATGAGATACTAACTCATTATGTAGAGATACTGAGTCATTATTTTGAGATTATAAGTCATTATTTTGAGATTATAAGTCATTATTTAGAGATACTAACTCATTATTTAGAGATACTAAGTCATTATTTAGAGATACTAACTCATTATTATGAGATACTAACTCATTATTTAGAGATACTAAGTCATTATTTAGAGATACTAACTCATTATTATGAGATACCAACTCATTATTTAGAGATACCAACTCATTATTTAGAGATACTAAGTCATTATTTAGAGATACTAACTCATTATTATGAGATACTAACTCATTATTTAGAGATACTAAGTCATTATTTAGAGATACTAACTCATTATTATGAGATACCAACTCATTATTTAGAGATACCAACTCATTATTTAGAGATACTAACTCATTATTATGAGATACTAACTCATTATTATGAGATACTAACTCATTATTTAGAGATACCAACTCATTATTTAGAGATACTAACTCATTATTTAGAGATACTAACTCATTATTATGAGATACTAACTCATTATTTAGAGATACCAACTCATTATTTAGAGATACCAACTCATTATTTGGAGATACTAACTCATTATTTGGAGATACTCAAGTCGATCCTCCAGAATCTTTCCTTCTTCATCAGAACGTTTTTTACTCACTGGGGTCGTTGAGCTCGTGCCGCTGTGCCGCCGTCGCCCTCTTCCCTTTTTTGGCCGGGTGGTTCCTGGCTCCGTAGCAGCTGGACGTCCCGGCTAACAGAGGCGTCCTGCCGTTGCTGGTGCTCACGATCCGTACGGGCAGAGGCTCCCCGCGGGGCCCCCTCATGGTCGCCGCCGGTTTGTAGAAGTTCTGCTGCAGCGGACCGTTGGGTCCGGGGCACGGCTGGGACCGGATGGGGGGCCGGGGGGTCGGGGACGTCAGCGTGGCCGGCTGACACGGCGGCAGCAGAGCCGACCCGGTGCCACAGATCTGACACTTGCTGACGTCCTCGCTCGGCTTGTTGCACTTCAAGCACACCGTGCGGTAGACGGTCGGCCGCAGAGGCTGCCGAGGAAAAAACTCCCGTTAAAAGGTGGATTAATGGATTCCACAAGCAGCTGACGAACAACAACGTCTGACACATTAGATTATGAATGTGTTACGGATAACATGTTGTACATTTAGGAAACGTTTGTCGATGTTTTCGTGATCTTTTAGCTCCGTTTTGGTCTCCGACAACTCCTAAAAATAATATCTGACCAAATGCTTTCTGGGTAATGTAGTCCTAAGGCTCTTACCTCTGCTGCTTTGGCCTGCGAGGGGAAAGTACAGCAGTCCTCCAACGGCTTCCTCTTCTGCTGGATGCGACGCTTCACGTTCAGCGTCTCCTCATCTGAAAGGTCTAACCATAAAACAATCCACTTACTGATCTGATCCAAACTGTGACAGAAAACTACAGAACACCTCCATCAAAGCTGTGATTCGGAGCTGCTTATACATGGTCACGTCCACACAGATGATGTTGGCAGCAATCAGTACTACTGACAGAAGCAAGGACCAGCGTAAGAACAGTTAGTAAGAACAGAAGACAATAATGGAACTTCTTCAGAGATCTGTTGAGCGATGTTTGCATTTGTTTAAACCCTCTGAACCCTGAAACCAGCCGGCGGGATGGAAAAGCATGTTTTCTTTAAACAATCACCAAAACTCCAGCGTTCATCAGAGCCAGAAACTGTAGAAACTGTCATGATCATCAGATTTTTATCTTTACGACGGTCCTTGAACACATCATGTGTGACCAACGCTCCCGTCAGAAAACACAGTGAATGTTTGTGGTTTAGTTGTATAGAACTCTTACATTTGGTTCCAGACGCGAGGAGGAGACACAACGAAGTCAGAGGTTCTGATATTTAATAAAAGACTTTATTTATCCGTAATAGACGGTCAGAGGAAACAGTTCAGAGAGATTTCAGTGAGTAAATCAAAGTGTTATTCTGAACACAGGGACGCTCTGTGTTTTAATCTCTCTCTGACTCACATTTTGTATCTTTCAAAACTAAAAATAAATGGACGATAAAAATTGGGGAAACGCTTCCCACCAAGGTCACCTACATGTCATATCTTATTTCCGTGCTCGGTCAGAGAGCGAGTGTTTCATAAGCTGCTCCTCCCTCAGCGAAGGAGCTTTGAGGATTAGATGTGGGAGGCCTGAGATCTCCTCCTCGTCTGGCAGGAGCAGCGAGGAGGAGATCTGCAGACGCTGCTGGCTCACACACACACACACACACACACACACACACACACACACACACACACACACACACACACACACACACACACACACACACCAGCAGCTTCTCTTCAAAGAACAGTTTGAGAACAACTTTAAAGAAAAGAGTCTCCTGTGTGACGAGAGTGTGTGTGTGTGTGTGTGTGTGTGCGTGTGTGAGAGCTGTGGACTCTACCTGAGATCTCTGGACAGGTGAGGACGATGCTGTCCACTTCTACTGCTTGCTGTGTGGTGGAGAAGTCTTTTCTGCAGCAGAGAGAGAAAAAGACAATGTGGTCAGTGAAGAGTGATCGTTTGTTCTTTTAAAATAGAAGTCTATGAGAAAATGACTCTACTTCTCTCTTGATTTATTACCTCAGTAAACATTGTAAACATGAGTTTATGGTCTCAATCTCTAGTTTCAAGTCTTCTTCAATACAGCATGATGTTCATTTAGTAAATGATGGTCCATTTAGAGTCAAACAGACCATAAAGCAGGGGATGCTTTAGGGGCGGGGCTACACAGTGATTGACAGGTCTCTACCAGAGACGTATACGACGTCTCTACTTATTCTGAAACTAAAACCTCCTTAAACAGATGGTGACTTTAGGTATTAATCAAACAAACAGGAGGAAACGGTTTGTTGGGACTCTTTCGGTGCTCTGGTGAGTCGGTTTGGACTGACTTTAACATTTCAAGCTGTCGTTACTGTTACGAACCACGGCCGCAACTCAGCTCTCTGTTAATGTAGCATTAGTCAGTGTTCATTCATAATGCATCACGACAGGAAACCACAGTCTCTCAGTGCGTCAGCAGAGATGCACCAACACACGAGATGAGATCCAGTGAGAGAGAAGCAGCTGGATCAGAGTCTTACCTTTCCTTCAAATCGAGGCCGCTTGAAGATAAAGATCAAAAAGACACAAACGTCTCACTGATGCACCTCAATCAAAGGGATTCTTTTCTTTACACCACATGTACTCAGAGACATTTAAATCACTTTCATCTACATCACTTCCCCCCAGAAGGTCAAACTGAGGATAAAGTTAAGGTTCACGCCTCGGTTATTCCGGCCTGAGAATCTTCCTGTTTTTAAGTTTCCTCCAGCATGATACTTCCTGTTCACTTCCTGTTTACTTCCTGCCACATGACGGGAAGTGTAGTTCCTAAAGCGTCGGCGCTGCGTCTCACCTTTGGACCGGTTTGCGGACTGCAGAGGGCATCTGAGCGTGCTGGAAGTGTCGGCCCTGGAGGACGATTCCCGGCGACGGCGACGGCGCCTGACTGATGATGAAATAGTTTGTTCTGTTGGGGATGATGGGGGGGGACGGTGCTACGGAGAGGGGGACGTCGCTGCAGGAGGGGTACATTATTTACTCATTAATTACCTTATTAATACATTATTTATCTTTTACTTTATGAGATTTAAGATGGCCTGTAAAGCACTTTAATACCTTTTTTATTATTGTATTTATTTAATTATCAGACGTTCCCGTCACTGAGTTCACAGGAAACTATGTGATAAACAAACTCAATCAGAGTGAATAAGATTCATCTGTTTCTATAAAATGCTTCCAGTAAAAAAAAAAGACATCAAACTGGTCTAGAAAGTCATTTTAGAATAAGTATTAAATCTAATTCTCATGTTAAAAAAGAAAGAAAAAAAAACTAAATTAAAAAGAAAGATTGTGATGAATCTTTGGTACGTGTAGATTTATTATTTAAAATAAATAGAAAGTGAAGACAAACGTGACTCTTCTCACAGAACGGTTTTCATTAATAACCAAATAATCACATTCCAGACTTCATATAAATATAATATATACATGAATATAAATATAGTACCTGAGTCTTTTGGGCGCCAGCTTGTTCAGAGGCCTCATGTGATTATTTGGCCGGTTTTCATAAGTTCTCAACGGATCAGAAGACGTGAAGTGTCTCAGAGCAGGAGACTGAGGACACACACACACACACACACACACACACACACACACACACACACACACACACACACACACACACACACACACACACACACACACACACACACACACACACACACACACACACACACACACACACACACACACACACACACCTTGTATTACAAGTTTTCTGAAATGTGATTAAATATGCAAATGAGGCTTTATATAACGGTAACTTTTGGTGAATTTAGTAGAAATCTACAAACGTAAATAGAACTGAACAAAGCATGAAGAGAAGTCACCAAAACATGTTTATTAGCTACTTTAACCGGTTTATATCTGACAAAATCTAATGTGAATGATCCTTTACAGGACAATCAGAGGCCACGCCCACTCACAACAACAACAACAACAACAACAACAACAACAACAACAGCAGCAGCAGCCCTGGAGGCCTCCCAGAGCACCCCGGCAGCGGTGGCTCATGGACTGCCGGGGTCCTTTGGGGGCCGTCCTGTCTGCAGGACCAATCAGAGAGCTCCGCTGGGAGACCACATGACCAGCGGTGAGAGTCAGAAAACGAGAGGAGGAAGAGGGAAAGATAAAGAAGACGAAGATGACGAAGACGGAGACAAAGGGGACTAAGAGGAAGACCAAGAAAAAGAAGAAGAGGAAGAAGACGAGTTCAGGGAGGAGCGTTACCTTCTTCTCCTCGGGGGAGGAGCGCTGCTGCCGGTCCATCTCCTCCATGCTCACCACGCTCACACTGAGGACACACAAACAACACACACGTGTTCAGACTACGGTCTGTGTGTGTGTGTGTGTGTGTGTGTGTGTGTGTGTGTGTGTGTGTGCGCGCAGCGGTAGATTAAACTGCTTCATCAGAGAACTAATGAGACAGAAGCTCAGCTGTTCACGACACACTTTCACATTAAACGTATTAAAAACTGTATTTGTGAATCTATTACTTGTTTCATGTATAAAGTAAAAACGACCTCATTTCTTTCTGGTTCCAGCTTCTCTTCATTTTAGGTTTTACATCGTTATAAACAAAATATCTTTTGGACTGTTTGACATTTAAAAAGCTTATTATTGACCTTTGTTATTATCTAAACTGCAAAGATTAAGAATTGATTGAAATATCGTAATAATATAATTAATAAAAGTGTCATTAGCTGTAACTCTAGTCTCCTAAAATTAAGAATAAATGTGCAAAAAAAAAAGCGTTTCAATAGTTAAAAATGTACAAAGAAAGTTGCATTTCGCTGCAGCTTTTTAAAACAGTTTCATGATGACGAGGAAGCTCTCCTGTCCTGATGATGAGGGTTCACATGCACACGGTGCGTTATGGTCGTTCTTCATCATGCTTACTCATGGCTCCGCTCCTCTTCACCGTCACCAGAGAGAGAGAAGCTCCAGTTGTTGTGCTTGTAGCCTCCGTCTCTTCTGGTCTCTGATCGATCCAGAGCTTCAAACAGATAAAAACACACAAGACTTCAGGTTAGCGTTTATCCCTGAATATAGAAAGTAATTAGCCGATCAGTTGACGGTATTAATAATAAGTTTGTCTTATTTCTTTGTCTTTAACTACCAGGATTAATCCAGGCACTGTCAAACGTCATGCATGATTTAATGCTTAGAAGAATTAAGAACTGATCTTATAGAGTTTGTCAAAATAATAAAGCTTACTTTTTATCTACTGTTGCCCAGATTTCTTTATCTAAATGATGCTGCTGTCCACTTGCTTTCCTTACGTACAGAATATGTCTATAATAAAGGAACGGTGAGCCGTTAAGCTCACAGACGCAGCGACTCTAAACTCTGTAACGTCTGCTGGATGTCGCTACGTGTTTTCCCTCGAGGCCCCGATTCTCCAAATCAACAGAAATGTGTGAAGTGAATACCAAAAACAATGGCCGATAAAAACCACACAAAGCAGAGGACTCCAATGTGAAACTTCCTTCTTTAAAGCAGAGAAACAAAGCGACTCCTTCCTCCTCTTACGTCTTAAACCCAGCGACCTCTCACTCGTCACCGTGTTGATGGGAGTCATCCATCTGGCTGTGAGCCCGGCAGGTAAACATCAGATAAAACCTCCATCTTGCCTTAAAAGCTGCGTCTTTTTTTTGTGTGTGTGCCACAAACCAACCCCCCCCCCACAGACACACACACACACACACACAAAGCTTCTGCTCTTCCTGTGCAGCTGCACAAGTGGATAAGCAGACGTTGAGGAGATGCGACAGAAAGAAGAACGCTGCCTGTTTTTAAGTGCATCACCCATTTCAGGGGTCATTTAAAAAAAAAAATGACAAGAAGAGGTTCAGAATCCATGAATCATGTTATGATCCCAGAGACAGTCATCTGGATCAAATGACCAAGTGAAGCCGGTTCTAATCTCCTCTCTCACAGAGTCTGGATCCAGAGTCTGGATCCAGCTCCATGAATCACGACCAAAGCTCCCGATCGTGCCGGTGAGGAGGACACCGGGCTCCCCGCTGAGCTCCGGGACACTCCTTTATTCTACCACGGTGAGTTTTCCTGCAGCACAAAATCCACGAACAGAGACGATCTCAGAGGACCCACAGACACGGGTCATCCAAACAGACTGAAGCGAGCGGCGTCAGTGCAGCCCGAAGGAGAACTTTGACTCACGTGATCAAATCCAAACAGCTCACAACACTCAAGAGGAAGAGGAACTCTTCTGTATGTCAAACATGAAGCTTATCAACCAAAACACAGGATTCCTAATGAGACCACCAAAAAGCTGCAACGTGAGATCATTTCCTCTCCTTTTTGACACCAACCATGAACCGCAACGTCAACGGTTCGAGTCCATCTGGCACGCTGTGTTGCATCTCCACATTATTGCTGTCCATCAACAGCATTAAACGCCCTGAAAGTATCACACAAAGCTGATTACAGCTCACTACACCAGCAGCCCGAGCACGCCCGATCCCTGAATGACTCCTAAATGGATCTGCATGATTTGCATGTGAACATTTGGGAAACTTGACACGGACAACACACATCTGCATATCGCTCCTGTGAAACGAGACCCTGCAACTAAATATCTTCACCGATACGTTATTGTTGCCGGGCAGGTTTCCTGTTAAACCGCGCTGGATGTTGAAGCTCGAATACGAACTGAAACAAGTTTAAACTGTCAAGTAGAGAAAGTCTCGTCTCTTATTGGTCCCAAATGTAGACTTTTACATCTAAACCTGGTTTGTTCTTGTTCTGCTGCTTGTGTTTAGACAACAATAAGGAACTTTAGCATCTTTTGTTACCAGATAATGACGGCATTGCTCTATATTTTTCTTATTATTTAAAACACATCCCATGGGCGGCTGTCGAGTGGTCTAAAATATGAAGACCGTTGTCTTTTTCTAACCACTTCTCCTTGATCTCAATGTGAAACATTGTGAGGTTGAGAATAGATAAGTGACGGACAAATGAGGATGTTATTGACGTGCGTCGCTTTAAATGTTGCTGCCACACGCACGACATCATCTCCTTACATATATAGTTTAATTCCTTAAAAAATACAGCAGGTCACTGTAGTTTTTTATCAGACAAACAGGAGGAAATAGGGCATTTATTGGGGACTACTTTCAGTGGCGGATTAATCCACATTTGGTGCTCTAATGAGTATTTGACTGAGTCTGAATAAACTACAGTGTGTGTGTGTGTTCATGGAGATAAAGGAACAACTTTATCATGGAGATAAAGGAACAACGACAATGTGTTTTAATGGAGATCTAAGAGATAGTTGATACATTCACTGTTGGTTTTGGTTGTTTTATGAGATTTTTTGACATGAAGAAAAATATAGAATATGTCCACACTTCCCTCTTACAGACATAGTGGTTTAAAAAATTATTATCATTGACAAATTAGATATTGTTTTTCGTCCTTGAACAAAAGTTAACGGTACCCTAGGAGGCTACATCTCCACTCCTCATGCCACTGAGCAAGGCAGTAGTGACACATTTAACCCACTCAAGCTCTTCTTCTTCTTCTTCTATTTTAGAATATCTCACACTTCTCTCTTATAGAAATAGTGGTTTAAAAAGATTATAACTGACAAAGTAGATACCGTTTTTACTCCTTGATCACCCTAAAGCATATGGCTAAATGCCATCATGACACTGCCACTGAGCAAGGCAGTAGTGACATATTTAACCCTGTCAGTGAAACTCCTCACTTAAATGTGTTTAATTATGTTTTTATATTTATTTATTTACGTTTTTAAGTAAGTGACCTCTTAACTTAAAATGTGAACTATGAGACAAAGTGAAGATAATAATAGAAATGACAGTTAAAGCATTGAAAACACGCTGTGAACATTTTCTGTTTACAATTAATGATTAGCCAAGCTAATAGTCGAAGCTAACACGTCAGCATGCTATCTTAGAGGCCACTTAACGTTTAATAACGTTTATTATAAAAGTGTTTATGTGTAGTAATGTGTTGTTTAAACGTTATTTGGCTAAAAAGCCGAGAAAAACAAAAAATAAAAGGCAGGAAAAAGGCCCGTCTTACATCCAGAACCAGCTAACGTCAGCGCTAACGGTGCTAGCTTAAAGCCACCTAGCATTAAGATGCTAACGTTAGCCACTTATTAGCTCCACACATACATTTGTTGGACCGTTAAAACTGCGGACCCAGCAAAGCAGGGATCTCCGAGGACTGTGTGGTTTCGGGGGGGGGTAAAAAAAAATGGCGACCGGAGCACCGGAGTGTCACAGCTTACCTTCGAGGAAAAAGCTTCGATCGTGGGCCATGTTTTTATTCCATGATCCTCCTCAGATGATAGGTGGTGCTCATCGGAGACCGGATCTATGTAGCAGCTCGACTGCTGCTCCGATACACCAAAGCGGGGAAAGCTAACACACGAACACACGTTACTACCGGAACTTAAACTTTGCCTTCAGAATAAAAGATTTCCCCCCTTGTTTTGCAATAAGATACAATTAAATAATCCTTTATTAGTCCCGCAGTGGGGACATTTACAGGATTACAGCAGCATAGTGGAGTATACATATACTGTATGTATATATAAAAAATATATACAGTTTAGTGCAAACAAGAGAAATGGTAAAAAAACAAAAAACAGTAAAGAATATTAAATATAAAAATCCACAATAACTAAAATATTATAAATACATTTTGCTTTAATATTGACAATTTGTGAAATTGTACATGTACAATTGTTCAATAAAAAAAGAAAAAAGAAGTACAATTTAAACACTAATCTTTAAATTATAGAATGGCAAGAGGCAGTGATGGAGGAAGTATTATTCATATATTTTACTTTAGTAAAAGTACTTATACAACGCTGCAAAAGCCCTTCATCGAAAAAGCTACTTCATTAAAAGTATGTAAATATAACCTGGATAACGTGTTTTAAGTATTAAAAGAAATATCTCCTGTGACTTTTGTACTATTATCTATTATATCATTAGAATATAATTATTCATGCGATAATGTAAAAGAGATTATAAATGTTTTAATTAGTTTTGATCTCTGATCATTATTTTTGTTATGGATTAATCTGCTGAGGATTTCATCCATTCATTAATTTACTGTTTGTTTTGTGAAAGTAGTGAAAATAGTGAGAAATGTCATCAACATTTCAGTCTAAAGTGACACCTTTACAATGTTTGTTTTTTCACTTGTTTTATTTTGAAGGTCATTTCCGGAAGTCCCTGTTTTAACCTCGGTGGTTTGGATGTCTACTAACCTGCTCTGTGCACGAGCCTGGAGTGTGTGTGTGTGTGTATGTCAACTTTTTATCCCGACACAGACATGCACACATTTGTATTTTCTGCAGGAATATTAATGAAATTAAAAATAGCTCATTATAATATTATATTGTCATATTTTAATAATTATGAGACAATGTCAAAGGATGGAAAATTAAAAAAGAGTCAAATAAACAACTTACAATACATTTTTTACTATAATTATGAAATATTTCTAAATCCCAATGGAAATATTTATTTATTTTGTATTCATTTATTTAACAGCAGGATCCTGTGATATATATATATATATATATATATATATATATATATATATATATATATATATATATATATATATTATTAATTGAGTAATAATTTATTATACGACACAGAGATACAAATAAATGGCAAACAACAGTCTGGAGGTTATGATCCATATTGTTCTCCGGTTACATGAAGAGACGATGATCAGAGGTAGGTGGCGATGTTCCTCATTAAAATGAATGAATAATAACCATCAGTATCATGATGTCACTGCAGACATTGTAATCTGACTGCACTGCACAACATTTTTATTTTAAACTGTATACCCTAAAATGTTGTAGATTAAATAAATTAAATATATTATGCTATTTTCATTTGTTATGATAAGATGATTTCTTACTATAGCCATATAGTCATGTCACTGTTATAAAGAGCTTTTCATTGTGTTTGTGCACAGATTAAACAGAATTAATGAGCTTTAGAGGTGTTGGTAGGTGTATTCTTGAACTTGGAGCCATGCTAGCTGTTTCCCTCTGCTTCCAGTCTTTATGCTAAGCTAAGCTAATTGCCCCCTGCTTCACACTTAACACACTGACATGAGATTGCTGTCGATCTTCTCATCTAACTCTTGGAAAGAAAGAAAGGAAATAAGCATCATTTCCTACAATGTTTAACTCGACATGTCGTTGTACCGTTAGCAATGCTGCAGCTGTATCAAAGGAGAGCACAGCACAGTTTCCAGCAGTATATATATAAATATATATATAAATATATATAGTTCACGATCATTCACAGTGAAATGTGCAGCGCTGCAGCTCATTAGAGTGAACTGAGTCATGGTCTCCTCCGTTAAAGCCCTGAGATGATGATCACACAGCGGCTCTCGTCTGCAGAGGCTCGAATTGATGGAGAGTTACAGATAAAACAGGAGCGGTGGCAGCTGTTTGGTGAATGTGTGAGTGCAGGAGGAAGTCTGGGTGTGGTGAACCAGTGAAAACATTTACATTATTATTCCATTTTGCCATGCAGTTCTGTGCAGACATTCATGTTCCCCAGATGATGAATCCCACGGATATTGGTGATCCTCTGACGTTTCCCCGCAGCGCTACCATGACGTTAACGTTTTAGGCCTCTATCAAAATATCTCAAGAAATACTGGATGAACATTTAACAGAAATTCATGTTCCCCAGAGGATGAAACCAACTAATGTTGGTGATCCTCTGCCAAATCCTACCATGATATTACATTTTAAGTATATATACTTAAATATCTCAGCAAATATTGCATGAATTCTCATGACGTTTTGTACAGACATTCACGTTCCCCAGAGGATGAATTCCAATAATGTTGGTGATCCACTAGCATCGACTGCAGGTCAAACTTTTCATGGTTCCTGTCAAACATCTCACAATGTTCTGCATGCATTGACGGAGAATTATTAACGTTTCTGAGATGATTTATCCTCTTGCATCCTCTTCCTTTTGCACCAACATGACGTAAACTTTATAGTCCTTTATCAAGAAAAAGGAAAAATTCCTTTTCCTGCGTCTCTTCCTCGCGGCCACCAAGAGACCACCAAGAGACCACCAGGAGACCACCAGGAGACCACCAAGAGACCACCAGGAGACCACCAAGAGACCACCAGGAGACCACCAGGAGACCATCAGGAGACCACCAGGAGACCGCCAGAAGACTACCAGGAGACCGCCAGAAGACCACCAAGAGACCACCAGGAGACCACCAGGAGACCATCAGGAGACCACCAGGAGACCGCCAGAAGACTACCAGGAGACCGCCAGAAGACCACCAAGAGACCACCAGGAGACCACCAGGAGACCATCAGGAGACCACCAGGAGACCACCAGGAGACCGCCAGAAGAGCAGGAGACCATCAGGGGACCGCCAGAAGACCATCAGGAGATCACTGGTTTGCAATAACTGAGAATTTTCATACTGGGGGAGATATTCTTCTTCTCAAAATCTGACATGAATCCCACGAGGGATTTCTAACCAGCATCTGTTATTAAAAATAAAAACGTTGGCGTCCTGCGCAGCCCGGATCTCTCACTGCTTGTGTGGCTGCACGATCGGATCAAAATACAAATCAGATTTCCATTTAAAACAAATTCAATCTGATTTAAAAATGAATTTCATCCAAATCCAACTCGACATATTTGGTATCTTTGGCATCTTCATAACCTCGACTGGTATTTAAAGGTTTGTGGCTTTGAGAAATAGAAAAAAAAACAAACAAACTAAACCAAAGTAACACAAGTTAATGCAAAACCTCATTACAAGCTGAGCCAAGCCAAGCCGAACCAAGCCAGGAGGAGGAGGAGGAGGAGGAGGAGGAGGAGGAGGAGTAGCTCAGAGCTCAGCTGTCGGGGGTTTGTTAAAGCCTCAGTCAGTTCAGCTGCTAACACAGACTGAGAGCACATGTTAAATATAGAGCAGACTCTCACTGCTGACCGGGAACGAACTGGAAGGAAGAACGAACAACTGACTTTATTCACAACAAGTTTCTGTTTCTGTCCTCAGACGAAGCTTCACGCCTCCAACTGTGGCAAGAGAAGAAGAAAAAGTGCAGAAGAAGAAGAAGAAGAAGCTCAAGAGGAACGCTGGAGGAGGGGAGACTGATTTGAGAGACTCAGTGATGTTGTGACGGATTGTCAGTGAACTCATCAAAGAGGAACTGGGTCACTTTGTTTTGGGGATTGGACGGCTGTGAGACCTTCTACCTGCTGAGACCAGGTAAGACTAACAGGTGTGTGTTAGACTGTGAGGTTCCATTTCATTTTAAAAATGTTTAGTCACATGCTGGAAGAACAAAATATCACATATCTGATAATAAACAAATTTAAAATTCACAAATCTGTAAATTAAGGAAAACATGAATGCTTTTCACAATATTCAAATATCATGAAAAGTATAAATAATATTGTCTGACATGGATGATATCAGTGCGGAGGTGATTTGTCGATTAATAGAATTTGATATTTATTAGTAATTTATTAAATTAAAACAATATTATCTAATAACAGCTTCTGGAATTTATTTATTTTGTTTCTTAATGATTTTTGATGAGATGAAAACAACATTAAGATGTGTTTTTATCAGCAGAATGTACTTGTAGCATCAAAAGTATAAGTACTGATATGCAGACAGAATTACTGCGATCAGTGTTATATTATTAAATATTATGATATTGATCGATATCACTGAGATCCTGTAGAGAGGCTCCAAGTTAAAGCTTGAGAGACTTTATTATTTAAGTTTACATCGCGCGTACATGATACATATTCATAAACTAATATGAGCTTTACCACGTTACGAACTCATTAGAAACGAAATATAAATAACTAAAACATCCTCAAACGTGAGAAGGAAAACCTTCTTCCAAGACAGATATTAGTAAATAAGGTCCATAAAACACGATACACAGTACATATAAAGTGTGATAAGTTGAGGAGTAGTGAGTTACTGGAATGAACTGACTCACGAATGACTCGTGAGTTATGACTCCCTTCACTCACAGCCCAGTAAAAGCTGGTTTCAGGAAGCCGTATACATTAGACGGCGTTAATTTAATGGATCTTTATACCGCGGTACTTAAGCTCGGCTCTCAGCGAGGAGGAGAACAGCTGCTTCTATGAAACGCAGAAACACAAGAGAGGAGACGAAGCAGCAGACCAAACACAAGGAACAGACGCGTATTCATAAGAGCATTTTAAAACTACTAAAATGTATTTAATGTGTAAAATAAATTCATTTGATGATGCTGAACGCTGTCGTTCAGGTTTGGTTAGGACGAGGGAAACATCACGGTTTGGGTTAAAGTACGTACTTTGTTAGAATTAGGAGATCTTTGTCATCGTGGTTACAATAATAATAATTATTATAATGATAATAATAAGGCATCAAAAGTATTTCTAGTGTAAAATTAGCTCTTTTTGTTACCGTCCTACGGCAGCTCAATGGGGAAAAACAAAGATGACTGATGCTGTTGTTCTCCTTCGTGAGATATTCATGTTCCCCACAGGATATATTATTATAAATGCAAATATTACTTTGGTGATCCCCACATTTTATTGTATATTTTGTATGTTAGTTTTTGTCACGTGACTGGTGTTTGGTGGCGTTCGATGAACACTCATAATGTGTCAAAAAAACCAAAGGGTTCATCCCCTCGGGACCATGAATGTCCATCGAAAAGTTATCCTGAAGGTTGAGCTCGAGAAAAGATTGTAATGTTTTCACATTCAAGGAATTTACTTTAATTTAAAACATAAAACAGAATGAGAGAAAATGAAATAAAAAATAAAAGATATATAAATATAAATAAATAAATAAATAATAAATATAACATAAAATACTTTACACAAATATGTAGAAGAAACATATATATAGACTAGAAAAATACAATGAAAACATGGAAAAATACTATACACAATATGTACAAGACCAGTAAATATAGACTAGAAGTAGAAATATATATATATATATATAATATACAACATAAATATGTAGAAGAAACACAAATATAGACGAGAAAAAACACTATACAATATGGAAAATCCTTTCAAAATATGTACGATCAACATAAATATAGACTAGAAGAAGAATATAATACAAATATGACTAAAATACTATAAAAAATCATTATAAAAAAATCATCATTTTAAGGGAAATAGTGTTAGACGTTTAGTGAAGCTCTTATTTACTGTGAATAACTCTGCTGTGGTTCAGTGTTTTGCTCAAAGACACAATAAGAAATCAAACCTGTGACATCTCAAAGTCAGGACAGTGCGTCTGCTGTTCTGTTCTAGTTAAATATGGAAAATGTTCCCCTTTTGATTTACGTTCCATCCAAACAGTAAACAGAGGCGCTTCTCTGCCTCCACCTCCTCTGTGTTATCGTACCCAGCATGCATTGCCCCGCCCTGATCTCCTGGGACCTTTCTCTCCATTAATAGCTTCTTTTTTTTTCCTCAACTGTTTTCATTGCGAGCCATTTTCAATCCTTTTGTGAAGCTGATATGTGGAAGGGGGTTTGTTTTTAACAAAATGCTCACAAACTTCAACAAACATCCTTAATTTGACGTCATTCATACGAAGATATTTTCCTTTTACTGAAGTTGAAACTTGATTTGTTCGCCTGGTCCGTCTGTCAGCAGGATATAAAGATCTAATTCATCAACAGGTTTCTGTACAATGTGGTGGGAAGCAGATCGGCTCCGAGCCAACACGCCGCTGATTAGCTTCTGGTGACGATCCAATTTAGGGATTTTCCAAACAGTTGTTACGAATCCTCAAGGGCTGTTGAAAGGGTCAGAACATCGGCTTCCCTTAAAATGTCATGTGAACTCTGTGGTTAATACCAAAGACTGAACATAACAAGTGGACGTAGTCGTGGCGCGGCCACCCATTGGTTTGTGGACTGATGTTTTGAAGCCTTGAGTTCGGCGTCGCCATCTTGGAATATGGCCGTCGCCATCTTGGAATATGGCCGTCGCCTTGTTGTTGTTTTTTTTGCAACCAGTGAACAGGAAGTGACCATATTTGGACTGAGGAGGAGTGACGTAGAGACGCCGTATACGTCTCTGGTAGAGACCTGTCAATCACTGTGTAGCCCCGCCCCTAAAGCATCCCCTGCTTTATGGTCTGTGTGACTCTAAATGGACCATCATTTACTAAATGAACATCATGCTGTATTGAAGAAGACTTGAAACTAGAGATTGAGACCATAAACTCATGTTTACAATGTTTACTGAGGTAATAAATCAAGAGAGAAGTAGAGTCATTTTCTCATAGACTTCTATACAACCAGAGGAGTCGCCCCCTGGTGGACACTAGAGAGAATGCATTGATCTTTATTGGTTACTGTAATGGTGTGTGAGTCTTCTCCTGTTGGACGGTCCAGGATTATTCCTCTCTCACGAGTCTCATGAGTCATTCCTCACGTCACTGAAGCTGCTGGTGGGCCGACCACAAACCTCCTGATATTCATCAGCACTTTGGAGCTAAACAGCTTGTAAGAAACAACTTAAAAATGACGTGAAACCGGCAGCGGTCCGTTATACTCTCATGATACGCTGCCCCACTCTCTCCCTCCTCACCCCTCTCCCCTCTCGTTACTCCCAGAGTTTATGAGGGAAGTGACTTCATGCTCAATCCATTTGAGAGGCATGTGAGACTTGGCTGCTGCTCGGCTGCGTGTCGGGAGTGATGTCAGCTTTCTGGACCGGTCACCGCTGATTAGAGCTCTCCAACGTAAAAAAAAACCTGCCTCGTCTCAGCACCACGACGACTGACGTGGTCTGGGAATACATCGTTATTTGGACGGTAAAAGAGATGTTTTTTTATATTGGGTGCAATGGAAAAGGAGTGTCTCAGACGTGGTAGCTAAGGAGTCATGATGGGACATTTAGCTGAACAAATAAATCAAAACAGACAAAGAAAGCAGAATTATACTCTTTAAAAAACATCTAAAACAGAAACAGCTTTGAGAGGATGATTGTCTGCATTTAAAATAATAAAACTGAGCATACTTCCTCGTTCATGATCACGTGGATAACATACGAAATTATTTCATGGGAGCTACGAACGCTGGATGAGTCCGGCCTGAACATTTTGGCAGAAATGGAATATAATGTTCAAAACTATATTTTCATTGATCACAATTCTGCTGATTGTACATCATATGAGTATATTAAAAAGACAAATATACACTATCAGTTCAGCTATAATGGTTATTTTTGAATGTGTGACAAGCTCGTCATATTTTAAATAACTTAAAATAAACAAGTACAGCACGAGAAAGCATAAGAAAACAACTGAACTGATCGTATGTTGAAGGTAAAGACAGCTGCTCTCCAACTAATCTTGTTAACTGAAGATGTTCTGTCTTAAATCTCAATGTGGGAACTCTTCCACTGACGTGGTCTCGATTATAGTTGTTCTGTGTCTGGATGCTAAAGATGGAAATATGAGCCTGTAGTGACGTTCAAGCCTCAACTGTAAGTGTCACTATTTCGAGCACACGCTGCTTTAGACTGATGTTAGTCGAGCACCGCTCACTTTATTTCAGCCGGCAATGTCGAGTGCTTTTTCCTACAGAATCTTAAACGACACGCTGATGGTCTTTACGTGCAACCTGGTACAGAAGAGTTTTTGTTTTTAATTCTGTTTTTATTGACCATTGCATTCATTCATAAATACATTATTTTGATTGGTAAATACGTTATTTATAAGAGCCATAATAACATTTAGGCTGTTGGATACAGGGGCAGTTATAAGGAGGATCCCTCCTGATGTGTAGAACCCAATGAAATGTTAAACTGCACATTCATGGTCCCCAGAGGATGAATCCGTCTGACTTTGTTGATCCTTTTCATTCAGCACCACCATCAGTTCATGTTAACATTTTTAATATGAGCAAATACCTGCAGAACTAATAACGTCTCCAACCTCGGCTGTACTCTTGTGTTTACTGCTAATTAGCTCGAGTTTTCCTGCTAACATGCTAAACTTAAAATGGTAAACATGGTAAAGGTTATACCTGCATGGCTTTAGCATGTTAGCATTGTCATTGTGAGCCATGGATGTATAAAGAGAACTGGAAACAGTGCGGTGCCCTAATTCATTCCTATGAAAGTTGCTCAGTGGTGCAGTTTGACTTACGAATATAAAAGTCTGATAAAATTACCCGGACATTTGGTGATATTGCGCAATATGGGGCCCAAAAGAGCTAGCGCAAAATAAATTATCCGCTGAGTTAGAGACGTCTCTTTCTTAATTTAAGTCTATGGGGAAAAGTCCTTTTTGGGGCCCTATGGCATCGCACGACGGACACGAAAATTGTAATTCCCCCGTTTGGGCAGAATGTAAAATTTGCTTCAGAGCCTGGCACTCTTCCTGGGGGCTTGTAGTGAGCATGTTAGCATGCTAACATTAGCATTTAGCACCTCATGCGAGGCTGCAGACTCTTAAGTCTCGTCGCTTGATGGTCGTGTATCTTTAAAACTGTTTTTTGGTTTAAATGTCTTCCTGTAAAGTCAAACATCAGTGTCTCTGATGCCTGTGTCACGAGGACAACATTATATAAGTTTTGTTTTAATGTCATTTGAATATCAGATATTACGACATCATTATCATTATGAGATAACAATAGTCAATCAGTTGGTATTTGCTTCAGTTCTGTTCCAGTTCGTCTGCAATTTGGCTTCACTGACTGACGCTCATGAGGAGAACGGCAGCGGCACAAAGCACAGGCGCAAACAATTACTTTGGTATGTAGAGCTGACGAGATAATTAAGCCGTGACCCTGAGATAACGTGAGTATAAACCAGCACGGGGCTATGAGGTCACAGTTTCCAGCTGTGACATCATCGCAAAAGCTGACTCAACTCACTGTTTTATGATGTCGAGATGAAAAACGGGGGAGACTGATCCAAATGTTCATATGTATATAACGTGTATTTTGGGACTGCGGTCGGTTGGAAATATTTTTTTTGATGTTGGTATTGATTAGTTTTGAATTAATCCAAATATTCAGATTTCACTTATTTTTGTAAATTTAAACAAGAAACAGAGTTAATGACAGAGTTGAGGCCCACTTTAGTAGCTGTCTGGACCTTTCGACCACATCACATGATCTTCATGAGTAGCTGAAATATACCAACAATAATGTAACATTACGTCTTGGTTTACTTTAATTACTTAAATTAATCTCACTAATTTATGAAATGTAACTTAAATACATGTAATTATTTCACATTTATGGGTTTTCATTATTACTACAGTAGGTGATATTTCATCACCATTGACAGCACTGTTAATATATGTGTAACGTTTAAGTTCAGGGTGATTTTAGGTCAATTTTTATGTTAATGTTGATTAAAGGAGATTTATTAAAGGAGAACTGTGGCTGCACTCCAAAGAGTGACTGAAGAACCATCCGGGATTTCAGTCACAACCCTTCACTTCAGTCTGATTCCTTTGTTGTGAATACACTCAAAACTGAGACTCTTAAAAGCACTTTGACCTGCTTGTGAACCCGTCGTGCAGATTTCCTCTGACTGAACATAACGTGCTGCAGCTAACAGTCCCACGGACTGTTGGAAACCCTGTTTTTCATCCAGTGGCCTCAGTAGCTGTTACCTCCCAGACTTCTCTCACACCATTTTACAAGCTCAGCTGGATGGAAATAAACAGTCAGTGGCTCTTTGCCAGCTGAGCTCCCACACAGACAAAAACCTTTTGGCTGGTGGCTGGTGGAGTTTTGCCACTAAAACTGTATTTGTTTTGTGGTAGCTGTGTGGATAACTGCTGACAAAAGGGATTTAGAAACAATAAAATAAAACAGACGATAAGCTTCGATGAAAAATGAGCTGAAGTGAAAACCAGGAAAAACGAGTTGAAATTGCAATTAAATGTGCTGCAGCTCACAGAAAGGACTAGGAGCTGCTGAAATAGAAGAAGAACTATGAGCACTGAAAGGAGTTGAGGTGTGAGTTGTGCATTAGCTGAAAGGAGATGAAGAGTCAGTTGGTTGAGTAAAGGTTGCGAGGACGTTAGAAATTGATTCTCATGCTGTGTTTACATTACGAGCAACATGAGAAACAGCGACAGGAGTAAACATGAGTTTATGGTCTCAATCTCTAGTTTCAAGTCTTCTTCAATGAAGCATGATGTTCATTTAGTAAATGATGGTCCATTTAGAGTCAAACAGACCATAAAGCAGGGGATGCTTTAGGGGCGGGGCTACACCGTGATTGACAGGTCTCTACCAGAGACGTATACGGCGTCTCTACGTCACTCCTCCTCAGTCCCGATATGGTCACTTCCTGTTTACTGGTTGCAAAAAAGCCAAGATGGCGACGGCCAAAACGCCGAACTTGAGGCTTCAAAACATCAGTCCATAACCCAATGAGTGACGTCAAGATGATACGTCCACTTCTTTAAAAATGTGAGGTGAGCGCTTACCACAATGTCAAAATCCTATTTTTAGCCCCTCCCCTTTTTAGTGGCAATCCTTAAGATTTTAGTTGTGGTTGTTAAGAATTTCTATTTGAGTGAAAACAAAGATATTTTCCTTACGAGTTTAGCAATTCGGAGTCTTGGACTGAATCCAAAATGCCATCCTAACATGCTTTTTTTCATAATTGTGTGCATAGTTTTTTGTGTGTTAACAATGGAAATATAACTAACGCAAATTTTCGTCCGGGAATGTCACCTCATTTCATAATACTTCAAATATATAAATATTGCAGTACTTTCATCAGTGGGCCACAGTCACCATTGTGTTACCTCCTTTGACAGACACAATAGGTGTAATTCAGGCGTATCTAGGACTTCCACTACAGGTACAAGGTAATAACAGAATAGAATAGTTTGGTCTGAACATACCTTTACAGGTCCAGTGTTTTCATTAAAGACCACTGAACCTCTGAGTCAAGATGAAAGAAGTTCTGAGTTTATCTAAATGTCGATCTTGTGCTCGCAGCTCGCAGTATTTAAGCTTTACAAGCTGTAGTGAGTGATTGAGACTAATTTAAATGATCCCAGTAGACTTTGTTTTTTAAATTCTTCTATTCTGACTGTAAATCAGTTTTACAGAAAACATCTGCTTTTGTGGTGTTTTAAGGGTTGTTTATCTTTGATTTATCCTTCGCGGTTTCATAAATGCATCAATATGCTGCTCATGTACAAGAGCAGTCAAACTATTTCGTGCTGCTAACATTTCATTTTAGGAAATAAACGGCAGAGATTTTTCAGATCTGTTGCCTGAGAAGAAATAAAGATATTGAAGCATTTAAGGATTAATTAAATCTATGATTGAATCTCTATTACAGCTCTTGGACGGATCTTACGAATCAAGATCCCCATTTGAAATATTAAACAGTGGATTCAATGACAGGAGTATATTTGTTTTGGCTCTACTGTGAAGTTGTTCGTCATCTGCTTACGTCCTCGTGCCTCTGAGGACGTTGTATATCTTAAAGCCCTCCTGCAGCACAGATTTCTGACTGCATTACTTTCCCCGTTATGGTGAGTTACAGCGACAGACCAGACCTCTTTAGACCTCCTTCACGAAGCCCATCGCTCCCTTATATAGTCATTTCTCTGAATCGACATGTCTAAATCATGTTGCACATGAAAAGCATGAAGTTTGAAGAACTTTAAAAGTTGAGATGGTGAATTTTTGGAAAGCTGCCGTCACTTCCAAGGCAAACCGAAGGGAGCTCCGTTGCATGAAAGGCTTCTTGTATCAGATGTAATATTAATAATAATAAGTACAGTTTCACATCATCACACGTGCTACTTTTACGTTATTTATTTTTTTAATTCTTCTTGAAACAAGATGTTTGGATGGGACATAATGCAGGAAAGGATCATTACAACCGTGAATTAAAGGGATATCAGTCAGCAAGAGAGAGGCAGTTGGTTATTTAATTATATATATACAGAAAAAAACATATTAAATACAAGTAAAGGAAAGGAAAATAAACAAAGTAGTGCAGCACCAATCATCTGACAATAATAATATAGAAAAGTGACTAAAACATGATGGGGCAAGAAGTGTCATTGGAGAGCGAGGACAACTGGGAATTATTGTTTATTGGTTGGTTTGATTTTGAACTTTGCTAAAAAAAACATTCTGGCAGGAAAAAATGATTTCTTTCATTAAATACAAACAATGTTTTGTAATCTGTTATTTATGTTTGAACAGATAACAATGATGGCATTAAAACATTTTAAAAAATGTGAAAAAGTAATTTATATTTTATTTAGACTTTAATGTCACCGCATGCAAATGTTGCTTCGTTGGTGACGCACACATGAATTCAATGTCAATGTTTGACTTTTGCTTTATTTCAGTAATGTGAAGAATTTTGGCCACAACACAAATTAAGTTAAAGAAAAGTATACTCCCTAACAGCCAAGTTCACCATAACAATAGATGTTACTGGTTCTGACAGCAAACACTGTTTCACTACTAAATAAATCTGTTATCTTACTGTAATTAGCAGTTTCCAACTTGTAAATACTGATGTTTCTGAAAGCTCAAAAATATCCAACTTGGCCTTAAATAAGTGTCTGAAAATACACACAAATACGTATGCCTCAAGTCAGCTAAAATCTTCTGTTCAAGATAATTACACTAACATTTAAAGGACAAAGTCTTATAATTGCTACAGTGTTTTATGTTTAACCAACTCAAAATGTCCGGTTACGTGAATCATTGGCAGTCATAAATATTATGCATATCTACCACCAAATATGGCCGCCGCAACAACGCTAACATGACAGATGTCACTTTTGCCTTCAATCATGAGACCGATGCGTAACGATGCGTCAAACAAGAGAAAACAATAACAGACCACAGAGTCCAGACATGCTAGCATGATCTATATTTACCCCCGACGACGCGTCTCGATCATTTCAATATGAGCTGGAACATGAACCCGGTGGATGTTATAGTTGGTGTTTTTCTGACTCGGGGATTGACGTACGTGACCTCTGTTTAGCTAACAACTGTTGAGGCATTGTATTAGTGTAAACAGGCGGCTAGGGTTAGCGGCTAGGGTTAGCGGCTATTGAAGCGGCTATTTATCTGACAACTGGTGCTGTGGAGGAGTGTGAGAAGGAAAATGGAGGTCCAGGCATCTGTGGGATTGCTGATGGATCATAAAGTGATAGCCCTGGAGTCCCCCCCCCCCCCCCCCCCCCCCCCCCCCCCCCCCCCCTTGTTGGACTCTGAACAACAAGTGGGGGAGACCCTAAAAATACCCCTTAATAAACGTTCACCAAACAAACAGCTGCACAGCTCACAAATAGAGGCGAAGGACAGACGATATATTTCAAGTGTAGTGGGGCTGTAAAATAGATGATTGACATTTCACCAGCATGGACGTTCCTTAAACCCGATTGGATGACTGGACCGCTAACTGGGCCAGTGTTGTTCTAATTATCGCCAATGTAAACTGGTAAAACCGGGCAGTTGTTCTGTATGTAAACATGCTAACGTAGTCCGTTAGCAAAGCTGTAAATCACAGATGAGTCATGCTAATAATAGCAAATACTTAACCCAATGCATTACCGTTAGCATGTTAGGTATTATGCTGGAGAGTCTACACAGCAATGCTAGTGAGCAACGTGCTAGCTAAAATGCCATATTTCAACCTCCTTGTGGTAATTGTGAAGCAGCGATATTGTGAGATTCTGACGGCTATGACTTCATTGCATTTAATGAAAAATAATGCACCACCGTTTCCTGGCAGTGACATGAATAATATCCACATACAGTCAATGTATTTATTTAAATTGCAGCTGCCATTTGTCTGTCTGGCTTTATGCTATTTATCTGGATCTATTATTAAATGTGCTAAATTATAAATTCTGCGTTAACAGCGCTAACAGTGCAAACAACGGCAAACGGCACTAAAAGGCCAACAAAGCAAGGAGAAGCTCTGATAACGACACAGAGTGAGAACGTCTTTATTCTCTGCCCAGCTAGACATTACTCCACTTTATCTTTACATAGATAGTAAGTTGTTTGCTGCTATAATAATAATCTGAATGTCGTAAAGATAACCTTTAAGGCTAACAAAGATAAACATGTTGGAACAACTCGTGAAAGCTTCCTTTACCGTTAGCTCGTAGTGCTAATGTTGCACGGCTACAAGCATGTTAACATAGAAACAAAATAATGCTAATTTACTGTGTGTATATATATATATATGTAATAAATGTTAACTTTATTGACCCATTATAACAAATGCAGTCTGATGTCAAATTGCCCACCATTGATGTTAAAAATGTCCATTTCAATTTATTCAACAAACTGTAATATATTTAACAACTTGTAATAACATAATTCATACAAACTACAGTACTATGAGAAGCATAAATTAGGTTTAGATGTACATTTCCTTAACTAGCAAACCTACTGAAACCTCACAGGAACAAATGTGAAATAAATGAAAGGGGACTGAAATAAACACACTTATTGATTTTAAGCAGCAGTTTGTTGCACTCGTGTGTTTGTGTTACAATCATATCAGTTTCATATTGGCCCAAAACCAACAGCAGTAATAGACACAATATGCTTTAATTCATAGCAAATTATTGTTCTGGAATCGCTGGATTAGAATACATCCGTGTGTTGCACAAAGACATTTAATCGGGACACTTTGGCCCCTCTTTGGAGTCGAACCTGTGACCTTCTCGATACCGGCCTCGCCCCGCCTGCTGCCAACATACCTCCTCCAGCTTCTTATCCTCCGCAGGTCTCGTGTGTCGGCCGCGGGGCCACAGCTGTCTTGAGGTTTGAGCCGGTCTCAAGTGTAAATCAGGAGACTTGCTTTGTGCAACACTGAGATGATCGGGTCGGCATCCCAAAGGGCTTGAGGTCAGGCCTCTGTGCAGACCAGTGAACATTCTACTACACTATACTGGGGAAAGCATTTCTTCATGGAGCTGGATGTGTGCACAAAGCACTCTATTTTCTAAAATATCGCTGTATACTGTGGCATTAACCCTCATGAACCCTAAAACCCGCCGGCGGTATGAAAAAGCATGTTTTGATTAAACCATCGCCAAAACTACAGCGTTTATCACAGCCAGAAGCTGTAAAAACCGTCAATATTGTCCGATTTTAATCTTTCCAACGGTCCTTGAACTCATCATGTGTGACAAACGCTTCTATCCGAAAAAGCAACCGAAAATAAGCGCCAAACGCCAAAATCAACACAAAATGTAAATTCCTTATGGAAACATGTCTCATTATAAATCTCTCCTCAAATAAAGAGTTCACTTTAACCAGATAGTGTAGAAACATTAAACTGTGAAACTATGACGTCATGATTGATTCATCTGAGACCAACAGTCATGTGACATCAAGAGAGGAGAAACTCTGACTGAACGACAGGAAGAGGAGAGGAGAGAGGAGAGGAGAGAAGAGGAGAGAGGAGAGGAGAGGAGAGAGGAGAGAGGAAAGGCTGGAAGTAGAGGTTGTAAAAATGAGAATAGTTTAATATTTACAGCATGAGGAGCCTCCATTTCTTTCCTACATTGGTAACACTTGTGGACACTTTATAACATGTTGGATATACAGATTCTATTAAAATTATTAATGAAATTCAACTAGTTTTTTTTCTTTTGTTATGATTTATGTCATTCTAACTGTTATTCTGCAGTTTTCTCTACTTCTAGCTGTGATTGTTAAAGCACGAGATGACGACAGGAGTTAGAGGAACTGGTTGTATTTCACACAGCAGCAGCACAGTGAACTGTTTCAGTGTGGGACAAACACTCAGAGGATTCTATTTCTTCTTCATGACGTAACGCTGATGAACGCTGTGAAGCGGCCGCATGAATCAGAGTTCACACGGATCACTTTGCTCTTCTGGGACTCGATGCGACACCGCGGTGGCATGTTGAGGAATGTTTAGACGTAGCAGATAAAAAGCTGTCAACAAAGCGTCTCTATTTACGGACCGTGTGCTCACCAGCAGCTTCACGAGCACAGGTAGAGCACACGTTCACCGGACCGTCAAGAGAAAATGAATAAATACTTACGCGATTATTAGGAGTTGTGTCATCGAGATAAGAAGTGGAAAACCGTTATAATATTGCAGCAACAAGATAATTCATTAATTAAAAGAGCTCCACTCAAACATTTAAAAACAATGTAGAAAACTGGAAGTAAATAATGAGATGTGTGTGTCATTATGTGAAGAATGCTTCATGTGTTTATTTGATCTGTTTTGTCGCATTTTGTTACAAAAATCTACTTTTTCTAAATTGTTTCAACATTTTATGACTGAAAGTTAGAAAAGCTGAAGAGTAAAACCAGAACACGAAACCAAACTCTAAACAACTTCAACATAAAGACCTTCAATTGAAAAACAATTCTTAATTTGCCTTTAAAACCAGAAAGTGTATTTAAATGAACACTTTAATCTGAGACATGAAGACATGAAGACTCCAGACGGGTTCTTCCTCTGAAGCCCAAACCTTCCAGCTGCTGCTTCACACTTGTCTTGGCTTTAGATTTGGCCCACCAGCTCTCCCAGTGACTCTCCCAGTGACTCTCCCAGTGACTCTCCCAGTGACTCTCTCTCCCAGTGACTCAGTGACTCTCCCAGTGACTCAGTGACTCTCCCAGTGACTCTCCCAGTGACTCTCCCAGTGACTCTCTCTCCCAGTGACTCAGTGACTCTCCCAGTGACTCTCTCTCTCAGTGACTCTCTCTCCTAGTGACTCAGTGACTCTCCCAGTGACTCTCCCAGTGACTCTCTCTCCCAGTGACTCTCCCAGTGACTCTCCCAGTGACTCTCCCAGTGACTCTCCCAGTTGTGACGCTGGGAGATCTTGGCATATCTCCCCCTGAAACAGCTATTAATAACAGGCCGGGGTAACGCGTTGCTACCGCTTCCCTGCCAGGATTCTCTCTGGTTGAGTCACGGCCTGCTTTGATCCAGACCTGCAGCACTTTGATCCAATTACTTGTTCCTTTGTGAGGACCCCCATCTCAACCCCTCACCCAGGATCAGCCGGCCCAGCTGTCGATTTCATCATCGTTGGTTTGGCTTCTCTCTACAAGACCTCCATCAGTAACGAGACCACCAGAGAGAAGATGGTCTGTTTCTATAGAGTTATTCTGATGCTCGTCATCGGAGCCACCGGGTCGGATTCTGGTGAAACCAGATGAACTCATGCAGGTTCACCAGAACCTCCTTCAGCTCAGGCTCCAGCAGAGACCGGTCCACCGTGGACAGACCCAGATCCTCCAGCAGAGACCGGTCCACCTGTGGACAGACCCAGATCTCCGGAGGGAGGAGGAGAGCTCAGCTCCTGGCAGAAGCAGCAGGGTCTCCTCCCCCTCATCCTCCTCCAGCAGCGTCTCCTCCTCCTCCTCCTCCTCCAGCAGGGTCTCCTCCTCCTCCTCCTCCTCCAGCAGCGTCTCCTCCTCCAGGAGCAGAGCTTCTCCTCTAATGTGTTTTCTTGGTGCGTTCAAGAACAGTCAGAATCAGACTTGACTGCCAAAAAGCTATTTATGTTGCTGGAAAATGAAACAAAGTAGAGAAATGATAAGAAAACATGGACGTTGGGTTATCAGATAATGATGTAATTATTGTAATAATTATAATAATTATAAACTATAATGATCATGTATCAACACACCACCAGTGAGCTTCCTGAAATGAACTCGAGGGTTTTCTGGGATCACCGTCTCATCCGTTTTGTTTCTGCTCACAGGTAGAAGATGCGATCCCGGACCTGCACCATGGAGGGTCCAGATGACGGACACATCCAGCCCACCAAAGGCTTCGTCAAGCAGGAGGAGGAGAACAAACCGGAGCTCACCAAGAGGAAGATGAAGGTCCAGGACGGGAGGACGGCGAAACCTCAGAGAGCTGCAGAGAGCAGGAAGGATCTGACGAAGAGCGACCTGCTGCACCTGCTGGGAATCATGGAAGGAGAAGTTCAGGTATCAGGTTCACTTTACAGACACGTTAATATAATAATAATAATAATAATAATAATATAGGGATCAACCTGTGAGTGCTTCACTGAGACTGAAGTGGTTTTAGTCTGAGCCTCTCTCTGTTCCCATCGGCCTGGTAAAGGTTTTCCACGAGGACGTTTCACACAGGAAGAGCTGCTTTAGGTTAAGAAAAGGAAAAATACACTTTATATGTGAATAACAGTGAAGTAACAAGTGTCCTGATGAACCATTGACCTCCATTAAAAACACATCAGTGAGCCTCACTGTTCGTACGACGTCTCATGAAAAGTTACTTTCTTCGTGCGTTTTCTTATGAATAATTTCCATCTTTTCAAAATAAACTTCCATCTTCACAGGAAACTCATATTTGTACTTTTTTAACGATACAGCACAATTTTGTAATAAATACCAGATTATTCCAACGGACAGATTAAATACTAGAGTGAGCTACTGATGAAAACATATGTTTGTGTTTTGTTTTTCATTTAAATTTGTATTTGTTTAGACATATTAACATTATACATACGTAGATACAGAAACTAGGTTTGTCAGACAGAAAAAATAACTAATATAATTACAATTAAAATAAAGAAATTAAAATAAAAAAACTATAATTTCTGTCTCTTTAAAAATATATATATATATATTTGTGTTTTCACATTTGTCTCCAGAAAGGAAACAGAATAACAGCAGACTGATCCTTTCACTTCTTTTGTTGAGCAGAACAAATTAAAACATGTACAGCTCAACATAGACACCAATAATCATAAAACATCTTATTTTACACATGAAGTGAACCGATGAAGCCGTCACGTTACTGTAAACATCAGCAAACCTTAAAGGAATCACGGCGCTCCTCTTTGAGTCTTTCTGCAGCTGCAGATCTAGATCCACATCCAGATGTTGAGGATTGTTTGGACACATTTTAGGTGAAGCTCTTCACCCTAAACCAGATTCTAGAGCCCGACAACACGAACACGATGACATCACTGTTACCTCATGATGAGGAGGGAACGGCTCCCTCTGCTGGAGGAAACCTGCGTCTCTCCTTCTGTCGTGTTCATGTGAGCTGATGAGGTCATCGTTTCTCTTGGGTCCACGTGACGCAGCGTCACATCCAGATGATGTCATTCAGTAAATATTCAAGAAGTTAAACACATAAACATAAATGCTGTTTGACTCGTGGTTCCAGTGTAATCTAAAGCATGTTAGACGTTCTTTAGTGACTCATATTTAGGATTGCAGACGGTGTGAGCTGATGATGTTCAGTATTTGATTGTGCTTTTTGGGGATTTTATAATATAATACAAATAAAAAGACGTGTTCATACAGAAACATTAACTTTTAAAAATATTTTTACCGATTACGTTTTACTATTTGTTCCTTTTGTTGTTAAAATAATGCAAAAGTGGTTTTATTTACAAAGCACTTTATTTATTTATTAACCTTATATTATTTATTTATATATTTTTATTGTTGTTATTATTAGAGAGCCTCAATAACAGGAAAACAACCATCAATATCATAAACAAATCTGTGTTTTGTTTTTCAATCTTCTCAATAATAATAATGATACATAATTTATTAAATATTATAAATACTCTAAATATAATACTAATGAAATCTTATTTGAAAGTTAACATAGTTTCATTAACCTGCAGGGCTCAAATATTCAAATTATTTATTCATCCATAAAAACTAAACAAATGCTTTCTTTCACACCACAGGAAAATAAGATGATCATAAATAAATAAAAACAGTAAAGGACGTTAGCATTAAAGTCTGCTGCGTCTCTTCAGGCCCGAGAGGACATCATCGGCCTGCTGAGGTCGGACAGAACCGGACCGGAGACTCTGGAGGCTCAGTACGCCTCGGCCGTCCCCACCAAACCCCTGCAGGCCCTGCAGAGAGACGGACTGTTCACCCTGAAGAACAGCAACAGCACCGACGACGTGTACGAGAAACCCATGGCCGAGGTCAGAGGAGTCTTTAGCAGAGCGACGGTTCATTTACAACAGAGAGGAAACGAATGTAACTCAGTACATTTACTCGAGTACGGTACTTATTTTCTGCTACTTACAGCAAAGTAACAGTGTTGTAGTGCAGTATTTTTTACTCTACTGTTACTTTAATACATTTGCATACTTTTACTCAGGACTTTTACTTGTAGAGTATTTTTTACAGTTTGGTATTAGTACTTTTACTGCAGTAAACGATATGAATACTTCTTCCATCGATAACAAACACGTCTATCCAGGAAACTTTTTAAGAAATTATAAGGAAATAACACACCTGTAAAATAAAGTTGTACCACTTTATCTCCCACCGTGACGTCTGAAAGTACCTGAATCAGTCTGAAGGTTTTTTAACTGAAGATTTTTAACTCCCACAAGTTTCTTAAAACCTCTAAATTCCCAGAAAAGAGGACTGAACGTGTCCTCCATTGGGACCCCGAAGGATAACTTTGTATGTGCATCAAACTAGTTTCAAAGAGTTGAGAAATAGATGGAGCACCAATATCGTCTAAGCTTTTATTTTGGCGGTGCATGTCCACCAGGGCTCATGGCAGTGAAACCATTTTATTTTGTATAGATGTAATCTTCCGTGCTCAGTGAAGCCTGCAGGCTGAACAGTGGGTGTGAATGAGGCTCATTGTCGTCACGAACACCGTGGCTAATGTTATTTTTTTGGGGGGTATTGTGGCGGCAGATGTGGCCTGAGCTGCTGTTGATAATGAGCGTTGACGTGTCCCCCCCCCCCCCCCCCCTCAGTTGGACCGTCTGGAGGACAAACAGAGGGAGACGTACAGACGGATGTTGGAGCAGCTGCTGCTGGCGGAGAAATGTCACCGGCGCACCGTCACGGAGCTCGACAACGAGAAACGAAAACACGGCGACTTCATGAACAAGAGCGACGACTTCACCAACCTGCTGGAGCAGGAGAGGGAGAGGTGAGAGGTCACCGGCGGTCCCGGTCCAGTCTGGTTCTGGGTTCGATCCACAGTCAGGACCGGGACTTCACATCATCTGAAACTTCTTCATTATAGAGTCAAACAGGGTCCTCTAACGAAAGACGTTATTAGTTGATTTAATAGAGTTTTTACACAAAGAATCACTTTAAATCTTGAGTTCTCATACGTTTATGGTAAATAAGTGATTCAGCATAAAATAATATTCAATATTTTACATATCTGGACCAAAACCAGTTAGTCCGTCTCTCAATACTGTCTGACTTCCTGTCTGTGGCTCTCAGCTTCTATTGGTTCCTACTGAAGACTTTACTCTTTAAAAACACAAATATATAGTTTCATTACTAATGTCCTTAAACAGCTGGTCATTGTAGTTTTATTCAAAAGACAGGAGGAAACAGAGCATTTGTTGGGGACTATTTTCAGCGGCGGATTCATCCGCGTTTGGTGCTCTAGTGCAGTGTTTCTGCAGGCCTCCTCGTGTGGCTCAAAGGTGTAGAAATAAATGTTAAATACAAGATTCTGCAAATCTGGTCTCTTTGTAGTCGTTTTGGTCTCTTTGTAGTTGTTTTGTGTCTCTTTGTAGTCGTTTTGGTCTCTTTGTAGTCGTTTTGCATCTCTTTGTTGTCGTTTTGCGTCTCTTTGTAGTTGTTTTGCGTCTCTTTGTAGTTGTTTTGGTCTCTTTGTAGTTGTTTTGGTCTCTTTGTAGTCGTTTTGCGTCTCTTTGTAGTCGTTTTGCATCTCTTTGTTGTCGTTTTGTGTCTCTTTGTAGTCGTTTTGCGTCTCTTTGTAGTCGTTTTGGTCTCTTTGTTGTTGTTTTGAGTTTCTTCCTCGTTTGTCTCTCTGAGGGACACTTTGGGAAATAAATAAAAATGCCTTACAAATACTTGGAATTGACATATTTGCCCAACATTAGATAACAAAGAAGAAAATGACGGTGAGTCCATTCGGTCCGATATCTAAATGAGCCTGACGTGTTGTCTGACTGAGGTTCAAACAAACCAGCCAGATGAGAAAATAATCTGCACAATAAAACATCAGAGCAAGAGAATCTCTCACATCTGCTCCTCATGCTCCATACAACTTCAAACAGTGAATCATTGACCTTCACATGATCTCATGTCTCTTCTAAACAACGTCCTTCAAATCTTCCTCTCTGAAGGTTTGTGGAGCGTGGACGCTGTGTTTCCAGTCAGCACTGACTTGGAGGTTTGCAGGTCAAAAGAAGTCTAGAATGTTAATGTTTAGAAAGCCCTGCAAGATCAATTCTACCTTTTTATAAAGGTTCAGATTTGGTACATTCTTCAGTTTAGAGAGGCGCTGATTCAACTGTGTGGTCCATGTTGCAGTCCTTCAAACCTCTCACCGTCCTCATGCAGCTCTGTGCTCCGTCTGATAACACATTCCTGTCGGCTGCAGTCAGCGTGCAGATTCACTGCAGGTGATATCATGAATGAATGAGTCCAGGGTGACGTCATTCCCAACAGAGATCATGCCGGACGATTAGACGCCCAGTTTGCATAACAAACTGTGACGGACGAAACACATGAACACATCAGACCAGGAGATGCTGATCTGCAGCTAATTATAGCCGCAATAATCAAAGTCCTTGTTAACATTCAGAACAGACGAGTAAACAGGAACGCCTTCACACCGAGGAGCCACATTTGTTGTTGTTTTTAGCTGTTTAGGGGATAAAAAAAGGGATATTCTACAGACCGCATTTTTAACAAGAATCAGAATCGTCCACCGCTGTTAAATTACAGAGAATAAAGCCCACATTTCCCTGAAGGCAGACATCGTTAACTGGGTGAAATCGTAGCTTCTCAAACCACATAACCAGACTGGGATCAGGGGACCTCAGCGAGGCACTAAAGACCGGACGCAGTAAAAGGACGACTTTAGCGTTGCCTCACGCCGCCTGTGTTTACTACAGCCAATCAACGACTAGCACACACCAGCAGGTGGCGGTAGTCTGTATGACAGACGGTAGATAAGAAGTGGACGTAGTCATCGTGACGTCACTCATTGGTTTGTGGACTTGACATTTTGAAGCATCGAGTTCATCACAGTGTAGCCCCGCCCCTAAAGCATCCCCTGCTTTATGGTCTGTGTGACTCTAAATGGACCATCATTTACTAAATGAACATCATGCTGTATTGAAGAAGACTTGAAACTAGAGATTGAGACCATAAACTCATGTTTACAATGTTTACTGAGGTAATAAATCAAGAGAGAAGTAGAGTCATTTTCTCATAGACTTCTATACAACCAGAGGAGTCGCCCCCTGGTGGACAGTAGAGAGAATGCAGCTTTAACACATGAAGCTTTGGCTTCACTCTTCAGAACGAGAAGTTGCCGTCTTGAATTAAACTAATGTATTGGATAACTTGACATGTTTGTCCTCATGATGGCGCTAGACGAGTCAGAGGATCACTGAAGAAAGTCGTCATCATTGGCGGCTTTCATCTGTGTTCAAATCGTCACGGCAATCCATCCAATAGTCGTTGAGATATTTGAGTCTGGACCAAAGTTTGGTTTCCAAAGAGTTTGTTACTCATTGTTTTTTGGCCGGCAGTGGGAGAGTTTGATGAGGTGGGAACGGACTTTGGAAAAGGGTGGAAAAGAGAATACTGCAGTATGCTTTTGTATTCTTCTGGGCTTTTATCTTTGAGCCTCAATAAAACAGATTTAAAACGGAAAATATGTAAAAATGCCAATTTGATTATTGCACCAGCAAAAGTTGTATTATTCTGCACACTTTCTCAACAACAAATGGCATCAACATGTTGTTTTATTTAGTTTTCAGTCACAGGAAATGAATGGAAGATATATTAGAGGCTTTTATCCAGTAAGAGTTTAAATGTGTGTCAGAAGAAACAGATTTCTGTCCAAAATGCACAAAAAAGCCACAAAACACAAGCAATCAGTGTATAGAAAGTGCTGCTGATATTTATGTATCTAACATGTATTTGGAGACGTGATGGAAAGCCTCTGCATCTGCAAGCTCTTTGCAGCGCTCATATTTGGCTCATTTAGGAGCCTCTGCAATGCAGACCACAGGCCTCCTCTGCTGTCTGGAGCCATGATCTCACACACATACAATTCAGCCACTATGGAGAGTTTATATCCACGTCCTTTCTCCCTTTTTTTTGCACGATACAGGGGGGAGGGAAGGGGGGGAGGTGGGGGGGATTATAATGAGAAAGGCTGCGCAAAGTCTGGCATTGTCTGCTCCAAAACACAAAACTCCCGCCTTGCATTGTTGCCCCGTCTCTATGGAAACTGGCTGCAAGACGGACGGACGGGAGACGGTCGGGTCAAAACTGGAGCGGCAGTTTTTTTAGGGAAAAGGACATTTTGAAAGTGGCTTCATGTGTTGTGTTGTACCTGCTGCCCGGAGGGAGAACAAAATGGGGGGGAAGGAAGAAGAGGAAGAGCTGTCTGAACCCTTCCTCCTCCTCCTCCTCCTCCTCCTCCTCCTGCTCCTTGGTGTCCAAAGGGCAGGGCCTCTTTGGCCTTATATGGAGGGGGTGAATGACATCACCAGCCAGCGGAGCGGTGCTGTTTAGCACAACATCCACCTTTTTTCATTGTCCACCGATGACACGTTTGGAATGTGATGTGGCTTTAATTCCTCCTTCCTTCCCTCTCTGGCCCCGAGAGGAACTCTTTGCCTCCTGCTCAGTGTTTTAAACACACAGACATGGATCAACCTGCTCTGCATCCCAACTTGTTGGTGAGTTGAATGAAGTTTCATGGGGGGGAAAGATGGTTTTATTTGAGATTGTAAAGGTCTTAAACTTGCAGAACACTTGTGCTGAAACCTGTTTGTGTGTTTGGGTGTCTGAGCGTGCAATGACCCACGTGAAAAGGGAAACGGCAGCAGACTCACACAGACTCCCGCAGAGATCAGTTAAACATCGACTAACAGGCTGAATTCTTGTTGGCAGCTCTGCGGTGACCCTTCCTACTGTTTAATCCCAGTGTTTCGATGCCAGTTGATTTGAACAGATACAAATGACGCTGTCTGTAGAGACTTTCAAGGTTAAGATACTCAGTGTCATTGTAAAACAGGGTTGTGCAATGAAAAGCAGTTTTTAGTCCCGTTTTGTTACATAAGATAAACACAAAACAACATTGTTTGACATGGTGGAGGTTGGATGATGAATTTAGGAGTCAGAAGAAGCTGCTGTGTAGTCTGGTGGTTTGGCAGCTGATTCTATCTCTTTCCAGACGGCAGCAGGGTGTCTTGTCTTTTAGCTCTTTGAGCTCTTTGCAGGCACCTCTTGTCACCAATATCACTCATGCTCAGTAGACGGGTACCAAGAATGTTCTGGGGGGGTTTTAACCCCCGCTGTAGAGCCCTCATGCCAGTTTGTAATGTTTCCAGTCAGGATGCTTTCTATTGCTCCTCTGTAAAAGTTAACAGGAACTTGGCACAGTAATTGAGCTTCCTTAAGTTTCCTTAAGAAATAAAGTAATTTATGCGCTTTCTTCAGGTGCAGTTGTAAGATATCTTGACATTGTATGTAAAGGCAACTGGATTTGCTTTGTTTATTGATATCTGTCCTCAAAGGGCCTGATCAGTGCAGTTTGCTGCACCACATCAGTGCTAACGCTAGCTTAAAAAAAAACATGAACGTTCGCTACCCAGACGGCAACATCCGGTTCTGAAAAGTGAAGTCAATGCTTCATTTCTTAAAACCTGCTTTCTCTCTAATGTCCAGCAGGGGGCGACTCTGGTTGTATAGACGTCTATGTGTCATGTGTAGACGTTTTTAAACACTTTTGCCATCAGACATGGTTGGACGACACTTCGTACGAGCCTAGTTTGTTTGTTTCGAGTATAGCCAGGCATTAGTACTTCTACGTGTAGAAATCAGAAATCAGAAATCTGATAGAGAAATACAGGAAACCGTAGAGAAGGTGACAGGGTGGTTATTTTATTTTTGTCATGGGGAAAAAACATTTTGATACAGAATTAATTAATCTGTTGTGTTTTCGTCTGTCTGCTTCTTAGACTCAAACGGCTGCTGGAGCAGGAGAAGGCCTACCAGGCCCGTAAGGACAAGGACCACAGCAGGAGGCTGGAGAAGGTCAGAGCGGAGCTGGTTAAGCTCAAGTCCTTCGCCCTGATGTTGGTGGACGAGCGGCAGCTGCATATCGAGCAGATCGACCAGCAGAGCCAGAAGGTCCAGGACCTCGCTCAGAAGCTGCAGGAGAAAGAGCAGCGTTTGGCGGCGGTCGCCGACACCGCCAAGGAGGACGGCCAGAAGGTGCTCGCGCTGGAGGCCGAGCTCGAGCACAGGGCGGCCAGGTTTGCGCAGGAACACGAGGAGATGATGGCCAAGCTGGCCGACGAAGAGTCCCAAAGCCGACAGCTCAGGCTGAAGCTGGCCGGACTGACGCAAAAGATCGAGGAGCTGGAGGAGAGCAACAAGTCGCTGCGCAAGTCCGAGGAAGACCTGCAGGAGCTGAGGGAGAAGATCAGCAAAGGGGAGTGCGGGGATTCGTCTCTCGTGACCGAGCTGGAGAATCTGCGGAAGAGAGTGCTGGAGATGGAGGGCAAGGATGAGGAGATAACCAAAACGGAGACCCAGTGCAGGGAGCTGAGGAAAAAGCTGCAGGGTGAGGAGAACCACGGCAAAGAGCTGAGGCTGGAGGTGGAGAAGCTGCAGAAGAGGATGGTCGAGCTGGAGAAACTTGAGGGGGCTTTCAGTAGGAGCAAAACAGAGTGCTCGCAGCTTCACACGAACCTAGAGAAAGAGAAACGCGTCGTGAAGGATCTGGCCGGCGAGCTGGAGGCGGTGTTAGCTCGGCTGAAGGAACTGGAGTGCTCAGAGACAAAGTTTGAAAAGACAGAAATGGTCCTCAAAGACGATCTGATGAAGTTGAAGTCTTTCACGGTTATTCTGGTCGATGAAAGGAAAAACATGGCGGAGAGACTCAAACAGGAAGAACAGAAAAGTGATGATTTGAGTAGGATGTTCAAAGCGGAGCAGGGCAAGGTCACAGAAGTCACGGAGAAGCTGATTGAGGAGAGCAAAAAACTTCTCAAATTCAAATCCGAAATGGAGGTCAGAGTCACGACCCTCGTTAAAGAGAAAGATGAGTTTACAACTAAACTTGTGAGTGAAGAGGAAAAGTGTAGGGAGCTGAATACCAAGCTAGGTGGTATGAAAATGAGAATAGATGGACTTGAGGAGACAGAGAGGGAAATAAAAAGGAAGTGGTCCATCAAGGACAATAACAGAAATCCAGATGAAGACAACAAAGCAAAAGAGCTCACGCTAGAAATTGAAAGACTCAAGAGCCGACTCAAACAACTCGAGGTGGTAGAAGGAGATTTAATGAAAACGGAGGACGAGTACGATCTACTGGAGAAGAAATTCAGAACGGAGCAGGACAAAGCAAACACCCTCTCGAAGCAGCTGGAAGAAATGAAAAGTCATATCGCCAGAAACAAAGCCATAGAGAAGGGCGAGATCACGAGTTCTGAGGCTGCGCTCAGGATCCGCTGCAAGATCGAGGAGGCCAAAACCAGAGAGATGCAGGCCGACGTCCAGGCCCTGAAGGAGAAGATCCACGAACTGATGAACAAGGAGGACCAGCTCTCCCAGCTGCAGGCTGATTATTCCGTCCTCCAGCAGAGGTTCTTGCAGGAGGAAGAGAAGAAGATGAGCATGAGCCACGACTTAGCCGACCTTACCAAGGAGCTGGAGGCCACCAAGCGGTACAGTCGCGCCTTGAGGCCCAGTATGAACGGTAAGATGATGCTCAATGTCCCGGTTACCTCCACCGCGGTGCAGACGGATGCGATGGCGAGCGAGGCGGCCGAGGAGGACGAGACGGCGGCGGGCTTCATCCGGAAATCCGTCCTCGAGGAAAACCACTTAATGAGCAACCTCAGACAACGGGGTCTTAAAAAGCCGGCGGTTCTTGAACGATACCCTCCAGCTTTGGCAGAACTCGGCGCAAAGAAGTCCTGGATACCCTGGATGAAGAAGAAGGAGGCCATCACGCTCACTCGGACCGCCCCCGACATGACCGGCAGGGCGTCCTTGTTCCATCCGCCTGAGATGACCAGGCCGGGCCAGCCGCTGCACATCCGCGTGACCCCGGATCACGAGAACAGCACCGCCACCTTGGAAATCACCAGCCCTCGAGCCGAGGATTTCTTCTCCAGCACCACCATCATCCCGACTCTCGGCCTGCAGAAACCTCGCATCACAATCGTCCCCAAGCCCATGACCGTGGCCTCGAGGAGCAAAGCCTGCGAGCCGGCGGGAGGTCTCGATCGAGCCAAATCCCCGGTCACCATAACCGCCACCTCCAGGGCCAAGAGTCCGGACAAAGCCAACGGCTGCCGCCTCCGGTCGCCGGTGTCCATCATCACGGTCAGCACCACCCCCGTGTCCGAAGCGTGCGCGTCGCCCGAGCCTCACAACGTCGTCGCCGCCGCCGCGAGCCGCACGGTGATCAAGGTGAGCCCGGAGAAGCAGCCGACGACGCCTTTCAGGAAGTACAACGGCAACATCGTCACGACGGAGGAACACAAGATCCACATCCACCTGGGTCCGCAGTTCAAGAGGCCCTCCGAGGGCTGCGCCGGTCCCGTGTTGACGCTCAGAAGCTCGGAGAGCAGCAGGGAAACGGGAACGGTGCTCCGCTCGCCGCGCCAATCCTCGACGGGGAAGACGACTCAGAGCAAAATGACGAGCAGCATCACGATCACGCCCATCGCCTCGGCGTCCTCCAGGCCGACGCAGTCAGTGGTGAGATTGCTACGTCCTCCGTCTTTCTGAATATATTTGTTGTGACTTCACAAACAGAGACCGGTCCACCGTGGATCCGGCTTCACCTGCAGCCTTGGACTTTCGTCTTACAGTCAACATCATCTCTTTCCTAACGTTGCCTTGTTGTTTTGTGTTTTCCAGCCCGGTTCGGACGCGCAGTCCGCTCGGAGCGCCGCCACGCGGATCCCGGTGTCAAAAGGTACGAAGCCGAGCAGCAGCAAGGCGGTTCTGGGCGTGTCGACGGTGACGAGGTTAGAGTCGCGGGCCGAATGCCAGTCGATGAAAATCGAGCTGAGGAGGTCGACGGTGTGCGGCTCGGCCTCCGCGGCAGGAGGCAAGAGCTGAGGGGGGGGGGGGGGTCACAGGCCGCATCACATGGGACTCTGTGTGTGATGATTTCCAAACACAAGTTTTATTTAAGTCACACCTCCAGTTTGAAACTAAACATGTTTTCAGGAAAGGTTTTGTCGTTTGAAGGGCGTTTTTAATTCCCAAATGAAGCGTCTCTGTGCACGCGTCTCTTTTGCATTTTGATTAACTTCATGTTGCTGACGGTTTCTGGACGTCGCTCTAAACTTTACTTTTGTTTTTCGCAGCATGTGTTTTTATTTCACAGCAGCTTTTGGAGGTTTCCAGTCACACTGTGGATTGTTTGTGAGAGTCTCAGTTTTCATTGTTCTTTTTGACAGGCACTTAAAATACAAAAAATAAACTATTTATCTCTGAATCTGGCAATGCTTCGTAGTATTCATTCGTTTATGTTGTGTGTGTGTGTGTGTGTGTGTGTGTGTGTGAGAGAGCTTTGTGTGTCTTAAACAGCAGAAAAACCTCCATAATATTAACCCATTAAACAAAGCACATGATGTTCCCATGGCCTGTGTGAAAATGACAGTAGGCTACATTGAGTTTGTACATATAAATATATAAATCAGGATTAGCATTGAATTCAAGGTTCTTTACTCAAGGCCATTTTACTCGTGGTTGTCCCTCCCCCATCAAGAGAAAAGTCTACATTTGGACTCATTCTTGGAGTCATAACTCAGTAAAATCTTAGTTTACTTTCCCAATAAATGTATCATCAGATACAGTTAGACTTCCAGAGGACGTCGTTATCTAACAAACGAGTTGAAATCGTAAGAAAAATAAGTTTCTTAAACAACTGCAGAACTTGCTTGAGAATAATCGCGTTTTTAAATTTTTTTTATCGTATCAAAGTAATCCAGTGAAAGTCGTCTGTACATCAGCTGAACACTGCAAAAAGAAGCTGATAGAAGATATCTCGGCATTCTTTAATTAATGCCAAAATGTACAAACACAGGCTATAAAACGGAGCTCGCGTTGGAACCTCCGAGTCTGACTTTTTGGTGATTTTGGTGAACTGAACATGAAAGAGTTGCTTCTGCTTTATTTTTGACGTTTTGATTCACTAATATCATTTCAACAGTGATTGTTCCGAAGAAGAAGAGTATGAACATGAAGACGATCTCGTTTCCAGGTTCTAATTTCTGTAAAACAGATTTAAGATACTGATGAACTCTTCAGTGTCCTGCTGCTGCGTTATAACATTATAACATTATAACATCGCTGTATTTGATCTTCACAGGAGACTCACAGCGCCCTCGCATGGACAACAACACAAACACTCAATGACTAAAGATTCTCTTCACACGAGGAAGAAACGTGTGTTTCAGATGAGCTTCACACTCACGGTGGCCTCACATCAAATCAATAAATAAACCGTATTCTGCAGGTTAGCATTGTTTTCTCTAAATGGAGCTTTAATTGGTTTCTGATAACCAAACAGCCGGGAGGAAAAGAGAGGAAACAAGGGAGTGAGAGAGGAAACAAGGGAGTGAGAGAGGAAACAAGGGAGAGAGAGAGGAAACAAGGGAGTGAGAGGAAACAAGGGAGAGAGAGAGGAAACAAGGGCGTGAGAGAGGAAACAAGGGAGTGAGAGAGGAAACAAGGGAGTGAGAGAGGAAACAAGGGAGAGAGAGAGGAAACAAGGGCGTGAGAGAGGAAACAAGGGATTGAGAGAGGAAACAAGGGAGTGAGAGAGGAAACAAGGGATTGAGAGAGGAAACAAGGGAGTGAGAGAGGAAACAAGGGATTGAGAGAGGAAACAAGGGAGTGAGAGAGGAAACAAGGGAGTGAGAGGAAACAAGGGAGAGAGAGAGGAAACAAGGGAGTGAGAGAGGAAACAAGGGAGTGAGAGAGGAAACAAGGGAGTGAGAGGAAACAAGGGAGAGAGAGAGGAAACAAGGGCGTGAGAGAGGAAACAAGGGATTGAGAGAGGAAACAAGGGAGTGAGAGAGGAAACAAGGGATTGAGAGAGGAAACAAGGGAGTGAGAGAGGAAACAAGGGAGTGAGAGAGGAAACAAGGGATTGAGAGAGGAAACAAGGGAGTGAGAGAGGAAACAAGGGATTGAGAGAGGAAACAAGGGAGTGAGAGAGGAAACAAGGGAGTGAGAGAGGAAACAAGGGAGTGAGAGGAAACAAGGGAGTGAGAGAGGAAACAAGGGATTGAGAGAGGAAACAAGGGATTGAGAGAGGAAACAAGGGAGTGAGAGAGGAAACAAGGGAGTGAGAGAGGAAACAAGGGATTGAGAGAGGAAACAAGGGATTGAGAGAGGAAACAAGGGCGTGAGAGAGGAAACAAGGGAGTGAGAGAGGAAACAAGGGCGTGAGAGAGGAAACAAGGGAGTGTGTGAGGAAACAAGGGCGTGAGAGAGGAAACAAGGGTGTGAGAGAGGAAACAAGGGAGTGAGAGAGGAAACAAGGGCGTGAGAGAGGAAACAAGGGAGTGAGAGAGGAAACAAGGGATTGAGAGAGGAACAAGGGGAGTGAGAGAGGAAACAAGGGAGTGAGAGAGGGACATTAACCCGGGAGGACTGATGGTGAGGAAGCTGATGGAGTCTGGAGGAAGAGGAGTTCTGCTTCAGCTGCTGCAGAGAGATTCAGTTTGATCGGATAGAACGTCTTCAGAGGCTGAGCAGGATGTTTAACATCACATCTGATTTAACTTTAAACAGTCAAATATTCTCATTGTTCTCAGATGAACATTGATTCCTTACAGCTCCACTAACACCCAGCTGCTGGTGTGTGTTACTCAAAGCTCCACTAATCAGTGTCTTTATAGTGAAAATGAATCTGTGGTCACCGGGACAAAACCCCACAGCTGATTCCCATGAACTCTTTTAGCTGTAAGCAGATATAAATGTGACGGTTGAGTCGACATCAGACTGTAATGTGGCCTTCAAGGAAACACGTCTGTTGTAATTTTTCTCCTGCAGGTTCCGCTGAGCTGAGATCCACGAAGTCTCGAGAAGAGATCTGAAAACACGACCGTGGAAAAATCACAACGGCCCAAACGAACCACGATGACTTCAAGATAAAAGAAAGTCAAACTGAATCAGGTCTACACACATGAATTTAGCACAAAACTGATAATATTGATCTTCATAGAATACATCAAACGATGCGTCAGGATTTACTGACTCAACTACGAGCGTCTGATGTGTGAAGAAGCACTAAACGGATGTTTTCTGAGTGGAGTCTGGTGGGATGCTCATTTATAGAACATGCTGCAGTCAACACTTTTAAATCACCTCAGTACTTGTTGCTGGCAGTATTGCCCGTTAGTATATATCGCCATACTTGTCCATATATTTCTCCGTTGGCTAAAAGTGAATAAATTAAATTATATATCAGAATCAGAATCAGCTTTATTGGCCAGTTATGCGTAAACATACGAGGACTTTGAGTCTGTTGTTTCAGTACAAACAAAGTAGAACAAAGGTAAGAATAAACATTTAACGACTGTTTACACAAATACATATTTAAACAAAAGTATATATATGAAGATAAAACACAATGACAATGAAATGGAGATAATAATGCGTTCACTTCTACCTGCAGTGAGAACAGCTTGGAGTATTTTTTGAAGTATCTTAATGTTGAATTCAGAGCCCGTGTGAGACGCTGGAAATGTGGTTTTACGCTGGAATTAAAAAAATACCGTTGAAAGTGTCTGAAAAGTGAGCAAAGGAACATGGCATGTTGGTTTACAGTGTATTTGATATAATAAAGGTATGTTTCTGCTTTGTTTGCTTTAGAAAAACCCACAATAAATACAAACACATTTTCTGACACTTTGTTCAGACATAAACATGAATAAAATAAACACTGAAGCATTAAAAACTACCAGTTTTTGTGAATTCCTTGTTCCATCACGCTCACAGACAGTAGACTGGAAATTAAGTAAATTCTTCACTTTTATAATTTCCAGTGATTTTTGTATAATAACATTAGTTGGCAACTTTTTCTTCAGATTTTAAATTAAAGCCCATCGTGACTTTTTTAATGTCTTTGATTATTTTACACAGCCGAAACTCTTAATCCCAAAATAAGATTAATAATGTTAAATATGTGTTATGTATCATTCCAGTTTATTATTATTATTATTATTATTATCTGGAAAAGTACTTTATCAGCGTGTACTTCAATGCATCACGAAAATGATGGAATTCTATATCTGGGAAAGATGTGTGATAACAAAGTTTAAATATATATATATATAAACATCTATCTCTTTAAACTGAGTGTTGAACAGATAATTATGTTACATATTTATATATATATATAAATATATATATTCTTAATATCACATACATTATTTTTGTTGGTTGAATTGGTTGTTATGTTAGATTTCCGATATTCCCGGCAGCACCTGAAGGCAGCACCAACCGCCAACCCATGTGACTATTAGTGACGTCACTGCGTGGTTGAGTTTTCACTTCCGTGTTTTGTAAAAGCAGCAAAAACCATGATGGCGTCCAGTTACAACGCCAAAGACGAGGACGGAGCCGTCACCGTGTCGCTGCGGAGCAAGAAGCCGGAGAACACGGCCTTCAAGCAGCAGAGGCTGCCCGCCTGGCAGCCCATCCTCACCGCGGGCACCGTGCTGCCGGCCTTCTTCATCATCGGGCTCCTCTTCATCCCCATCGGCATCGGGCTGTTCGTGACGTCCAACAACATCAAGGAGCTCGAGGTGAACGACGTCACGCCAAATCACATGCAACAATTGCGCAATTTGACTTAAATCCCGCATATCTGGAGGTTTCCACGGCGCGTGTAACGCGACAGCAACATGTTCTGAAACATTAGGCTTCAGCGGTAAATTCGGCTAAACGCGTGAGCGAAGATGAGCTTTTATTTCAACAATAAACTTCACATCTAACTCCCGGAACAGTGCTTCTGTCTGTTTCATGGAAACACGCAAACGGATGATTTTTAAACGGAGTTTGGTGTTTTCACAGGACGAGTTCCTTTGATAATCTTTTGTAATTCAATAATAGTGATACTTTGTCTTTATTACACAAGCACGTGATGTGTAATCTATGATTGTATCATGGCTGCAACCTTATTACAGATAGACTATTAAATGACATAAAAGCTGTTTACGCTGATTGTCTCCTCTGTTTATTTGCTCTGGTGTTTCTATGTTCTCTGTATGGAACAGATTGACTACACCGGAGCCGACGTGTCCAGTCCTTGTTTCAACTGCTCCCAGAACTTCAGCTGGAACAGCACCCGGCCTTGTACCTGCACGATCCCCTTCTACCTGGAGCAGCCGTACGAGGTGAGGTCGCGTACATCCAATGCGTGTTTGTCTTGCCATGCAATGTCTTTTAATCCTTTATTCTTTATTTGTAACCCAACAGAGCAACGTCTACGTGTATTACGGCCTCTCCAACTTCTACCAGAACCACCGGCGCTACGTGAAGTCGAGAGACGACAGTCAGCTGAATGGAAACCTTGATTCCCTGAAGGTACGACTCGTGTCTGATCCGTTTAAAGCTGAGCACGAAAAAACACCAGAGTTCAAAGGTCAGAAACCACAAAATCCTGAGACGGTTTGTTGGTTCAGCTTCAGTTAAACTCCGTTCGTTTGACGGTGTTGTCGTTATGCACGTCGACCAGAAGCGTCATCGTTTATATTAAACACACCGAGGAGATAACGGGGCCGCTTCTCCAGTGAGAACGCAGGTAAACATTGTGAATGTTTCTGAGTCTTTTATTTATGAACTGAATCCGTTAAAACACTCTTCAAAGCCACCGGACTCCATTGATGAAAACACGAGTTTTACCTCCAAGAACACGCTCATATTCATACGACCTCCACCTAAAAAGAAACAAACGAACTCTCTCGGTTATTTCCAAACTTCAGCTCAGCTCAGGTAAAAACTGAATTGACCCCCAGACCACCTCACGAGTTTTGACCACTAGGTGGCGTTAATCTTCAGTCTCCTTCTCGTCTCCTTCTCGTCTCCTTCCCTCACAGGTGCCCAGTAAGGAGTGCGAGCCGTACGCTTACCACGAAAAGAAGCCGATAGCTCCGTGCGGCGCCATCGCCAACAGCATGTTCAACGGTGAGAACCAGAACACAACGCATCGATTTACATTCAAAGAATCCATTTCTATAACTCTTAAACGTTCTTCTTTTGGCGGCAGACACGTTGGAGCTGTTTTACAACGACCCCAACGGCACAAAGGTCCAGATCCCGCTCAACACGACCGGCATCGCCTGGTGGACCGACAAGCATGTGAAGTTCGGGAACCCCGGAGTCGACCACCCGAACCTCACCGCCGCCTTCCAAGGTAGCAGAGGCAGCTTTTGGGTTTAAGTTCAAGCGCACTGAAAGGATCTTAACCTCCCGAGCCTCGACGCTCGCTCGTCCGTCTCTGTTCTTTCTATTTCAGGAACGACCAAGCCGGTGAACTGGCGCCGGCCCGTCTACGAGCTGGACCCGGATCAGGACGACAACAACGGCTTCATCAACGAGGACTTCATCGTGTGGATGAGAACCGCCGCCCTGCCCACCTTCCGCAAGCTCTACCGCATCATCGGCAAGAAGAGCGGCCTGGTTCCAACTCTGCCGCGAGGAAACTACACGCTGGAGGTCGTCTACAGTATCCTTCACATGAAACTCACCACACGGTTTTATAAATGAGAGAAGAAGAAAACGTTTGACTCCAGTAGATGCTGAGAACCAGACTGTTGTGATTTAGATCCTGCAGCGACATGAAAGCATCAAGTGACAGAAATCAGAAATAAAACGTAATAAAAAGGTCGTTTTGATCCGTAAACAGACCTTTAACCGGTTGAAACCAGATTACCCCGTCCGCAGCTTCGAGGGCAGGAAGCGGATGATCCTGAGCACCATCTCCTGGATGGGCGGCAAGAACCCGTTCCTGGGCATCGCGTACATCACCGTGGGCTCCGTGTGCTTCTTCCTGGGCGTCGTCCTGCTCGTCATCCACCACAAATGCGGCAACCGGAACAACGGCGGCGACATCTCCAACTGAGCCGGCGGCGGCGGCGGCCGCCCGTCATCCAGGGACCCCCGACACTGGTACATGAATATTAAACAATGTAAACAAACAGCTTTTAGGGCTCGAAGCCGCTGATTTATTTGCCAAAGCGAACGGAAAAGTAGCCACAAATTTACAGCTTTTGACAGACGTTCAACGTCGGACTGATAACTGCCTTTAGAGTGAAAACTGTAGTCGGAGTTTCTGAAAGAATAAGTCAGTTTATAATAAGATAAGTCTGACGCTGTGTGAACAGTGCAGTACTTACTAAAGCCATGTTTAGCAGCCTGAGGAGGCGTTCACGCTACAGTTACACTGATTATTGCTCTGATGCCGTTTCTTTCTCCCCGCACTGATCCGATACCGGTGCATTAAAAACTAAACTCTGTCCACGAACAGCTGTACGCTGCTCAGCCTGTGTAGATGTGATCGCTGGCTGCTCTTAGGCCACAGAAACATGCTTACATCTATTTAACATTACATGCTGGCATTAAAGAGAAGGCCGCGGTTACAGAACATGTGATAAATGTATGAATACTTATGACTACAGCCCTTTATTTTTGGGATAAATACTGTTTGTTGCATCTCTGAGCTTCAAGCTGCTGCAGTCAGAGTGAGCTGGAAGTGTTGCTCGGAGTCCCGCGTTGCATGCTGGGTATTTTCCGAGACGTAAATGTGATCGTTGAGCCGCTCGGCTCGTCTTTGTGCCTCGTTTCGTCTGTGACTTCAGCCCACTTTCAAACTAAAACCACTTTTTGCTGAGTCGTTTAAATAAAATGTAAAATAATAAAAAACACGTCGAGCAAGTTCCACGTCAGAGGGAACAGAATATGTTTATAGCTTGGGAGCTGTACAATTAATATGTTTAATTGTATTTATTTGTAATAAATGTTTGCATTGTAAAGCCGGTATTTGCACGACTGACTTCAGGGTTATTGTGTTTAAAGTTTAAGTGTAAACTGAGTCTAATGCAGGAAGGTGAACGCTGACGCGGCGCCGTGGCTTCATTCATTGTTGTTAACATGCAATAATAATAATAATAATAATGACGATATCAACACAGCATGATATGACTCAATACCTGTGATTTAATGTTTGTCTCATTACAGCCAATGCACATCACTGTTACACACACACACATCCTGCCATCTTTAATACAATAGATGCTGTATGTTTAAATGTGCAAGTGACCATGTTTGTTTTCTTTTCATACATTTCATGAGAAGCACTTGATTCAACGTTTCTTTTTGTACTTCATCCGTGTCGTGTTGTTACTTTAGATGAATAAATGTGTCATTTAAGTTCAAACGGGTTTCTCTGACTGACGTGTTTGTTTGTTCCTCCCTTTGCTTTCTCAGCGTGATGTTTAGGGTGTTATATGTTTACGTAACATGAGATAAAAAGAAAAGAAAATTTAGAGTTGTGCTTCTGAATTAAAACAAAGTATAAATGATGTGTTTTGAAAGTAGACAAAGTATTATAAACAGTAAGTAACAAGTGTAGAAATACTATGTTAAAGGTTCTGCATTAACATTTTTAGTTAAGCAAAAGTACAAAAGGATCAGCGTCAACAAAAGTAAAATAACTCACTATGCAGAACAATATATATATTATGTTATTGAATCATAATTATTGATGTAATAATGTGTTCATGACTAACATTGCAGCTGGTACAGGTGAAGTTTATTTTAATTACTTTATAGATTAGTATATAATGCATTTTTCCCCAAAATATTTTAATTACGTTTTTTATCACCATGAAATACAGCTTTTTACATTAATATATTTTAATATTAATATCTAGAAATGATTGAGCAAATGTAATACTCATAATAATATATATATTATATATTGTATATTGTATATCACAACAGGTATGCTAAGGACATCACAATATGTAAAAGATATAAATAAAAAAAGGAAGTCAAAAGAACAATAAAACATGTAAACGGTAAAAATAGAACAAAGGAAGAGTAACAGTCAAAAGTTAATAGTTTAAGAATAAATGGTGTAGTTCGTATTAAAGACTGTAGGGGGCGGCAGAGCGCGCAGCACAAATACAGTCTGACGTCAATCTCAGCGAAGAGCAAGAAGAAGCTGAAACCGGAAGCCGCTCTCTTGTGTCCTTGTGTGAGAGGCGACTGCAGACGGACTGTAAAGATGAACAGAAGCATATTTGTAAGTTTATTCTCCCCTTACACTTAAACGTTTGTCTAGTAGAACTATAATTTAACTAATAACGCGGATATACGAGCTGAAAATCGGCGTTGAAAAGCAAAGTGCGGGTCCATTAAGCTAGCTATGAACTGAGGTAGGGGTCAAATTCGGGTAACGTTAAGACTCCGCCGCCGGAAGAGTTAGCATTAGCTTAGCTTCCGTGCTAGCTTTACGAGCATCCTCTCGCCTTTTACTTAGTTGCATTTATCTGTAAACGTGGGCTTAACATTGTATTTGTGTAAAGCGCGTTGAGTGTGTCCTCGCCTGTGTGGTGACTTCTTTGCCGGTCTTCCGTGTTGTTCTCAGGCTCTCCAGCAGGTGGCGCGGCGGACCATCTCCAGCTCCGTCCGCCGGCAGGTCGACAACAAAGTGCCGCAGAATCAGAAGATGTTTCAGGTAAAAGAAAACGCAACAATCTGATTTAAATACACATGAACTACATTATAAGACGTTTACCTACCATCGCTTATCATGTGACCTAAGAGCAGTGGTGGAATGTAACTCAGTACATTTACTCAAGTACTTATACATCAGTACACAGGTATTCATAATCTAATGTTATAATAAGTAGTATTATTAGTATTAAACTGTCACAGGGGACATTTGTTCTGCTTTGAGTACTTCCTGATTATGCTCATACTCTTACTTTAGTAAACTTTTCAGAATAAGAGCGGAGATATACTATTATTATTATTAAATGCATGTTTAATGACACACATGTCGTATTAAAGTTTAACTATGTAATTCAAAAAACTCTAGTTTCCTGTAGTTATAGCTGTGATACAGTGTCAGAGAAGTTATGAGAAAATGTTGGTGAAACAGCAAATCTATAAGAAGACTCACTAAGAATCTCGAGAGGTTCAAAGCAGACATTTGGTGACTTAGACGAGGTGGAGCAGCAGCTTCTCTCGTGTACGTTGTGATGTTGGTGGGCCCAGAGAGAACGCTGCACGTCTTCGTCTCTTTAGCCGCGGTTCTTCTCGTGACGCTCTGAATCCTTTTAGCTCCAGAGATAAGTTGGGTGACTGTGGGTAAGTGGAGAGCAGGGCCGTACTTCGACCAGAGGGTCGGCGGTTCGATCCCCGCCTCTGGCTCCGCTAGTCACATGTCAATGTGTCCTTGAGCGAGACCCTTAACCCCCAAATTGCTCCCGTAGCCTACGGTGTATAGATAGATATTGAAATGTAAATAAAAGCGTGTGCTAAATGACTGTAATGTAATAAATGTTCACTGTGTGAGAACCTGACGAGTGGACGACTAATGCTGCTCGTTGAATGTGTGAGTGAGTTGATGTTAAATGATCTCAGGCCTGTGTTGTTACAGTAAATAACTTGCAGACTAAACAGACCGGTTTCACGGCTGAATATGTTTTTAATAACGTCAGAAATGATTGAATCCAGACGAGCACAACGAGCCGGAGCCGCTCAACACGAACACTGTAGTTTTTAATCATAAAATCAAAGTACAAGTTGACCCAAAGTAATACTTTCCATAACATTTCATTTCCCTACGATACGTGCGTGTCCTCTCGTGCATCGTAGGAGGGTTCAGCAAGTAAACTCACTCCTCACATTGATTTATTGAGTTCTAAGTTCTCCGTGTTTGTGGTTCTCAGGAGGACAACGGGCTGCCCATCCATCTGAAAGGAGGCAGCGGAGACGCCGTCCTGTACAGAACCACGATGGCTCTCACCCTCCTGGGTGAGAACATCACTGATCCTCCTCTTCCTCCTCTTCTTACCTGCAGAGCTCTTTTATTCCTCCACGTATTCTAACACGCGTGTGTTTAAAAACGTAGCTGTGGCTGCAGCTCATTTGTGATTTAATGTCCCGTTCTGAAGGGAACATTTAAAGAGCTCCGGTGAGCTCTGTGCATGTAGATGAGATGTTCTCTCAGGAGGAAGATGACGGCGGAGACGTGAAGATGTTGCAACATAATCCCGCTCTTTTATAAATAGTTATAATAAGTTAAGATGAGCTGCTTGTGTTCTTGTTACCGTCTTTATAAATCTCTATCTTAACCGTCTGATGAATGAATGAATGAATGAACAAAACCTCAAAGATGTTCCAGCGAACACTCAAAAGATTATTTCTCTTTAATATCTTTGTGCAACAAACGCTCACAGTTGCTTATTTTATGACCACAATGATTGAAGTGGAGTTCTGAAGCTGTGATAACCGTCGCTGTTGATCCGTCTTCTCTTCCAGGAGTCGGGTTCGTCGTGTACGAGCTGGTGACGGCGGCGTTCCCGAAGAAAGGTTAACTCCGCCTCCTTCAGATGTTTACGTTTCAACATGAATATCTCTACTCTGTAAAAAAGATCAGATAACCCTCCGCCTGTGTGTCTCCTGTCATGATGGGACATCGTTTCACGTTCATGGGATCAATATTTATTTCTTGCTGATGACCTGAGGATCAATAACAATAAAAATACCTCTCATGACCACGGCGTGTCCATGTGTCCTTCTCTGAACTCTTTACTTGTTTACACACGTTTTAAATAAAGTTTGATGCAGAAAATACAACTTTAATGATTTTAATACAAAACGTAAAGCAAAACAATCTTTTTATTGTGTTTCTTCATGGGTACAGCCAATAATAATAATACAGAAATATGATTATTAATCTCATTGCTCTAAAAATGACTTATTTTGTATTTTATTAGAAGACCAACAGTTTTCACTGGAACTACTTTCCACCAAAAGAAATAGTCCCTTTGTAAACTGTTTGTAAATTAAATAAACCCAAAACGATGTGCACGGCTTGATGGTTTGACCATTTAGGACAATTATTTTTTCAGTAAAAGAATGTAGTTTGTGTTGTATTGACGTGTTTCTATTATTTTGTCCACCCTATTTAGGCTACAGTCACACACGTGAGACTCCAGAGTGTCTTTAGATCCTCACTGTGGCCCTTCAGTATGAACAGATGCTGTACTTATGAACGAATGACTTTTTTAAAAACAGATTTCTACACTTAAACTCGTTTTAATTCTACAATTCTTTTTTCCACAGAATACACTTGAGTGCAATATATTGTTTTTAAATGTTTCATTGAATAAATATTTCATCAGGGAACTGCACAACGAGCACAACTCATCCTGTAACTCGTCCTGTCTGAACGTTCCGCTTCCTGCCACTAGAGAGCGACGTTCACAAAGGGATCACCTGAGAGTCCCAGTAAAATGAGTGTTTTAGTGGATTAATGCCCTTCAACCACTCAACCTGTCCATGTTAACTTGTGCTGCTTCTGGGCATAAACAACGGGAAACTTAAAGAATTTAAAAAGGTTAATTATGCAGATATCTCCCATTCATGCAGGTCTTTGTTTCTTTGGGTGGATTCCTCTCTGTTGTCTGTTTTAATTTAACTCCAGAGTGCAGACGGCCTCGGGCCTGTTCCGCTATCGGTCCACGCCCAAAATACCCGACAACACATCGTTTTAACGCTTCACAGCCAGCAGAGAGGAGCTGAAGCTTAAATATAGAAATGAAGAAAAACATTTCAGGAATCTGCTGTGTCAGCTGTAAGTCTCTGATTGGACGATGCTGAGAACCAGGAAGAGAGTACGAGAGTCCTCTGAGGGTCCTTCAGCACCAACAAATTGTAACTTTGATGACACACGAAGGCCAAACTGAGCTAACTAATTGCTTAGTTTCACATTTACATAAGTTGTGTTGCACCAACTACGTCTAAATAAAGCTAACCAGCTTGCTAGCTTAACAAAGTTAGCTAGTGTTAGCTCCTAGCAAGCAATTGAACATCCATCGATGCTAATGAGGTAATAACGTCCTCGCTACGCAAGATCACTATTAATCAGTGTTATAACATATGAATAATGCTCGTGTTGGTTTGTTGTCTGGCGTCATTCTTTTGTGTCTTTACGATGAAGTAAATACGGTAACGTTACATCGACGTAACGTTTATTAGGCCACAAATGAGACAATAATTAGCATTAGGTTTGCTAGCTAGCACACCTCGCCTCCCTTCTGCCGGTACGGTGATATATTTTGTAATTTTCACATGTTTGCACAGGTTTTTACAAATTTAGGGACACAAAACTTGCATCGTAATGAAGAAAGAAAACATTTGGGATTCACCTTCTATTACAGGTTTTGTGTGACGAGATTTTTGGACACCTTGACTTAAAACGCCCTTAAAGTGCGAAGAGTTGTCTCTATTTATCAGCCCTGTGATTGGCTGTCCACTTTTTTTTTTAATTGTCCTAAATTAAATTTGTACAGCTGTTGCTTCTTTAATATATAAAAACAAAATAAATGACATAACAGTAAGGACCAGCACACAAAAAAACATACTTAAATGCAGATTTAATTGGTGTTCACTTTTTTTAAAAATGTCATAAATGAAAGTTTGTGCAGCTGTTGCTACTTTTATCAAATCCTGCCCAAAGGACCGCAGACACTTCTGTTCCGTCCCTGAAAAAAACGGAATGATTCATTGAAAAAAAGAGGGAAAGACTGACTTGTGGGTTTTAGTTTTTCTTAGCAGACTGTGTAATATTTTCCCATTGATTCAAGAAATGAAAGAGGCTAAAAGTCCCCCCCCCCCCCCCCTCAGATCTGCGCTGCTGTCTCCTTGTGGCCGAGACGCACAGAAGCGCCTCCATCACCGCAAAGGAATGCAGAGAACTATGTAAAAGTTTCCGAGTGTGCGTGTTCGTCCCTGCGTGTGTGTGTGTGTGTGTGTGTGTGTGTGTGTGTGTGTGTGTGTGTGTGTGTGTGTGTCTCCAAGCACTTTTTTTTTTTGGAGAGGTTACACATCATTTTTTGGGATGTCGTAAGAGCTCGCGGCGGAGGCAGGCAGAGCTGGGAGCAGCCCCCCTGTTAAGTAGCGGATCGTGTGGAGAGTCTTCCCACTTGGAAAGAGGCTCGCCGACGCGTCTGGGAACCACAAAAAAAACACCAAAAAAACCCCACACCGCTGGAGCTCTCTTTGACTTCAGCACACCGGACCACCTCACGCTCCCTTTTCTCAGGTTGGAGGTCTACAACAGAGACTTTAACCTTTTTTTTAAATTTTTGATTTCTTGAAACAAAACCAAAGAAATTCGACTCTATAGGTCAGTTCTGCATGATTTATGATTTTCTTTCCCCTCAGGTGAATTATTTGATTTCAGGTAGATTATATATATTTGCTGCAGTTTTAAAGGATAACTTATTTCCAGACTTCAGGTATCTCATAATATTCCAGTTACCATCCAATTTCAATCTGGGATAGTTTGAGTAACGCGTGGACTATTTCTTGGCTTCGCGGTGCGTAATTGCGCACGACACCGGTATTTGACGCTCGGTAATTCTGAACTTTGGGAAGACTTTCTCTCCGCTAGAGTGGGTATGCCTCATCAGCAGGTACATTAGATACGACTGCAGATGCTTTGCGGTGTAATTGCACCAGAATTTAAACTTCTTTAAGAAGGAAACTGAATCTAACAGAGAGAGGCAGAGGAGACAGATTTACCTCTGTGCGCCTTTATTCTAATACGTTTTCAATGGTATTAAATCGTATTTATTTGTCGTTTAAAGCTCTAAAGTTGACTTTATTTGTTAATACATGTAAATTCTGTCATGTCATATTTTTTGGGTTGTCTGGGAAGCAGTTTTTTAGGAGCCCAAGGATCGTGGAGATATGCATTTTGGTAAATCTGGTCTGAAAGTTGCGTTTTCTAGTGAACTAGATTTATATGCTAATAGATTTGCACGAGGCAGGTGTCCTTGAAGGTCTCGTGAAGCCCTGAGGCTGCTGCGGGGCTGATGTTTAAAAAGGTCTAACCGCCTCCTTCGTTCCGTCTCGCAGCTTCATTCATGTGCTGCTGAGCCAGAGGAGCTGAAGATGAAGAGCAGACTGTCTCTGTTGGCGGCTGCCCTCCTGGCACTGCTGCTGTCCTCCCAGGCCCAGGGTCAAGGTAAAGCCTCCTCTTCTTCCTCTTCCTCCTCCTCCTCTCTGTGATCCAACACATCTCACTTGAACTCCTCTCACCTCTGCCCCTTTTTCCCTTCTGCCTCCAATGTGCAGCTGCATATAATAGTCTGAATAAAAAAGAATCACGCAGAGAAAGACAAATGTGTGTTTTGTGAATTGATTTGTTTTGAACTGATTTGCCTTTTCAGCTTCAGTTTAACCGTTTTGATTGATGATTTTGTCCCTCCAATAATTCCAGAAGAAAAAACTGATGTCTGCTTTGAATTTATGGATATGAGCTTTTTTTTTGTGGTTTCAGCCATTAGTGTAACTTTCCCTAGAGCTGTGATGTAGCAAAGACTTAAAAGTACAGTAAAATATGACCTCAAGATGGTGAAAAAGGCAACAACTATGAGGAAAAATCATTTATATTGTTAGAAAAGCTGAATTGTTTAAACTTTTCTCCCTTAAAGAAGAACAAATCAAGCAGTCTGGTGCTTCTTTCATATCATTCATTAACATCTTTCTGTGTTAGAAGACAGTAATGTATCTAAAGAACTATCCTAAAGAACAAGAAACCAGAAAGAATGTCGGTCTCGGGGTTACGTGGGGCATCTTTCTCAGACAGATGTAGTTTGATCTGCTTTACACCAGGAGGGGCCCTTGCTTATAAATCTGCTATCTGTCGCTGGAGACCCACATTTCTCCAGTTTCAAAAAAGAAGAAAAAATCCAAAAAACAGACGGCACTTGGCCAAGTTTCCTCCCTCCGTCTTTTTCTCCTGATGGAACGGAAAGACAAAATGTGAGTTTCACATTATTTTCCAGAGGTTTTTGGAGGTTAGCAGAGGAGAAAAATCTGCTCCTCTGTGTCTCTGGATTTACTCTCAGAATGAAAAACAAAACAAAAAAGTGCATTAAAAACTCATCAAATCACCAGGAGGAGGATCAGGAGGATCTTTACTTTCTGACCTCTTGTGACCTCTTTAATGTCCCAGCGGGGGGGGGTCGTATATGTTCCACCGCGTGGAATACTTTGACGTGTTGAGGCCGGAGTTTAAAAGGCTCAAAACACCTCGAAGAGACAAAGAAAAAGGCCTCTGCTCCACAACTGTGACCAAATAAAAGCAGTTTAGAGCAGAGACCTGTGAGTCAAAGCACAGCGAGTGAGTGTGGACGATGTGTGTTTGTACGAGCGTGTGTGTGTGTGTGTGTGGTTTGAGAGTTTTTGGGGAGTTTTTTGTCCCATTTGGAAACAGAAGCAGCAGCCCCGCGGCCCCTGAATTGACTCACCAGGTTGGTGGTTCCTCCATTTGTTTTGACGTCCTGTCACCCTCCCCGGTTAAGCCTCGACCGGGTCAGCTGACCCAGAGTCTTGGCTTCACGACAATATTTCACAATGATATTCTTCACTCTAACATGTTAAACTGGTTGGCGGTCTAGAAAAACAATACTGTAATCTTTAAAACTCTAGCTAGGTACATTATTATCAGCTCATGATTTGTTTCTTTAAGTGGGTTTATTGTGTTTTATTGCGTCGCTTCAGGAGAATCTGGGCAGCTGCAGAGTTTCATACAATGAGCTCAAACTCTGGAGCTCAGATTACCGTTCGATTACCGTTCCTCCAGCATGAAGAGATCAAGAATTACACTCACGGTTTGCACCTGTTTCAGGTTGGACAAGGTTTAAGTTTAAGCAAGTGAGCGTTTAGGAAAGAAGAGTTTTGAGAGAGAAGTCTGAAACGTGCTGTTATATGCTGTTATTAATGCTATTATACATCAAAGTGTAGATAAACTCTTACTTTTTCATTTTGAAATGTGTCGTTTGTGTGTTTTAAATGATTAAGTGATCGGCCTAATGTTCAAATCACTTGGTTGCAGTGAAAATAAATTCGGAAGCAGTCTATTAATGATGCATAACCCCGTAAATCACCACAGATTCCTCCTTTCTAGCTGGAAAAACAGATTTTTTGGCCTCTGAAAGCATCAAGCTGATTCAGAACCAGGCGTGTAGTTTACATAGTTCAGCTGAACTCGTCATGAAGCTGCTTCAACTTGTTTAATTGTAGTTAATGAGGTTATTGTCTGTTCATTTGAAGCTCTTTTTCGGTGCATTGTAGCAAAGCTAGATCTCTCGTTCTCAACCCCAACCTGAAGAATATCATTTTAAAATATTTAAATAATAATAATCTGTGGTCTCTCGTGTACATGGAAACTTTTTGTCCATTGCCCCAAGTTGTTGTAAACAACTTTTCATGTACACGTGATGCATGAGATCCTCCGTGTCCGAGATCACAAGTGTGTGCACTTTTATCCTGTTTGTTGGTGAACTCACAAAGACCAGCGGTTCTTAAATTAAAGCAGATCCTCAAAGGATTCCTGAGAGTTTTTAACTGGAGCAAAGAGGAAAGATTCTGTGATTGTATATTTAAAATAATGAAATGAGGTCTGGAGCTGAAGTAATTTAAGAACCTCTGGTGCTGATTTTTGGAAACGTAAACAGAAAAAAGACGTACACAAGTCCTCGCCGACATTGTGTATTCTTTTATGAGGTTTGCAATGGAAACCATGAAAGTTACTGACCAGATCTTTACCCATTGTATAATCAATACTGGAGAGTTTCATCAGATGTCTGTGTTCTTGTTGTTTGTCAATTCAACACCATGAGTTGGATTGAGGTCATGGACAGTCTGCAGGACGGCAGCCGGTCCATGCTGTTTGTTGGCGGGAAACGTTTTTATGAAGTGGCTAATAGTCAGAATATAAAAAGTTCTTCCACCACATCACCAGTAAAAGAGATTCTTTTTCAGAAACAAAACACCAAACATGTAAAGAGTGGCCATAACAATGTCATTTTCAAATTTGTGCTAAGAATTGATTTCAAGTTTTGAAGTTTCAAAAACTTCATTTTGAAAGTGCCATCCACTTTAACATAACATGTAACGGTCACCTACTGTTAGCTAGCTGCAGAGCTAACGTTAGCTAGCTGCAGAGCTAACGTTAGCTTGTGTTCTTACGTTCAATAACTGCAGTAAAATTAAATCGTATATTTTCAAAAAACCTCAGATTAAACTGGTCAATTCTTATTTCAAATTTAAGTTATGTCAAAAAACCAAGTGTCCATCTTGGATGTAAAACCATAACGTAGCCTGATTGGTTCCATTAAGGCGTGGTCGTGGTCGTGGTCGTGGTTGTGGTCGTGGTTGTGGTGGCTTCTCCTTCCTCGACTGGATGAAGTTTGAATTTTCCATCGAATCGTTTGTTCAAAATCTAATAATAATCAAACTTTTTGACTCAACTTGAATTTTTTATATCTGAAAATAGCCAGTTCAATCTGAGCGTTTAATTTCATTTATATTGGACACTTGAACTCTCTCTGTCAGTTTGTGTGTTTCCTTCCTGAATGTTCTAAACCGTAGGACGATAATGTTGTGTTGTGTTTGTCGTCTCAGTGTGTTGTTGCTTGAGTTGTCGACTGTGGCTGCTGGCCACACAAGCTCAAACGGAGGTCATTTCTTCTCTCCAAAATGGCCCCCCCTCCCCCTCCCCCTCCCCCACATCTATTGTTTGCTTTGTCTTGTGTTGTTTGTTCCAACAGTGAACTTGTCAAAACTTCTCCCTGGAAGTGTTAACTGTTGGGGAAATCCTTTCATACCTCACATTACAATACATCCGCCTCCTAAAGCTACGCGGATTAACTGTGTTTACTTCTTCTCTTCACAGTCGACCCTCCGACAGGCTTGAGGTTTAAGATTTTAAATGAGAACACGGTGCAAATGATCTGGAGCAAACCACAGTCGAGGATACAGGGCTACAGAATACAAGTGACCTCAGACACAGGTGGGTGCTCATTAAACCTGCGAGTTATGTCCTGCCAAGCACAGAACATTATCAGTGTCATAAACTCCCTCAGACATCAGTCCGCCCAGCAAGACTCAACACTCCTCCGCAATTATCGGAAGAGATTTCTGCAGACACACGTTTGGCTCCGGGAGCTCTAATGATATAAAAAAAAAAGAAAAGAAAAACATTATCACTGCCATGGAGAAGTCGTCAGCATTAGTTTAGCTCAAGAGTGTAGACGTCAAATCCATCAGACTCCATTAAACAGCTGAGATGGTTCATCAGCTACCTCAACACTTAACTCAGTGTGTGTGTGTGTGAAGGTTTGACACCGTCTGAATGATCTCAATGCCTCCACGTACAACAACACGTGTAGAACAATAGTGTGCAGTCTGGGAAAGGGTTTCTCCTCCAACATGCCAATGTTCCCATTCACAAAGCCAGCTGGTTGCACTAGTTTGTACTTTAAGTTCAAGCTTCGGCAAGTTCTAGTCATTGGTTAAGTGTTTATTAAATACGTATGCATCACTAGTTCACAGTTTCATACGTAGAGATTAGTTACACACCCAGTAACAGCTGTTACATATTATTAAACGTTACTAAACTAGCTTGAAGTGACAAAACTTTACATTAAATGACTGTCAGCTGTGCCTGTTAGCCTACTTCCTGTTAGCTATCTTAACTAGCTAACTAGCCTACTTCCTGTTAGCTATCTTAACTAGCTAACTAGCCTACTTCCTGTTAGCTATCTTAACTAGCTAACTAGCCTACTTCCTGTTACCTATCTTAACTAGCTGACTGATGGAACTAATAGTCTGTTGCATATTTTACATTTAATAACTTCCAGGTGTAACTTTCATGTAGATCAGCTAATTTAACAGATCAATGACAGAACTAATGTTAGTTTGCATGTTATTAAGTGATAAACAGAGCTAACGTTTGCGTATTGCATGTTGTCACACTGATAATCCTGTAAACCTGAGCAATGAGCCTCTGAAATATCTCAACCATCAACCAATAATACGCACATACCTGTTGTCTATTTGATGCCAAGACATTTCTGATACGTTTGATTTAATGGAAGACTTTTGTGTTTAAGGGTTAAAATAATGTGTTTTGATTCATAGTAATGCGGAAAGATTTCATTAAATTGAATCGAACTGTTTTCTCTTCCAGTCCTCGGGTCAACAGTCGGAATCGGGTTTTTCTGAAGTCCTGTTTTGACTCTTTGGAGAACTGAAGTAATGCAATAGTTTCCTAATGGCTTCCCTCTGACTATGTTTTTTTTTTGTTGCATTCTTGTAGAAGAACCAACAAAAGAATTTACTCTGCCTGCATCTGCGACTAAGACCTCCATCTCGGACCTGAGTCCAGATGTGGATTACGCCGTAACGATGACTGCGTACGCCGGATCAGAGGAGAGTCTGCCCATCTCCGGCCAGCTCACACGTGAGTCAACGCGGCCTTCAGTGTGTGTTCCGGAAAAATTTGCACCAGACTTCCAACCTAATGCTCCGTAAAGTTTGTCTGCAGATGGTCATTTTTGGCAGGAAGTCACCAAGCTGACGACCTTCTTCACCAAACTGGCCGGTTAATTAAAACACTTAAAGAGTGGTGGATTGTAGACCAGAGTGCGCTTCTGTTGTTCTGAATCATTCGTTTTTCTTTATTTTAGTTTGGTAGAGCTCTGGATAATAATGATGCTACCAAATAAATGAAGTTTGTTTGTACTTTGTTAAAAAAGGAAATTTGAAAATTTTCAATTCCATGACGGATGATGAAGATAATTTAGTCTCTAAAGCTGGTTACATTACATATCCACTGTAAGGTCATCGATGAAGGGTCATAAGTAGCTTCATTTGAAATCATTTCAAGCAAAAAGAAGTTTGGGAACCACTCGTTTAGTCGGTGGGAGAGGCACAAAGAGGCAATGCATTTAATCTTCGGATAAGATAGGACATGTCATGGCAGGAGTTTGGTGGGGACGCCCGCTTGGCACCGCAACAGACACTGATGATCTGAAGAACCCTCCGAGCTCGGGAGATTTCCCTGACAAATTCTGTCGGAAACAATGACATCAACTTGTTTGGTTTTGTAATTTTTGAAGTTTGTTGTCGGGAGGAAATGTTGTACAAGAAAAAAAATAAAACCTCCGATGAGAGAATTGAAATCTCATGTATGGAAAGAAAAGACGAGTTCTCTGTCCAGTTGGAGTCGTCGGCCATTTGTTGACGAAAACCAGCGTCAGTTACTGGCAGAAAAGCGTCCGTGACGTGACGTTAAAATGAAGTTTTTTGAGGATAGACGGAGGAAAAGAAATATTGCTGAGGGTAGATTATGTGAATCACATCTAACATGAATGACGTGATTGTGTTTTTGTCTTTCAGTTGAGTCGAGCGGCGGCACAGGAGGAACTTCCAGGAAACCAGACTCTTCAGATTCAGTCAGTGAGTCCTTTTGTTCATTTCATTTGACGAGGGGGTTTCACTCACTTGTCAAGTCACCGCTCCACTTTTCCACTTTTCCACTTTTCCACTTTTCCACCGTCCTCAAACTTTCTTCCCCAAACTGCTGGGCGGCGTCCATTAAAACGCACAACAACCCATTGTATAGCAATAATCAAAATTAGGCCCCTCGTAAATCTCTGAAGTATTCGGTCATCGGTTCTGGTTCCCCTGCCGGCCAATTATGCCAGCGTGGAGGGAGCTGCACATGCTCAGTGCGGGGGTCGTAGGTTGGGCCGGCTGCTGGGAGCTCTGGGAGAAGGAGCCGAGTGGAGCCCAGCCCTGAAGTGCTGAGAGAAGTGGAAACCATTACAGATGCTGATTTACAAGAGAGCTGCTGATGCAGTTCTGCAGACTATGACGAGCTAGAGCTTCTTTTCTTTTACTTCTTTTGAGGAGAGGAAAGTCCCAGTGAAAGTAAGGAGAGTCCTGTACCTCCACCTCCAACAGCACAGTCCAGTAAAATCATTCCTTGAGGATGTAGAGTCCTACGTTTTTCATCCAACTTGCCAAAAACGGTAATTCTGCAAAACACCTGATTACTTTTGGTGCAGAAGTTTCATTATTGTCAAGATCTGGTTACGTTAATGCAACTAAAAGTGTCATATATGCTCAAATTTAAGGTAGTACTCAAAAATGAAATACAAATTACACGTATGAAGTACATGTTAATACTTTATTTTACTTTTTTCCAGTGAAGGAAGTGCTATGTTTCAGTATTGCACACAGTTTTAGGGAGGTTGACATGAAGGATGCTGGGCGTACATAGCTTTGTGTAAACTTCACCAAAACACCAGTTTCCCCCTCTGGGGACCATGAATCTCTGACTAAATCTCACGGCTATTAATCCAATAGTTGTAGCGATTGTAAATCTGTTGTAATAAAATTGTTCAAAAGTCTTCTTCTGTCTGTTTATTGCCCCTCCCTCTCACTCCTCACTTCTTCTTTTTTTTTTTTTTTACCCAGAATGCTCTTTCAGCGCCATCGGCGACGTGGTGTTCTTGGTGGACGGCTCCTGGAGCGTCGGCAGGCCGAACTTCAAATACATCCGCAACCTCATCTCGGCGGTGGCCGGCGCCTTTCAGGTCGGAGCGGACAGAACCCGGGTGGGCGTGGTCCAGTACAGCAGCGACCCGCGAACAGAGTTCTCCCTCAAACAACACCTGACCCGACCCGAGCTGCTCCGCGCCATCGGCTCGCTGCCGTACAAAGGAGGAGACACCAAGACAGGTACACAGGTCCTTTATATCTTTACACTCGTTCACGTTTTCACCTCAGTTTACTATAGTTTTAGTCTATTATACTACTATACTTTAAATACTTTTTACAATTTTCTTAATAAATCTACTCAAAGTGTACTTTTTATTATTTGTGCCGCAGTATATCAACAGTATATTAACAGTATATCAACAGTATATTAACAGTATATTAACAGTATATTAACAGTATATCAACAGTATATCAACAGTATATCAACAGTATATTAACAGTATATTAACAGTATATCAACAGTATATTAACAGTATATTAACAGTATATTAACAGTATATCAACAGTATAGCAACAGTATATCAACAGTATATTAACAGTATATTAACAGTATATCAACAGTATATCAACAGTATATCATGATTTGTTTTTCTTCTGAATATACATTTTTTAAAAACATATTTGGCAGGTTTCGTGAAGCCTAATTACATAATAATATGAATACCTGTTGATCGTACCTTGTCGCACACCAACATCTTAAAATGTCTCAGTATTTCTTTTACCTTTCACCTTTTGGACAAAATAATCGACATAAATAGCATTTCAAATCAACACGAAAATATAAATTTACATGTAAATACCTCAAACAAATCGCGTGTTACTCAACTCATCACAAACGCCACAAACATGACTATGTTTTAAAACAATACAAAGAATGATAATAAATATACAAAGAAGAGCTCTGAGAAACCGGATAAATTGAATATAAAACAAATACAAATCTAAGGTTGATTAAAGGTGAATCAAGGAGGCTGCTGTGTATTACAAATACAGTAAGAATAGCAAAGTATTTCATTATTGTTTGGTGCTTGACCTGAATTACAAATGTTCATATTTCAGTTTCAGCAGCACAACTTTATTGGCACGTTCGATTGAGACGAAACCGATGTTTTCAGTCTGTTTTCAGTTTTTATAAATCAAAATGTTCATTTTTCCCCCTTTTTTCAACTATAAATCTTTAAAAAAGAATAATACCATCATCAGTTCCCCTCATTATTTAGTGACCGTGATAAAGAAGTGTTAAACCTGCGTCGATTTAAACCCTAAATCCTGTCTGGCTGCTGCAGGCGATGCCCTCGACTACATTCTGAGAAACGGTTTCACCGAGGAGGCCGGGGCCAGGAGGGATTTCCCCAAAGTGCTGGTGATCATCACGGACGGCAAATCTGAGGATCCAGTGGAGAGTTACGCCAAGCAGCTCCGGAGCAACGGGGTGGAGGTCTTTGTACTCGGTACGTAGCCAGAACAAGTTCATTACATTCCACATCTTACAGTTTCCATTCCTGCTCAATGCTTTTTTTAACTGGTAACCAAAGCGGCTACAGGGGAGAAATTCCTACGTCATTAACATTACAAGCGAGTGATAGCAAGTTTTATGAATGTTTACGCTCGGGCTTCACTGTCAGACTTTCCACACAAAGGATGCAGGAGCAGAGGTGTTGCCATGGTGTTAAGGAGGGCGGGCGGTTCAATAATAATAACAGATCAGATGGATAATTGCTGAGTGAAACATGAGAAATGCTCTTGCATGCATGATTTACTGTTTATCTTAAAAGGTGGAGTTTTTCTCAAACCACACAAAGAGCTTGGCTGTCTTTCAGCTGAAGCTACATTTTAACTGAAGTCACCGACATTTTAGTTTTGATGTTTTAGCAGGTCAACAGTGCACGTACGGAAGCCCTGAGGGGACAAATAATGTATCTAAATAGTTTAGTTTTTCCATTATTTGCTTTCCTTTTGTCTGTTTTAGGCATCAAACAGGCGGATGAAGAGGAGATGAAGCTCATGGCCTCCACGCCTCACAGAAGTCACATCTTTAATGTCGCCAACTTTAACCAGATCAAGAACGTGCAGAGAGAGCTCATTACTCAGGTGTGCGCCGGCGTCGACGATCAGCTCTCAACACTCGTCAGCGGAGAAGAAGGTGAGATGTAAACACACTACTTTAATACACCTGGAGTTTTATAATGCAATGTCACAACTCTTAGATAGACACCACTCTCACGTCAGTGTCTAAATATTAAGCTTGTTAGCTTAGCTTAGCATAAAGACTGGAAACAGGGGGAATCAGCTAGCCTGGCTCTGGTCAAATGTAACAAAACCCACCTACCAGCTCCTCTAAATCTCCCTTATTAACATGTTTTACGTAGTTAGTTTGATCCATACATCTTTGATCTGGGCCAGGCTAACGGTTTCCCTGTTTCCCGTCTTTATGCTAAGCTAAGCTAACCATCTTGCTGGCTCCATTTCATATTTTACAGATTTAACAGTGATATCAGTCCCAGTGAGAAAACAAATTTCTAAATTTTTTGGAGCTAATGTTTTTCTTTTCTTAAATTACGAGGCAAAGTTACGAGCCCTAGATATTCACTTTCCTATTTGAACAATGAGATTTGAGTTAAATCTCCTATAATTCTGACTCTGACTCTTGATTTCTTGCAGTCGTTGATCCGGTCTCCAACCTCCAGGTCCTGGAGGTGGCCTCAAAGTCCGTGCGGTTGACCTGGGACGCCCCTATGGGAGAGTCTTCCGGATACATGGTGAAGATGATCCCCATGATGGCCGGCAGCAAGCGGCAGGAGCTGTACGTGGGCCCGACCCAGACCTCAGTGGTGGTCAGAAACCTTTCTCCAGACACAGAGTATCAGATCAGTCTGTTGGCCCTGAGGGGCCTGATGCCCAGTGAGCCCGTCACCCTCATGCAGAAGACGCATCCGATTAAAGTATCAATGGGTGAGTACAAAATAGTTAAAGAACAATCCCCAAATAGTCAATTTTGGCTTTTTAGTGAGTTTGTAATACAATGGTGGTTCCTCCTTTATGAACATATTGATTTTCTCATGCATCAGGTCACTTCACAGGAAAATATTTGCTTCCTTGCCGAGAGTTAGATGAAAAGAGCTAGGAGGTGATTAGCTTGTCTTGTTGACTTCAGCCTTTAGGTTGCAACAAAAATGACTCAGAATATAATATAAGTAAACAGCCGTAGATGTATTTCAATGTGCTGTCATTGGAGTTAGTCAATTAAAACGTTGCATTGTCCTTTTTGTTTTTCCTATCTAGAGTGCTCTCTTGGCGTGGACGTTCAAGCCGACGTCGTCCTCCTGGTCGACGGTTCCTACAGCATCGGTCTGGCTAACTTCGCTAAAGTGAGAGCTTTCCTGGAGGTGCTGGTGACCACTTTTGATATCGGGCGAGATAAGGTCCAGATCAGCTTGGTCCAGTACAGCAGGGACCCCCACACCGAGTTCTACCTGAACACTCACCACGACCTGGCCGCCATGGTCAAGGCCGTGAGGACTTTCCCGTACCGCGGCGGCTCCACCAACACCGGCAGGGCCATGACCTACGTGAGAGAGAAGGTCTTCCTGACCACCAGAGGGGCGCGCACCAACGTTCCCCGCGTCAACATCCTCATCACCGACGGGAAGTCGTCCGACGCCTTCCAGGAGCCGGCCACCAGGCTGAGGAACTCCGACGTGGAGATCTTCGCCGTGGGCGTTAAGGACGCCGTGCGAACGGAGCTGGAGGCCATCGCCAACGAGCCCGCGGACACCCACGTGTACACCGTGGAGGACTTCGACGCCTTCCAGAGGATTTCCAAAGAACTCACGCAGTCCATCTGTCTGAGGATCGAGCAAGAGCTCGGCATCATCCAGCAGAGACGTGAGTAGTGTTGCTATAAACCTCTACGCTGATGACCGTGTGCTTTATTGTTGTCTTCGGGTCTAATTTAGATCTGATTAATTCAGTTTTTCTTATTATTTTTTCTGGTTTGTATCATATTCTCAGAAGAAAAGAAATGTTGAAAGCAAAAAACACAGTAGGCAAAAATAGGCTGCAGTAAACACTTACAATATCATAATTAACGAGGTACTTTCTGGTTCTTTCTGGGTAAAAATGCAATGAAAAATATAAATACTGTGGAATGTTGGCTGTTTTCTACTGGTTTTAACTCAAGTTGGATTGTTTCTTTAACTGTAGAGGTGGAAACTATGAATTACTTGCATGCCTATGCTTAGTATACTGGCCTTATTTAGTTTATGGCACAAGCTAGCTTAGCATGAACAAAGATGTATCAAACATGGAGCACCAAACTGTCAGTTTATTGAGGTTTTTGTTCAAGCAATTTTGCTGAAGACTTAAAATAGCTTTGAGAAGAACTCTTAAAGTTGCCATTTCTCACAATGATGTAAAAACACAGAAATATAGTTGTTAATTACCAGTTTTTATATAATTTAGTGCATATGAATGAGCTAACATTTATTTATCTAAGCTAATTCCACATTATTTCAAAATATGTTCATTTGTTTGGAATTGCTGCTGGTCTTAAGTTCAGTTCCTTCAGCATGATGTCATCAAACATGGAGAGCTAAATATGTTTATCGATAAAGCAAAAATGTACTTTATTCATTTGAAAAGGTTTAGGTAGGACTCGGGTCCAGTTTGTTTGAGCTGTTCTTTGGATAAAGATATGTTCAGAGGAAAATACCAAGAAAACTCCAAGGTTCCCTTTTCTTGAATGAAATGCCTTTAACGTGATGACGTAGTCATGTGATGCGTTTCGTCACAAAGTCTCAAGATCTCAAGTTTATACTGAAAAGCTGATCTTCCACTTGACAATAAAATGCACGTTAGTTGTTTAAAAAGAGAGTAGCTTGGATTTGACTTGTTCTTTTTAAAGAACATCGATGAATGCTTTTCATCAGACTCAAATTAACTTGACGTCATTTCTCTTTCACTACCAGTCGACTGTTATGATTCAGAGCTTTACAAACCGACATTTTAATGAACAGTCAATGATACCGCAGCAGTCCGATGTAGCTCCAGCAGAAGACAGAGGAGCACCGACAGTCGTCCATGTGCACACAATTACTGTCACGTCGCTCCTCCAAGTCTTTTCTCTTCATCCGACCCTCCTCTTGGCCTCAATGTGTTAAACACATGTCCACCTTTTGATCTTTCAAGGGCAGAGTGAGTTCCTGCATGTGGAAATATTAGAAGAAGGGTCAAACGGTGTCTGCAGCAGGAGATGTCTTTGCATTAGTTTAAACCTTAGCCGGAGCACCAGATGACTGTCAGGTGCGTCGTTCCGTCACATATCCGTAAACAACAAAAAAAACTTTGAAAAATGCATTCTTTGTGCTGAAATTGTTAGCCGCCCCCCCCCCCCCCCGAACATCTGGTAGTCAAGTTTAAACAAGCGAGAGGAGTATCTCGCAAAACAATGCTGTTTCACCCACTAAACGCTCGGTATTAATCACTCGCTCCGCTCTGCCAAGAGGAGCTTCCAGCTCCGCCAGCGGCACAGAGTGTGACTCACGCCAGCTTTGATTGGCGATTATATAATTCTTATATAATAATGAGTCTATGTCAACAAAGAGAAGCCGTACAGGAGCTTCACAGCTCTCCATGTTGTTTGAATGATGGAGCTGTCAGATGGTTCTAGATGTGGAGTCCTTCATTGACTTTCTTTTTTACTTTATGGATAAAATGTTTTATCTAAGTGGTGTTCAGATGTTGAACATTCGTCCTGCTGATTCTCATTCAACCATATGTTTCTCTAACATAAAGGAAGACGGGGGCTCAGAGGTTTCTTGTAAAAAGATGAATGTTCTGTTAGATTAAAATCACTCTTCAGAGTTTCTGCATGTGTTCGATTAAAAATCCTTTTAACTTTGTTGCCTTTGCTTTAAAACTCAAGACACGTTAGTTTATTTTTAGCGTCTTATTCCTTTCATGTTTCTTAGGCTTGATGTCTGGATGTTTTCTTCATTCTTTTGTCTTTTAAATGCTTCTATATCCATAAACTTACTGACCCTCCACTCTCCCTCCAGGCCTGACCCAACCGAGGGCCCTGTCCTTCTCAGAGGTCGGCTCCAGAAGCTTCAGGGCCGCCTGGGAGATCGACGCCGCCAACGTGGAGTCCTACTTGGTTCGGTTCAAACTGGCGGACGACGAGGACGGACACTACGTGTCCGTGTCCGTGCCCGGGAACACGCTCACCACCGTCCTCCCCCACCTCGTCCCATTCACCCGCTACGAAGTCAACGTTCACGCTCAGTATGACAAAGGGGACAGCTTGCCTGTGACCGGCTATGAGACCACGTTAGAAGGTACGTTGACTCGAGACGTTTATTCACACGGGATCAGCCGCCGACGCTAACAAATTCATTTACTGTTTGCTGTAGAACTGGGCTCCGTGCACAACCTAAGAGTATCCGAGGAGACCACAGACAGCTTCAGGGTGTCGTGGCAGCCGGCTCCGGGCGACGTCACTCGCTACCGGTTGACCTATGAACCCGCGGGGGGCGAGAGCTCGAGGCTGGAGACGACCACCGTCGGACCCGAGACCACGATCGTGCTGCAGGAGCTGCAGCCTAAAACCACCTACCGCGTCACAGTCACTCCTGAATACAAGACCGGCTCCGGAGGGCCGATGAGGACAGACGGCACCACCAAAGAAGGTGACAACTTATTATTCTCTTATGAATTAGAAAAGAGCATTATTGGGACTGTAAATGTCCCCCAGAGCAAACAATTTGATGGTAAAGTTATAATGTCTTAATGTCAAAATCTCTGACCAGAACTCAAGTATGTAAGTCAAATGTTTCTGGACTCGAGCATTAACGTCAATAAAACGTCAATAACAAAGTCCTTAACATAAACCCCAAAAAGTCCTTTCATTTAATTGAATTACAGACAATCGTTATTACATATACACATCACATTACAATGATGTAATAGATTAGTTGTTATCAGACGTAGCATGAACTAGTAAGATTAAATTCAGTCGGATTCGGACTCCTCCGTCAAGGATTAAAGCAGAATATTGTTTTATTGTATTATTGGTATTTTTAAATGACTGCAAGATCTAAAAATAACGGTCCAGGGGCACCAGACAACGTTTGACGAAGACCTCAATGGTGAAGAGGAGTCAAAGTCAGCGGTTGAGCGTGAAAAGAACGTTACGTCAATAATGGATTTAACGTCAAGATCAGAAGAACAGCAAAGGCTGCACGTTGACCAGGTGGTTCTGTTAGTGTTGTAGTGTTAAGATCTACACCAGGAAGGTGGTACTTTGGACGTTTGGTGTGCGGCGGTGCGCGCTCTGAAAGGTTTGGGAACCTCCGTTCAAGCCCACTTCTATCAAACCTAACTCATCTTGAAGCTGCAGTAATTGACTGTAAATGAAAACCAAGGAGGCAAGTGTTCAAAGGGTTAACAGATCGCGACGGTTTGAAGCTCCACTATGTGGCAAATCTTTGTTCCACTAAGTTGAGTTTGAGTCCAGAAGTCACGGTTGAGTCTCTGGTTCTGATGCACATCAGGTGTCTGCAGACGTCTTGAGATCATTCTGTGAGACGATAAAAAGTATAAAAGAACTGCATATTTTCAGTGATGGATGATGAAAACATTCTGTCTTTCCGTCTATTTGCGTCATTTAAACTCCACAGTGGAAATAAGTCTTTTTTTTTTTTAAAGTCGTCATCTGTCATATGGCGTTTGCTTTCTTTGCCGTGAGTGCCAGCGAGTCCTCACGTTGTTAGTACAACCTGCCACCCATCGAGCTCCTCGTCAGATCTGTCCGGCCTTACGGGGGAAAGGAATGAAAAGAACAGACAGAAGCACGGAAAGCTGGGAAATAGGAGGCGGGGCCAAGATGTGCTTGATGGGGGATAAACAAGGGTAGAAAGGGAAGTGTGTGTGTGTGTGTGTGTGTGTGTGGGGGGTTCACAACCCTGCAGGTTTTAACAGTGAAGTTAAACTTTGGAGATCATCTCGTGGAGGAACTTGCCGTGTTCTTCCAGCTCCACAGCTGCTTGTCGTCCGAGGTGATTTCTACTTTGACGGTTTATAAAAAAAAAAAAGAGGCCGGATTGATCCCAGCCTGCACCTCTTTGACATGAAACACCCAGCTGGCTCTCAGATGGATTTATGTCTTTCCGTCCCCCCCCCCCCCCCCCCATGCATGGCTTACAATATTGTTCCCATTACAATGTTTACTGTGCCATGACTGTATCTCAGAACTATGAGTTGCCTTGTGGCTTTTTCATGAATTGCCCGTTTTTTTTTTGCTTGCAGCCTTTTCCACAAAGTCTTGCGTTGGCACAAAACTACGACAGCCAGAGGGGGAAATCTAATTTTCTCCTTCATTTTCTGACTACTATTTGGGGAAAAAAACAGAAGTACATTTCACTTAAAAACCAGGACATTTCATCAGTCGGTAGGAAAAAAACATCACACAGTCCGGCAGATGCAACAATACAATTCGCAGTTCCACTCAGGCGGAACATGAGTCACCTCTTTATTTTAACTATTATTTTCTTCAAAGGGGAATTGTGCGAACATGCCGTACTTACACTAATGCACGTCCTGGTAGCTGCCCAGAACAAACAGTTTTTCTACTGTGCAGCTCAACTGGGGCAACGGGGAGTTCAGTGTCTTGGTCAACGACGTGAATGTTTCTCATCCACTTTTTATCCAGTTAATTAAGAACATGATTCATGATTATTGGGCCACAAACCTGCTGATGCACTGTTTCTCAACGGTCCGTGGATCACTAACAGTCCACGCTGGTATTCTTGTATAAATATATTTGCTGATTATTTTCCATATTGAAATGATTATCATTAAGTTACATAGAGCACTAAAGTTCATTCTTTAATAGAAAAAGGGCCAACAAAGGTTATCAAAATGCTTGTTAGAAAATGTATATAAAACAGAAAAATATTTTGGATTTTCTGACAAATACAAGAAATTTGATCATTTTAGCTCCTTTGTGCAATTTGACTTTGTGACTTTTTACACACTATACAAGGAATCAATAAAAATACTTAGAAAAGTTTCTTTTAATTACTAATAAATACCCAGAAGCAGCTATAAACCTTGAATAAATACATTAGTCCAGACAAATACATGAATATATTCTGTGCAATATCTTCATGTTTCTTTCCTTGACATAGTAAAAAAAAAAAGTCCATGATGCAGCTTGTTCTTCTGAGTCTGGCTTCATTTTTCGGACCTTTGTTCCCGACCTCCTCAGCCAGGGGTTCCCCCCGCGACCTGAGGGTTTCCGACGAGACCGTATCCTCCATGAAGGTCTCCTGGGAGCCGGCCCCGGGGAACGTGCTCCAGTACCGCGTGGCGTACAAACCCTCCGCCGGCGGCCCCGGGAAGGAAGTGTCAGTGAAGGGCGACAGCAGGACCGCCGTCCTCAAGAACCTGCAGCCGGGAACTCAGTACGACATCTCTGTCAGCGCACGATACCCATCCGGTCCGAGCGACGCCCTGGAGGGACGGGGCTCCACGCTAGAAGGTAAACCAGTTACATTTTTGTTAAATCAATTGTTTTTAGTTGCTGGGTGGTGGAAAAACATCAGAACACGCAGATAGATACCCAGACAGAGTTTGTGTCACTCAGGCGTCAACCTCCCATTCTGAAGAGTGAAGCCAACGCTGAAGTATGTTAAAGCTGCATTCTCTCTAGTGTCCACCAGGGGGCGACTCCTCTGGTTGTATAGAAGTCTATGAGAAAATGACTCTACTTCTCTCTTGATTTATTACCTCAGTAAACATTGTAAACATGAGTTTATGTTCTCAATCTCTAGTTTCAAGTCTTCTTCAATACAGCATGATGTTCATTTAGTAAATGATGGTCCATTTAGAGTCACACAGACCATAAAGCAGGGGATGCTTTAGGGGCGGGGCTACACAGTGATTGACAGGTCTCTACCAGAGACTATACGGCGTCTCTACGTCACTCCTCCTCAGTCCAGATATGGTCACTTCCTGTTCACTGGTTGCGAAAAAACCAAGATGGCGACGGCCAAAGTGCCGAATTCGAGGCTTCAAAACATCAGTCCAAAAACCAATGAGAGACGTCACGACGACTACGTCTATATACAGTCTATGATGTCACCTGATGAATTTCAGTCCAATGTTCTCTCTCATTTAGCTCTGGTTTTGGTCTCCACCAACTCCTCTCTTTAGCCGCTAAATGCTAATGCTAAATTCTGTGTTCACCTGCTAGCCTCTGAAAACAGCTGCCATGCTGCTGCTGGAAACACTGAGACTCAGCCAGGCGGTAAATAAGGAGCTAAAAGATGCTCAAAAGCTCCCAGATTTGGCACTAATTCTCCTTCAGCAACAAAATCACTTCATACTGAGTCATTTCATTCAGTCTTAATATAGAACATATTAATTTATTTAGGTTTAAAGGTTAACGTCTCCTTTAGTCAAGGAACAGATTTATTATTTTATTCTAAATTAAGATACAGCTCCCTGTAAAGTTTGAGTTTGTGTCCTGAAAACCATCTGCTCTACAGACATGCCATTTACTTTTAATAATACACGGTCTACAAGCGATACAGTGAATAAATAAAGATATCAAGATATCTTAATATCTGTCCTCACAGCTCATGCAGAGACCCTAAATAAAGTCTGGTAATTTATAGCTAGACGTTATTTCTGTTAGTTCTGGCCTGCAGCTGTGACCCGCTGATCCTCCCAGATTTAGCCACGATTACTCTGTTTGTATTATGACTGAGCGGCTCAACAACCACAGCTAATGTTTGAGGTTTTTGCTGTAATTGCTGTGACTAAAACCTGGAAGAAGACCAAATTGTCAGGAGTGCTCTTAAAAACAAACAGGTCGGTGGTTAAACGTTGGTTTCTTTTTGCTCCGGAGGCTAAATGTTAGACGAGGTTCTGCTTTTGGTACCCAGAGAGGCTTCAAGGGTCGGGTTAACTGTTACAGGAGAGTCATAATAAACAAGAGAGGCGCTGAGGAGGAGGAGGAGGAGGAGGAGGAGCAGGAGGAGAGGAAGAAACCAACCAGTGTTCATGCAGGTGTGATGTTAAAGAAAATGAATATAGTAACGGCGTAGTTACCAAGTTAAGGTCAAGGTCCAAGGCCATCTAGAAGAGCCAAATATTTTACCTTCAACGGGGTTCAGATCATTTCTCCTCAAGATGCTTTTGTGACACAGAATGTATCAGATCAGTAACGTAACGATCAAATCCCCAGTTTAATAGCTTATTTGCTGTGTTGAACTTAATTGAATTAAAAAACTGTTCACATATAACTATGATAATTTATACAGAATGTCAAAGTTAAACCAAGAAGCTAACTGAACGGATGTTTACTTTCTAAACCGTTATTTTCTTTTTCGACTAATCTGCTGATTATTGACTTAAATAATAATCGTTTAGGAAAATTTAAAAATGATTGTTTTTGTTCAACCAACAGTCCAAAACATATTGAGTATCTATCTGTAATATTATTATGACAAAAAAAGCAGCAAATCCTCCCGGTGCTTCATGTGTTAAAGCTGCATTCTCTCTAATGTCCACCAGGGGGCGACTCCTCTGGTTGTATAGAAGTCTATGAGAAAATGACTCTACTTCTCTCTTGATTTATTACCTCAGTAAACATTGTAAACATGAGTTTATGGTCTCAATCTCTAGTTTCAAGTCTTCTTCAATACAGCATGATGTTCATTTAGTAAATGATGGTCCATTTAGAGTCACACAGACCATAAAGCAGGGGATGCTTTAGGGGCGGGGCTACACGGTGATTGACAGGTCTCTACCAGAGACGTACACGGCGTCTCTACGTCACTCCTCCTCAGTCCTAATATGGTCACTTCCTGTTCACCGGTTGCTAAAAGTAAAGATAGCGACAGCAAACTCGCTGAACTCGAGGCTTCAGAACATCAGCCCACAAACCAATGAGTGACATCACCATGACTACGTCCACTTCTTATATACAGTCTATGATCTCACACAGTGGAGCTGTAGCTCTTTTAGCCTCAGACAGTAAAAGTAACAGTAACAGTAACAGTGGACAGAGCAGCCTCACAGACTCAGAGGTAAAGATGACAAACAGCAAGACCCAACAGGAATGTGACCCAGCTGAAGAGCAGCAGGGCTGGAAGGTTAGGAGGAGCTGACTCATTCCTGTCTCTGTTGCTGTCTTCCTCTCTGTTTATGTCTCCGTCTCCATGTGTCTCTGTTTCTCACCTTCTGTCTTTGTCGTTCCCGCCCCCCCCCCTCTCCCATTTATTCTGTTTTCTTTATTCACCTCCGTCTGTCTTTCTTCAGCCTCTTTCTCACATAGTTCCTGCTCTAATTACTGGGGTAACCTTTCATGCACCGCCACTATTCACACATGCACTACATTCAGGAACATTTCCTCCTTTTGTGTCTTTTAATACGAGCCATGAATATGCTGGAGTAGATTTGGGCAAGGGACAGTCCTGCAGATGGCGGTAAATGCAAGACTTGATGCCAACCGCCATAAAACTCAACAGAAGAAGAAGATGGAGCAAGGCCCGCTGTAAGAGTAGAAGATGCATCTTATTATTTTTAGAAACAGCGAAAAAGGGAAGCTGTTTTTTGTCCGGTGCCAATGTCCAACAAGTTTGCAAGACAAAGCAATGGCGGAACTTTGTAAACAAGTCATCAATGGCGTCTTGTGATTGGTCCGCTTGCTCCACGTGAAAGCGTCTTCTGTCAGACGGACGTGACTTTTGACGTTCCTGCAACGTTACTGCTTTCATTCACAACTCATCCATCCGGCGTTTTCCTCAAAATACAACGAGGTCTTGAGGTTTTTGAAAGCTGGTGGAACAGACTGCCCTGAATATTGACCGCTGCTCCCTTTCACACGTGCAGGAGATGTTCCTGAACATTTCATGGACATCATTCTGTTCGTTCCACCCTGTGAGGGCTTGCCTGGGATTTTAATAGTGTGGTTCACGGTCTCTGTGTTGTCGGCCTTCACAGCCTCCAGATGCCTCTCTGGTCGCATCGACCCAACCGCCATCGTTTCCTCTTCTTCTTCTTTCTTTCCAGAGCTTCAGGTTGTCATTACCTTAGTTGATCCCTGTTAAACCCAGCTGCACTGATACTGTACCTCACATTAAACCCAGTGAGCTCACTCGTAATGTACAGTAAGAGCTCGTATTAAGCTTCGCCGGGGCCCTCGGTTGAGCCCAAGAGATATTCTGTTTACGACCAAATGGGAGCTAAAATGGAAAAGTCCACTTGGTGCCAAGAATCTGCAGGTTACGATGCTTTCTGTGATATATCAAAACAAATTCAGGCCGCTGCTCAAACTACCGTATAAAGGCTTTTCATTCATTCCTCATACGTACAAACAATGGTGCAGTAGATCCCGGGATAGCATCCAATGACATCCGTATAAATGAGGTCCAATCTCGCTCCGTTGTTTGGTGTAAACTTGTCCACAGCTGATATATCATATACAGTATAAGCTGCTTTTCCTTCACTTTCTACATTTGGACAAAACCCCAAATCCTTGACATTAACCAGGACTTCCTGATTGTTGGACCAGTATGACGTGAGGTTTCTGTGGGATGGAGAACTTTTTATTAGTGTTGGAAAATGGGAACATTTCGGGAATCGCTTATTGTCAGATGATGCATCTTTTAAATGATCACCTCCGTCAAAGATATATTTGGTTTTTTTGTCTGTTTGTCAGCAGCATTACAGAACCCCCCCCCCCCTCCCCCCCCCCCCCCCCCCCTCCCCCCGATTGTCATGAAATTTGGCAGAAGGGTGCAGCAAGGGCCACGGACGAATCCATCACATTTTGGAGCAGATCCCAATAACCTGGCAGACTCACGCATTATTTTTTACATGTGTTAACATTGGAGAATGGACGTTCTCCTCCTAGTGCCCTCATAGTTTTAAATGTCTTCCACCTGAAGCCCAAAAAACCCAAATACAAATCAAACTAAATCGTTTCTTACAGCTATTTCTCGTAGTCTTCACTTGTATTGGCCTTCCAGGCTCGTTCAGGTGAGGTTTGGGTTCATGATGAGGTCTTACTCTCCAGCTTGGCTAGAAAGCTGCAGATTTCAACTACAACCGGGCTCCGCTCAGTCTTCCTGCGGTGATTCTGGCCGACAACACAGTTCAGTTCCCGGTTTAGGAGTCGCGGTGAAAGAGCGAACATTTGTTTTAGGCCAGAAAACGACATCTCTTGAGTTGTCACATGAAGGTGATGTAGAACATGAGTGCTGTTCACTGGCTGTGAACACAGATTTCCCAACCGCTGATGTAGGAAATGTGCTGAAAGGCTTCAGACATGTTTCCTTCCCATCTTCCATCATAATCTTTGATGGAAGATGTTTTATTCCATGTTTTAAATCTTCTGTTAAACCGTGAAGTGGACACATTTTATTTGCTTTTTAGCAATGCGCAATTTTGAAAGCCATTTGAAGCCTTGAGTTTGACATTTTGGTCGTCGCCATCTAGTTTTATTGCAACCAGAAGTGACACGAGAGGCTGGAGTTCAGTACAACCAAAACACTGAATAAGACATTTTTAGGGAACCAAAATGTTTCAATGAACTTCCATGAAGTGAAAACACGCTGTGAAAGAATTCAAGTTGTAAGACGAAAACATGGACAACTCCCAGACGGAATACAACGCCGTGGTAGAGACCTGTCAATCACTGTGTAGCCCCGCCCCCTAAAGCATCCCCTGCTTTATGGTCTGTTTGACTCTAAATGGACCATCATTTACTAAATGAACATCATGCTGTATTGAAGAAGACTTGAAACTAGAGATTGAGACCATAAGCTCATGTTTACAATGTTTACTGAGGTAATAAATCAAGAGAGAAGTAGAGTCATTTTCTCATAGACTTCTATACAACCAGAGGAGTCGCCCCCTGGTGGACACTAGAGAGAATGCAGCTTTAACACGTGAAGCTGTGACTTCACTCTGCAGAACCGGAGGTTGCCACCTGGTAGCGACTGACTCTGGCAGCATTGCTGCCTTGCTCATTGATCGAGATAGCACTTGTCCTCTGGTGTGGAGTTGACACCAACAAAACTGTCAGAGTGATTTTTCTCTCCCCTCAATCTGGGCCACCGGTGTGAAAACCGCAGTCAGTCTCTGCACCTCGCGGTGCTTTAAACGGCCGACGGTAGATGGAACATGTCGAGTTGCCAAGTTTATACAAAGTAATGAGCCGAGAGAGAGTTTCCACTGCGACTGTGAGGTTTCAGCAGCAGGGAGTCTCCTCCTGTGGCATCGAGACTCAGCTGCTCAGAGACCGACAGAGGAAATATCTCAGAATTATTATGACACGTACGTTAATCATGTGGCTGAAGAAGTCTACGGATTTGAGTCGGATACCGTTTCTCAGAGGTGGAGCTGCATTTAAATATGCTTTAATGAAAATGCTTTATGCTCTCATATAGTTTTCTATTTTCTATTCTATTCTTATTTTAGTTTATGTGATACCTCTTATTATCTCTTTCTTCTACTTTCTCTCTTTTCTCTAATATTTCTGTGCCTGTGCTGCTGTGATCTTATCATCACTTAACTTATCTTAAACTTGACTTAACTTATCTTAAACTTCACTTAACTTATCTTAAACTTCACTTAACTTATCTTAAACTTGACTTAACTTATCTTAAACTTGACTTAACTTATCTTAAACTTCACTTAACTTATCTTAAACTTCACTTAACTTATCTTAAACTTGACTTAACTTATCTTAAACTTCACTTAACTTATCTTAAACTTGACTTAACTTATCTTAAACTTCACTTAACTTATCTTAAACTTGACTTAACTTATCTTAAACTTGACTTAACTTATCTTACCTCTTATCTATGCCACATTTCAAATTAATCTCGACCACATTTTTTTTCTCATGATAATTGAGTAAAAGCATCAATAATTGAACCCTAAACTTCCTGAAATCTGTTAAGAAGCTCTTCTGGAGCTTTCGATTTTAATCACGTGATCTTCCTCAGTGTTTTCACTTTAGGTTCTTCTGTCTTTGCCTCATTTTGTCCTCAAAACTTTCACATTTTTAGCAGACAAGATGTGAGATAGATAAATAGATTATGGAGACATGCAGAGCAGTGGAAATGTCCTCACAAGTGCATTAAATCTTAAATCTCCTGCGGTTTTGTTCACATTTGCCTCGTCACCGACTCTGGAAAAATAGGTCCGGGTGCATTTGAGGCGTCGTCTGCCGAGCGCCAGAATATTCCACACGCCATCTGTCTGCTGCAGTTATTTTCAACTCCAGCTTCCAGCTCGCAGAGACGGCGCTCCTTGAAGCTGATAAAAAAGCAAAATTGGCAGCAGCTCCACACAGCTCGCTGCACGTTAAATAAACTAATACATGTACGTTCATGAAGAACACAGCACAGACGGGAAGTTTAGCTTCATAGTAACAGAACAGTTAATGTGGTTTTATCATGTCGGCCCGTCAAATTAAAAGCCTCTTTACGCGTCATCAGAAGCTCTGAAAGCTTGTTATCTCGGTCACGACGCTTGTCAATCTGTTTTATTGCTCAATTCACTAATAGAGATTTCCACAACAGTCTGGCCACATGTTTTACAAAAAGATGGTATCAGTTGGCAGGAACTAAATGACAACATCCAGGTGTGCTTCTTCTCCAGTATATTAAATGTACTTTTTTCCTTCATTTCTGTCCAGACCAGAAACAAAGTTCCCGACTCTAAACATTTGGTTTGTGTCTTCCTGTTCCTCCGCCTCGCTCTTAAGATGTGTATCAATTGGCAAAAGAAAAGCTGGAATGTGACTTATCTCTGTTGATTACATAGCTGGAGCTGATGCTTTGTGATAATTATCACGCGGCGGAAACGTCTCAGTCTTTCCAGCGCCTCCGCTGTCCGCGCTGTCACCTTCACTAAACCGGAGACGTCCGCCTCCTCCTCCTCCTCCATCATTCATAAATATTTCCAGCTTTGTGCTCCGTCTCCGTACGTCTCCTTCCAGCAACACGAGCCGCTGGGGTGGGAATGAATCCATAAGGGCTTCTGGCTGCAGCTCCTCAGGACGTTGAGTCTGAACCTCTGAAGACACTTAAATGCTCTCTTTGTTCGTATCTTCTTGATTTCTGTGTGAGAACCGTCTTCAGTGTGTTTTTATTTAGTCGCTCCATCACTTCAGCAAGGGTCGAGTCTCGGGCTTGGTTTTGATTTGACTTTAATCATCTGGAAGAGTTTAATTTGAATAAATCATCTAATGCTGAGTGAGGTAATACTGATGGGAGCCTTCACTTTTGCAGTGTTATGGACTGTGTGTCTGGGAATATTACGTGTCTAGGGCTTTTATTGTGAAAGGTAAGAACAGAAGGAGTGGATCTGGTCTGCGCTGCCTTCGTCGAGGTTTAAAGGAGTAATAAAGTTTGCTGCCTTGGTTCAGTCGTAGTTAATCCTCATAAATGTGGGCTCGACCCAATATAAGAATGTGCGATTAGGTTCAGATATAGCATTTAGAAATGAACAGTGAGGAGTTCATTTGATTAAAAGGATAATTATGGTTTATCACAACCTGGATTCTATTGTCATGGTCTAATGTTTCTGTGAAACAGGAAACACGAGCGATGAGACTAAAGTCTGAACAAACAGGAAGTAAGACAACGTTTGTTAAGAAGAGAAAACATAGAAGAATGGTTTAAATCATTCGAACAACCGTCCACTTTTAACATTTATCACAGTTTAACTGACCGTTAAGTCAGTTCAAGTTAAACCCGGAGCGTCAAAACCACAAGAATCAGACCCAAAGTTCTGAACTGAAGAGGTCCTTTGAGTCAGTGAGACGTCAGCAAACACAACGTTCCTAAAACCCACAAGACACCAGAGAGACGTGATGTCACCGAACATCTGAAAAGGTCAAAAGAGTACATTTAAATACTGGATATCACTCCACCAACAGAGGGAAGCAGAGAAACAACAAAGAGACAATTCTTCCTCTCGTTGGCTCAGTGGACACATGTCTCCTGTCTCCTGTGTCCTGTCTCCTGTCTCCTGTCTCCTGATCCTCTGTGCTCCCTAAGGAAGCAGAAAAGTCTTAAAATTAATCCTCAGAAATGTTTTCTTTTTTAAATCTGGTGTGGTTCCCCGGTTCCCCGGTTCCCCGGTTCCCCGGTTCCCTGGTTCCCTGCCCTTTAATAGCTGCGGTCAACTCTTCGGTCCACTTGATGGACTTTTAATAGTTTCCATGTTAGAACATAATCTGATCTGCCAGCAAATCCAAAAGGGTTCCTTTGTTTTAAAAAAGTGAGATTGCAAATACTGGAAAGAGCATAAGAGATGTATAGAAGTGGCACTAATGTGTTTCTTTAAGAAATGCAGATTTTTGGATCAAAATCTAAATACCGAAAAGAATCTGAAAGTTAGATTTAAATTAGTCTGTAAAGAAAGATGCTTCAGGAACCACATATCTTCTTGAGTGTTGCACTTTTCACTAAACCTCTTATTAATTCACACCTCTGCTTGTTTTTGTTCCAGAGGTGGGACCTCCTAAGAACCTGGTCACCAGCGACGTGACCGACTCCAGCTTCGCGGCGTCGTGGACGGCGGCGCCCGGGAACGTGAAGATGTACCGGGTCCAATGGCGCTCGCTGGTCTCGGGGGAGACCGGAGATAAAACGGTGCCGGGAGACGTGACCGACACCGTGCTGGACGGTCTGAGTCCAGAGACGCTCTACCAGGTCTCTGTGGTCGCCGCCTACGACCGGAAAGACAGCGAGCCGCTCGCCGGACAGGAAACCACCGACGGTGAGACGACAGACACCGAAACATTCTCACTGATCTCACCTCAGACCTTGAAGCACTTTTCAAAACTGTGTTACAAATAGAATGATAAAATAAGTGCATACACACATATTTAAATGTATATATAAATCCAAAACAAACACGATTATTACATTTTGCAAGAACAAAATATCTGAGCAGCTCTTCTGAACCACCTGGAGGTTAAAGTTGCTCGGAGGTGCAGAGATCAGCTGCTTTTAAAAGTGAAAGTTTCTGCTTGTGCGCCACAAGAATATCAGCCAAAGTATATCCGATACTTCCCATTTGTCACAAGAAGAAAAATGGATTTCAGAGCTCGCACGACGGAACACACGTTTTCTGCTTTCTGGTCTTTTAGAAATAAGTCCAAATTTAAATGAAGATATTTCTTTTAGTTTCTTTTGAAACTAATCTGGAGTGGAGCTGCGACGTGGTGACAGCTCTGCTGTGTTTCGCTCTGTGAAACGACACAACTCGTGAGGGTAAATCTATGAGATCAGCGTGTGTCCTGTGAGTGAACGTGTTAAATCAGAGACAAAGCTCTAAAAACCTCAACACGTTCCTCGTTCTATACGCACACATGTGAAATCTAATGCACACGTGCAGATGAACCGACGCGTCTTCAGTTCCTCGATGCATCGACCCAAACGTTCCATCAACACGTAGAGAAGTTGGACGAAATGTTTTTTCTTTTTCCGCCAGTAAAAATCCGCCGGTCTGAAAAACGTTCTTTGGGATCATTAAACATACATATTATTTCCTTGCAAAGTTGTTTTAATCACTTGCAGAATCATCGGAATATGTGAAATTCATTTTATTGGGCTTTCGGTTGTTTCGGAGGGTGGACAGAAAATGTGGTTCGCATTTCCTCCACAGTTGATCACTTCTGGGTGAACGCCGAATTCACTACCAATTAGTTTTGGCATGAAGCTGATGGAATTACTCTGCGTTTATGCCTGCAGTTATGAAAACATTACGATTACTGGAGGGATATAAAGGGAAACCACACTTGGCCTGAACGTAGAGAGGAGAAGACGATTGTTTTTAGGGATTATGGTTTTTAAAAAAGACAAAATGTTTATGGTTGTTTAGTAGCCGTACACATACGGAACATACAAACTGATAAAGTATCCGCTAAAGGAGGTTTGATGCTCGGAGGAATAGAGTAGATGGATGTTCAAAGATAGATGGCTTAGATGAAAGAAGCTTTTAAGATTTATTGTCGAATTTGTGAATAATATCAAGTAGTATAGAAGTTTTTCCTGCCAAACTATACCTCTATTTGATCCTTTTTGTACCCAGCTGTTGAAATATATGACTAATCACTGCAAGCGTTTGATCTAATGCGACGTATGATTGGCCCACAGACTGTAGACTAGAGATTGAGACCATAAACTCATGTTTACAATGTTTACTGAGGTAATAAATCAAGAGAGAAGTAGAGTCATTTTCTCATAGACTTCTATACAACCAGAGGAGTCGCCCCCTGGTGGTCATTAGAGAGAATGCAGCTGCGTTGGCTTCAGTCTTCAGAACCAGAAGGTGACGCCTCACTATAACCCGTCCAGTCTGTAGTGTTGTGAAGGTGAGCGTGGTATATTTGACGGAGGTGGTGGTTCAGCGTGTCGAGATGCCACCAAAACGTTTCCAAAAACATGGAAATATTTACCAAATACAGTTTCTGCCCAGACGAAAATACATCTGATGATACATTTATTAGATTTAAAAGATATTATTGAATATTTGCAATATCAATTTGAATCTGTTGGTCCAGAGTTGCTGCACGCTGCTACATTAGAAAATGTGTTTTTTTTTATTTTCAGCCTCTGCTGCCGCCAAAAGGTTGACCGTGTCGGACGAGACCGAGCGAACCATGAAAGTCTCGTGGGCGCCGGCGCCGGGCAAGGTGGCCCACTACCGGCTGAAGTACTTCCCCGTCGCCGGAGGGAAAGAAGTGGCCCTCAAGGTCTCCGGGACGACCACCTCCACCGTCGTGAAGCGCCTGCAGCCCACCACCACCTACAACATCACCGTTCACCCCATCTACAAGCGCGGGGAAGGAAAAGCAAGGCAAGGAGTAGGAACGACACGTACGTTGGTCCATAATTCAACCCTCTGACAGACAGCACACCGCAGAAACATGTCCATCTAGACCAAGACGTTCACAGTTCACTCTTAATAAAACATTAACATTGATGAAAGAAAAAGAAATCTGCAGCTGAGGCGATCGTAGCTTTTTACGGATCCCGTCCCCCGTTAGTTTACATAACACCGCTGTTTCTCCTTTAGGAAACAAAGAACCACAACAATTGAATTATTATCTGAATAATTAATGTCAATAATTAGCAACAACATTGACTTTGATACGTTGCATCAAACACGGCAGTGCTCTGTAATGCAGCAGCGGCGCCCCTAGTGGACACCAGGAGAACAGCGTGTTTCTCACAGCGAGAAAAACGGCAAAAACAAACATGAGAAAATGTCTCAATGTGGTTCTGAAGCCAGGCCTCCAGATTAACAGCCTTGAACAGTAGAAAGCACGGTTTCATGCTGTAATGGTCGTGGGAGCAAACATCGTGGGGACCTGAGTGTCCTTTAGGACCTGAGTGTCTGTATTTTGGCTGCACAGTTTGTTAGATACGTATTATAACTTACAACATTTGAAAATCACACCCTAACCCAAATTTTAAAAGCCAAATATGCTCCTAGTGAAGCACAAGGGTTTGCTTTGTTTTTTCGGCAGAGCTTCTATTCGTCTATACTCTCAAGAGTCAAGACGAACTCGTGGAATTTAACTGAGCGAGGTTTAATCTCAAGGCTCACCAAAACATTTATGACTTTGTCTGAATCTCCGATAAGAAGAAGAATGTGTTTGAATTCTCCGTGAATCAAAGCGTCCCTTTAAGGTCAGCAGAAAGTCTTCTATCTCAACCGGCTTCCTGTTAAACCGGCTTGTTTGACAGTTTGTGTCCCTCGAACGTCAAAACGAGTCTCGCTGCCTCGGAAACAAACGGGATTCCGTCCCCCGAGCTGCAGATTCTTTATTTGGAGTTTTGTGACTTCGAGTTTAAACGACTTGTTCAGATGAATGTTTTTCACACTACAGGACGAAGCAGCGTCTTTTCACCACAAACACTAAAATCACAATTAACGAACACGAATCTCTCCCGTTACTAACACACGGCATGATGACGCCGGGCTTTTTAACCAAAGGCACCGGGCTCAAGGTATTGTATTATGGACTAATGAGAAGCCTCGAGCGTGGTGTGGCTGATCTTCAACGACCCTTTTTTTTTGCCATGAAATGATTTTTGTGTTGAATGTTCGTTCTGTTTGTCCTGAAGTTCTGGCACGGGTTCTTTCCCCATTTCAGTGTCGCCCTTCAAGGCTCCCAGGAACCTCCAGACCTCAGAGCCCACCAAGACCAGCTTCAGGGTCTCCTGGGATCCGGCACCCGGTCAGGTCCGGGGCTACAAAGTGAGCTTCCACCCCGACGGGAACGACATCGACCTGAGCGAGCTCCTGGTCGGGCCCTACGACAACACGGTCGTTCTAGAGGAACTTAGGTAAGTTTTCGTCACCGTTAGACGCTTAAATACTCTTAAAAAACGCTTAAAAAACACTTAAAAAATAAGAAAAGTTCACCATAGACGGAAACAACAGATGGTCGAGGTAAAGTAGCCATTTCCTGCAGACACTTACACACATTTATATATATTTGTTCTTATCATCTTGTTTTACTTTTTTACTGTTTTACTGTCGTTGATATGTTCGGTGCTGTTTGTTCTAATAGCTGCCTTACTGTTGCTTCATTTATCTGCTTTTATTGTCTTGAGAAGCACTTTGTAACATCCGTTTTGAAAAGCTCTAAATAAATAAATGTATTATTATTATTATCTTTATCATTATTATCACAGCGCCCGAGTAAAAACTCATGTAAACAGATCTTGCTATGGGAGCTCGTACAATTGTTTTACAACTCGCTGAACCCGTCACTTAAACAAACCCATCGCTCTGAAGAACACACATTCAACAAACAGAAGCACATGACTAATTATTATGCAGAATGACATCATTCATCTGCACTGATTTCTCTGCCTCCTGTGGTGAAGGCGTGACCCGCCGTACTCTGCCTCCGCTTTCAGCTAGCACTACTTTCTTCTTTGGTTTTAGGCATGAGGAGTTAAAGAGAGCAGGATGATCTCAGTTCAGCATTAAAGTCTTCTTATTGAGATGATGAAGGACTGATGAGAGTTCCTGTCGTTTCCTTCGTCCTTCAGGGCCGGAACAAAGTACTCGGTCGCCGTGTCCGGGATGTTTGACGGCGGGGAGAGTATGCCTCTGGCCGGAGAGGAGAAGACGACCCTCATGGACGCCCCCGAGCCGCCTTCTGTCGACCCCTCTGGTAAAAGCTGATAACTCCACTAACACTGAAAACCTCCGTTAGCGGCCCCGTAGAGAGCGGGGCCTGCAGACCAGACGCCGTCTGATCCAAGTCGTTTCGGGACAGCGGTGGTCCCGCCCCTAAACGAGTGCCAGAAACGTTGAATTATCAGCTGTCGAGGGGCATTAACATCACCGTCTCTTTGGAATCGCAGGCTGGAAATCAGCACAGATGATTGTTATTAGTGCAATTATTCTGAGCTGCTTGGCTCGGCGTTTCCTCACCTCCCTCACATCTCGTTGTGAGTGTGATCTGGAGCGTTTAACAGACATGTGCTGAAGACTCGACACTAACGCATTCCCCCGACCCGTTTAATGTGCTGCATAGTCTGAGCCGACACCCAACAATGTGCTGACCTTAAAAGACCCGAAGAAACGTCAAGAAAAACCTCGTTTTAATCCCGAGTCCCTTCTGTTAAATCAATGATTTGTTGTCTTTTCTCTTCTGTAAAAACAGTTTAAAATCTTTAATGACTCAGACTTTGGGTCACACCGGTCTAATAAAAGCACGTCTGTGGATCGTATAGCTAACAGAGCAATAAATCAGCTCTGCCGTTGTGCACCTTTTAACGTCGCTGATAAAAACACTGTTTACATCTCGGGGGATTTTACAAAGAAGACCGATTAGTTTTAAAATGCTTTAGAAACAGGAGGAACTAAAAATCTACATTTGAGTAAATATTTAGGAGCCAAATCAAATAGTTTACAAGATATTCAACCTTTGTTTCTTTATAACACATTTAATACTTGACTTCCTTCTTTACAGGGTTTGTTTGAAGGTAATAAAGTAGTAATTACAATCCCTCCTCTCTATAGTGGAGGCTAGTTTATGACGTTTACACTCGTTGTCCGTTTGATTCGTCCTCTCGTGTTTCGGAGAACGATGCAACGATCAGAGCCTCCTCGTGTAGAGCTAGCGCTCCGTCTGCAGAGGCTCACGCTACGCTGCCAAGCGTGAGTATAAACAAAGCTTAAGCCCCGCCCACTTTGTAGCGGCCCAATCAAATGCAAAGGATTTGATTTGAATCCCTTTTGTAACTCAAATGTTCTATTTCGCTGTGATCTACGTCGACAGTTCAGAAGCTTTAAAGATGCTTTAATTAACCTCTAACCGGGACTTTTAACAGCGTCGCCACAAACGTACGTCTTCGTTAGTTTGAACTCAGGATTCTGCCGTTAGGAAAATGTCGTGCTTCACGTGGAGCCCAGAGGAGGCGCTGACCCCGGGCAGAGGCTCCTGCTGTAATGGGGAGCAGACACGGTGACCGGCGGCTGCCCAGCGAGCCGGGAACAGATCCAGGATGTTCCACCGAGGTTCCACCTCGGAGATCCTCGTATATTTAAAACCTGCAGCTCTCACATGGCAGACTGCTTAGTTGGATCCAGACTCTCTGACGGGTCCATGTGGTCTGGCAGAGCCGCTTCTCTGCGTCCTTCAACACTTGGTTTATTTTTTTTCAAATGTTCGTCTTTTTAAACAAAGTGAGTAAAACTCAACAGGGACTCGACACGATGGAGTGAGCCGCCGTTTGAAACGTTGAAATCCAACATGGCGTCCTAAACGTTGTGACACAGTCGAATGAAAGGAGAGCTCGTTTCACATCATTTCATGTGAAGAAGTTTCAGTAAAGAACATTAAATCATCAACAATCAAAACATTACGACAAACCACAAAGGAACCAGATTTATATGAAGGAATGAGTATAAATACAATCTGCTCCCAACTCCACTTAGTAGATTTGTGCAGCATTCAACCGAATCCTGTGGTTCAGATGTGTTGAGCTCAGCAGCTGCTATGATTTCATCCACGCTGCTCTCCAAAGACATCTCGTCCCAGACGGCTGCTCCCCGTGAGCATCAAGCTACTATTTTCAAGATCAAGTGCGTAACTGTTACGACGACACAGAGTTTCACTGAACACCTCCAAGACTTCAAGTTCATTATTGTGTAACTTTGGGGAATCTGAAGTAACAGCAAAGTCACACAACAACACACACAAACTAAACCTGTGTTGAGAGGTAGAACCAGTGTTCTATGAATGGGTCTGGAGTCTTTGTAGAGATCATATGTTCTCCTGTCTGGTTCTATAAACTCATCTCCTGCAGTAGAACACTGACTGGAGAAGAACGTCACACAAACACTTCTAAACATCACTACTGTCCCTTTCATGTGAGACAGTTAGATGACACGATGCTGACGTTATCGTATACACCTGCAGCCTTGAAGCGCGTTTAGTCTCCTACAAAACGACATTTAAATCACTTCTCTGTCAGTAAACACATCAGACTTTTGATTCTGGAGTGAAACCAAAAGCCGGCTGCAGGTCTCTGCAGGTCACCAGTAGATTTATGTCCCACAGTTCAGCTGAGATGGATATTTGTTGCTCAGACCGTTGCTCAGAGACACTGGATCCAGCAGCCGTCTGCGGCGCGTTAGTTGCCTCTTAAAGCTGCCTCTGTTTATGACATCTGTTTTTATTAATGAACGTCGTAGGGGGACACATGAGCGTATTGTTTATAACTCAAACAGACGGCGGCCAAAGCATCCGACTCGGTTCCTCTGAAGCATCTGTTTTCTGCAGCCGGCTGAGACAGATCTGAACTTTTTTTTAAAATATTTTTTTAATTGATTATCTCCTAACCTGTTTTCAATTCCACACACAGGGGTCCGGCTTTTAAAACGCTCGGCATCCGCTGAAAAAAAGAAAAAGAAAAAGATAAGAGGAGGAGCGGCCATGTTTGTTTTCCTACAGGTGCCTGGAGCAGGAATGTGCGGTCGGCCTCGTATATCACAGAGAGGCTCAGTCCTGGGACAGAAAAGACCACGGGGCCGATTCACCGCTGGATTTAAAAAAGTCCAAACATCTCGCGACATCTGTTTCACGACGTGTGAATTATTGTTGTTACGTAACGCTGTGTAAAAACCATCCTGCTGTACAAACGTCTTCCACTTGTGATCCTCTCTCTGATTCCTCTTTTTGTTCACACCTCTAGTTGTTCATGTGAAACACATCAGACGCTGTTGTGTTGTGTAGCAGAAACTCACTGCCCCCCCCCCCCCCTCTCTGCAGACCTTCAGTGTAAGACCACAGCGAAGGCCGACCTCGTGCTGCTGGTCGACGGCTCCTGGAGCATCGGACGCATCAACTTCAAGACCATCCGCAACTTCATCTCTCGCATGGTCAGCGTGTTCAACGTCGGCCCCGACAGAGTGCAGATTGGTAATATTCTCACTAGGACCTGAAGGTCTGATGGCTTCTACTGCTGCCTCTGTTGTACAGTCCAGTTCCTCTCTGGGTCTCTGATCCTTCTGTTTCATGAAGGCGATCGCGTGCTTTACAACCAGGGTTTTGTTGGTAAACCTGTTTAATTGTTAACTGACCGGGTTGTCGTGTCCTTGGTGTTCTCTGCAGGTCTGGCTCAGTACAGCGGAGACCCGAAGACCGAGTGGCACCTGAACACCCACCAGACCAAGGAGGCCCTGCTGGACGCCATCAACAACCTGCCGTACAAAGGAGGCAACACCATGACAGGTGACGTGTTAACTTCCCTTATTTGGGTGCTTTGGCTGAAGAACACTGAAGCTGTTTTTGCTCAGAAAGTGAGACGATAAAAAAAGATTTGATCTGTTATTGTTTTTGCAATAAGGCTCATTTGCATAGAAAGGGTCACATTTTGTGCCAAATGTCTGAACATTGACTAACTTAAAGATGCATTTTCCTGTTTTTGTGTGAAGATTTAGCCGCTAAATCCTCTTGTGAATCCGCCCCCGAGTGTTTGGTGAAACTCATTGTTCCCGTCTCACAGGGTTGGCGATGAACTTCATCCTGGAGAACAACTTCAAAGCCAGCGTGGGGATGCGTCCCGACGCCCGAAAGATCGGCATTCTGATCACCGACGGAAAGTCGCAGGACGAAATCATCTCCACGTCGAGGAGCCTGAGAGACAGCGACATCGAGCTCTACGCCATCGGTACCGTCGCTTTAAATATCACAGAGTTTAAAAAATATTATAACAGCTGGTTTTCCAGGATTCATCCTCTTAAGATATATAGTCCAAATTCTTTTCAATATTTTCGATACATTTACTACTTTAGAAAGCTGTGTATTTAAATGTGTTGGTTTTCAAATTATACAGAAATGAACTGAAACCAATGGCCAAACCAAAATCAGGTGATCAGTCCAAAGATGGGATGAGATTTGATTGCAGTACTTTATATCATGTTAGTCTTGTTTTTGGGGGTTTCTTCTTCTTCTTCTTCCACCGTGTTGACGTTTCGGTCTTTCCTCTCAGGCGTGAAGAACGCCGACGAGAACGAGCTGAGGTTGATCGCCTCCGACCCCGACGAGATCCACATGTACAACGTGAAGGACTTCAAGTTCATGATGGACATCGTGGACGACCTCACCATCAACCTGTGCAACAGCGTCAAAGGCCCGGGTAGGAACAGTGTCACATCGTCGGCATAGAATCAACATCAAACTGGTGCCGCCGGGATTAGAATTAAAGATCAAGACTTCAGAAGGCAGTGTTCTGTCAGAAAGGCTTCTCGGGCTTGAAATCAAAGATATAGCAGTGATTTTGTAAGAGGGGTTAATGGTCACGAATATGAATATGAATGACAATATGCATGACGGGGAACTGAAGCTGACACCAGACAGTGATTTGACCTTCGGTTGCTGGTCTGCTGCTGCTTCAGTCGGTGAGTTAGTATTGTCTGACTTTGGTGTTTTAAAGGGTTAATTCAGATTCACTTCTGCAAGATAAAATCAGTTCCCCGTCATGAAGGTAGAGAGGGGAAAACATTCTCATACAACCACACTTCAAAGAGTCAGCGCTAATAGAAACACAGAAGTGGTTTATTCTGTAGACCTGATTTATGTAATACGTTGCCTTAGTCATCTGTTTCCTTCAACACAAATGTTTTCCTCATCATGAGGCGCACATACGTCCATAAGTTGTTGCAGATGCCGGCCACTCAAACTAAACAAGTCATTCTACATCGACCACATCTTCTTCCTCTAGATTTTGCCTTAAAACGCACCAAACGTGGCGACATGCTCCACCAACAACACCTGAGATATAAACCCCCCTGAATGTAATGATGAATCCTTTCATGTTTCACGCTCTTACTTTGAATTCTTGACACATTTTGAAGGTCTACATGACTCGGATGGAGCCTCTTTGTTTGAATACCTGCTGAGTCAGATTCACACCGTTCAGTTACCTGTGGAGCAGATCAGGTGGAATCTCTGCTGCTTTCGGAAAATTATACTTCTCCGGACTTTAAAATGCCAAAGTGTTTCAGACTGACATCTATAAATATAAATAAAAAACAGGCTGGAGGGTGTGAACGCCGCTCTGCTTATAAACTGAACATCGGCTCAGTTACTCGTCCTTGGCTCAGCTGCTGTGACTCAGTTTGAATGATGACACTAATTGGCTGTTGAAAAGTACAAATTCTATGGCATCATTTTAATCCTCAGATGAGAACAAAGTGTCCTGTTATTCACAAATCAATTCTACTCGAACAGAAGATCACATCGCAGATGGATAAATTTGACTCCGTTTTGTCCGACAACCTCGATTATTTCGGGGAATTAAATAGATGTCGCAACACAGATCCGAACATCTGATGGAAACTTTCACGTTGGAAGTAGTTTTTTTTCTACTCTTTGTCTGTAAATCATTTTTAGGTGGAAAATACAAAAAAATTATTTACAGCACAGCCGGAGAAAAGCGTTAAAAGTCAGAAGAGCTCAAACCGATAGAATAGATATCCACACACTTAAATCCATGCAGGGTTCACTTTTCTTTTTAGCTTATTTAGCTGAAATATCCAGCGAGCCAAAAGGGCCGAAACATGGCGACGGCAGACTCGTGGCGTCAGGGTTCACGGGTGTGAAATACTTTTGACGTGTCGGCTCATATTCCCGCTTTCATTCCTTCATCAGGAGGAGAGCTGGAGGCGCCCACCGACCTGGTGACCTCGGAGGTGACCCACCGCTCCTTCCGCGCCACCTGGACGGCGCCCGGCGGCCCCGTCGACATGTACCGCGTCACCTACGCGATGGTGGCCGGGGGACCCACCTGGGAGGTGAGATGAAGGAGCTTCTCCTGCACAAGAAGAACCGCAAGAATGAAATCACACTCCAAAGATGTTCACAGGAAGTTAGAAATCAACCAAAAAACAAGAAAGATGATCATTTTATTGTGTGAACTTTTAGTTCCACATCAGATAACCCAAATGAAATCATGATATCCTGATATCTCTTCTTCCTCTGAGCCGTAGAGCTCCATGAAAACACTTCAGTGAGCTTCACTCAGTCATGGTGCTGTTAGATTGCTGCTGGACCGCCCTGTTGATGCCGGTGCTGCCTCTCTTTGCGTGAGCGCAAACTAATTCAGAGGCTAAACGCCAACAAGATTGGATTGAAGCAGAATATTTCGTTACATAAAAACACCTCGTGAATTTTGGATAGGATCACATCTTTATCTTTATCTTTTTTTTTAAATAAACTTTGAAATTCGGATCGTACGTACTTTATGAACGTACGATGCAAACGTGTAACTTGCTGCAGAGCTTCTGCACAATTTGATTGAGACAAAAATGGCAACGAGGGTTGTGGATGATGTTTCTTTCCCCTTCACATCTTAAACCTGGTTTAGATATAAAGACCCGGTTCTCTCACTGTGGTCTGGAATCAGTTTGACTCCATTGTTCCAGGTTTGAATGTTCAAAAGACTCAGATAATTGGTCAACTTCATCAGAGGAATCTGCTCCGTGTGCTTCTCGCTGGCCAGGAAACGTAACGTCTACCATCTCTTGGCGCTGGACACGACCCTGAATCTCAAATAGCATCTTGTTTGCTTATTAATTGGCTCCCATTAGACCTTCCTTAAACTGTAACAGATAACTCTTTTGTTTCTGTTTTTTACAAGTGTGAATCACCACCAGACAGCTGAGATTTACTACTTCCTGTGAAGTTACACAATGAAAGGTCGTCTGTGACACAAAAACAGACTAATTGATGCTTAAGACCCCCCCTGTTGTTTAATATCCTCTTAGGTGAAAACCTCCTCACACTCCTGGAAGAGTTTCCACGTACCCAGGTCTGGCTTTTTATTCAAAGCCCCCTCTGAGACTGAAACCTGGATCCCCGAGCGCTGGGTCTTTCCCATCCTTTGGTGGTTTTATTGGCCCACGTCAGAGGCAGATCACAATCGGGCCGTCGTAGACCTCACAGTGCTCTGAGGCCGCCTCCCTCTCTTCTTTCTCCTCGTCTGTTTACGTTGGACCGCAGAGCTCAACAACACCAGATATATTATATTTACACGCCGGGTGTTTGGTGATGGTCTTATCGGCAGTGATTTACAAGAGAGGGAATTCCTAAACTCTCGGTAACAGGGGAGGGTTCATGGATGAGGCCACGGCACGCTGCCGAGAGGGGAAACACATATTACTGTGTGTGTTGGATATATTTATACACCAGGGAGGGATTAATAGACCCAATGAGCTGAAGTGGGTGTTTCTGTGTTGTTATAAGTGTTTAAAGAGTTGTCTGGATAACTTTTGAGTAACAATCGTGGGTGGTTTTCGTGTTTTAGGTCAATAAATAACACCAGTTTACACCTCAGAGGTGAGACAAAGTCTTTGTGTTGTAGGTCTCAAGTCTTGGCTGTGAAGACCAGAGTCACTTCCAAGTTTCTAGAGTTTTTCTGTGATTTGAATTCTTCCATTCTCAGGCTTGTTATTTAAAGTGCATGAGTGCGTTCACACAGACAATATGCAGGGCGCTGTGAGTAAGTGGACGGTGTGTGGAACACTTTGACACTTCTCACCTTCAACGGTCGCCATCTTGGTTCAACGTTACCTCAACGGTTCGTGTGATATTTCATAGTAACTGGATGAGCATTGGGGAACAGATTGAACTTAATCAGTTACATAAATAACCTGATAGGAGGGACGAGGAGCTGCAGCCTCGCTGTGCTTCTTTGTCTTTTCTCCTCTGGGTTTGATTTCCCAGCCAAACAGGAACTTGACGCAGTTCAGCAGCTAAGCCAGGTTCCTTAATGACGACTTTCCCACCGGCACATGAACGCACCACGATCATTTTTGGCTGTAACAGCCTTTAATTAATCACACGAGACCTGGACCTCCACCAATATCTGACTGACAGATCCTGTGGAAGAGAGATCCAACATCATTTTTCCGATACCAAAATTGTATAATTATTATCTGACAAATTGCCTCAAGTCAATTTTCATTGGTAGATTTCTGAAACAAAAAGTGATGAATCCTCTGAAGGCCCAGCTCTGAAGGTCTGATGAGTCTTTGTTTGTGTTTGCTGATTGGTGGTTAGAACATCTCATGCTGCACTTTGATCCTTTTCTTTCATAATTAGCAGACAAGTCCTTTCAGACGGCAGCAGCTCTCTGAGCTTCAACAGATTTATTCTGAAATGTATTATTGAAAAGAACAAAACAATTGGCAGCTTCATCTTCAGCTACTTATGACAGAGTGTTAGCACCACTCTAGGTAAAATAAATATCTAAAACAGAGCCGGGGGAGGAGGATAATTGGCAGTAATTGCAGGTTTGTTTTTTGTTCTCACTTCTCAGAGACCTAAACAGAATCTCCCCACGGTCATAAATACATCGATTTATTCAAATGAAAATCTTCAAGATTTGTATTTCTAGAATATATATGTAGGGTTTGGATTGTGTGTCCCATGAATGTCCCACTTATTGTTGTTTCTCTGACTGTACGTTGGTTCAATCGTTACTGAGACTTCTGCTGCCACTTCCTCACATTCTGATATTTATCACGTAGAAGAACTTTGTCACGACTCCTGAACTCTCATCAAAAATGAGTCCCAGAGAGAAATCTGCTGCCTCAGGTGTGAAAACTCCTTTTATCGTTTCCAGCTGCTGTTGGACGGCTCGGTGAACACGGCGGTGCTGGAAGGCCTGAACCATCTGACCGAGTACGTGGTCAACGTTTACTCCGTGGTCGGCGAGGAGACCAGCGAGCCTCTGAAGGGCACCGAGACCACCTGTAAGTGTTTCCTTCTTTCTATGTTGCTCTTGGTCTCAAGAGAGAAGAGCTCAGCCTCCATGTTGGACGTTTTTCCCCCAAGAAACCCGATGTCCTTCTGTGGGGCGACAGACGAGATTAAAGAGGAGCTTTGAAGGCGTTTTTGTTTCCTGAGATAAACAACTTGATTTCTCCGCTCGTTATTTCACAGACTCACGTTTGTTCTCATATATTTTTAGCATCTGATATGAGGCGGAAAACAGACAAACACAACATCCCATGATGCAATGGTGTGAGTGCCGTTAGATCATTTATTTTAAAGTCGTCGGTCGAGTCTGTCAGTGTGACTCAAACATGAAGCCTGTAAAGGCTGCAGGCTGCAGGCGTCTCATTGTGTAAAAATACTCCACTCTTATAAAAACAAAAACTCACATTTTTATGTTAAAACCAATGTTTATGGGTTCAGGGTTCCTGCAGATCCTTTACAACTCTTTTATCGTATTCATTTAATATGACTAAGTTCCTCCTTGTTGTAAAAGGAGCTGTAGTCATAATGATGCATCAGGAAATAGTTTGTGGAGCTACAACACAATCGGTAATTATTAAGGAACTTCACTGCATTTGTTTACAAGATTTTTCCTTCAATTCTAATTATTCTAAAATTGATCTAAAATTGATCTAAAATTTAAGTGGCATTAAAAACAAGTCTTAAACAGTCTGAACTTTAATCTGAAGGAGCCCTGAGGGTGCTGAAGACGGTACATCCTGTTTCACAGTTTGTATCATCATTCATTTTTCTTTGCCAAACCAAAAAAAACACATTTCATTTGCTCCAATTGTTGCTCTCAGTCTCCTTCAGATACTTCATGTGACATGAAAGCATTGAGTTGATGTCATTAGCTCTGACTGAGTGTCTCTGTCCTCTCAGTGCCGCTGTCAGCAGTGACCAACATGAACGTTTACGACGAGACCTCCAGCACCATGAGGGTGAGATGGAACCAGGTGGGCGGAGCCACCGACTACATGCTGCTGTACAAATCCATCAACGCCACCGAGCCTCAGCTGGAGAACGAGGTACAGTAACGCAGACCACCCCGGTTACAAACTCTGTTTCTGCAACCTCCGGTTCTGAAGAGTGAAGCCGATGCTTCATGTGTTAAAGCTGCATTCTCACTAATGTCCACCAGGGGGCGACTCCTCTGGTTGTATAGAAGTCTATGAGAAAATGACTCTACTTCTCTCTTGATTTATTACCTCAGTAAACATTGTAAACATGAGTTTATGGTCTCAATCTCTAGTTTCAAGTCTTCTTCAATACAGCATGATGTTCATTTAGTAAATGATGGTCCATTTAGAGTCACACAGACCATAAAGCAGGGGATGCTTTAGGGGCGGGGCTACACAGTGATTGACAGGTCTCTACCAGAGACGTATACGGCGTCTCTACGTCACTCCTCCTCAGTCCATATATGGTCTCTTCCTGTTTATTGATTGTGAAAAAAACAATATGGCGACGGCCAAATTGCTGAACTGGAGGCTTTTAAAACATCAGTCCACAAACCGGAAACTGGAAAATATGCAGCTGAAGTTCGAATCAAAATGATTTTCAACGACTGTGTCTCTGTAACTGTTGCGCTCATGATAAGAATAATAAGTAATTAATGAGTCTAAAACGTGCAGAAACACCGGTGTGGATCTTCAGCATTACAGTGGGCTTTATCAGAGAGTCCAGCATGTTCACCAGCTGTTGAGTAAAAAGAACAAAACAAAAACTCTTTTTCCGTCTGTCCCTCTGCAGATTCGTGTTGGAGGAGATGTAACTGACGTCCAGCTGGTGCAGCTGATCCCCAACACACAGTACTCCATCTCTCTTTATGCGCTGTATGGAGAAGCTGCCAGCAACCCTCTGGAGGGGAGAGGAGTCACCCGTAAGTCATGTTTAAATGAAGAGTCTTCAGCTCAGAACTAATCCGACGCCGAAGCAGAAGAGCCACAGTTTTACCGGGAAAGTAACGTCAGACTGAAGCTCGGTTTGAAATGGAAGCAGCGAGTTTTCATGGTGGAAAAAGAATCAAAATGCCCATTTATACTCCATAAAAATCACTCAGCGGTATAATCCTTCCTCAGATGTTGTTCCAGCACAACCCTCCAGAGCAGCTACAGTGCTTCTTGGTATAAACTCGCCACGTCTCTGATCTTCAGCTTTAAATCTAGTCCCTGAATGTCACCCACAACTTCAGCAGTTCAAGAAACAGTCGACTAAACAGAACCTCGTGAGAAAGGTTACGCCAATTTTCCCTCAACCGCCTCGCCTGGAGTTTCACAGATCGAAGGGTTACAATCTAGACACGAGCAATAAGAAATAGGTTGTGATAAGATGACTTAAAGAAGTAACAACTCGTACATCAACGCACTTCTTCGACCTTTGTGAACAACGTTGACGCATACGTCACTCACGATTTATTAGTTAAAGGAAGAGAAATGCTATACTATACTTTTTAAAAAACGATTAAAAATGTCCTGTTATTGTAGGAGCTCAGTTTCCTCAGAAAGTCCTATCACCTAAACTAGAACTAGAAACCAGAACCTAAACTAGACCTGGTCCCTGCGCAATTATTAGGGAATGTTAAAAAGTATTAAAAAAACATCTTTTCACAAATCTTATATTCACTGCATTATGTTTGCAAGATGCTCTCACCCTTTAAAATGTTTATTAGAGAAGATCAGAAGTTCAACAGAATGTAGCAGTTGTTTTATACGAGCTGGTTCACATCCTGGAGTTTTTATTTTGGATTGACAACAGATGCGTTTTGAAAAGAAACGAGCTACTTCAGTAAGTTCTGAAGTCAGTCGGCATCTTTTAAACATCTTCACAAACTGGGATCGTAAAACGTTGTCGTGCTTGTTCGTCGTCTTGTTTGACTGGAGGTCCATTGTCACCTTGTGCTCCCTCAGTGCCTGTTCTTCCCGCCGGAGTCCTGAGGATCACCGACGTCACTCACAGCACCATGAGGCTCATCTGGGACGCCGCTCCCGGAGCCGTCCGCAAGTACATGATCACCTACAAGCCGGATGAAGGAGACCTGAAGGAGGTAAAGAGCCCGGCTGTTTGTCTTCTCAGTGTGAATACAACAGATTGAGTTATGAACAAGCCACAGATGTAAAAACTGTTTACCTTTAAATTTAGCTTTTAATGTGCAGCAGTGGTGGATGAGACATGATTAGTGAACTCATTGTTCAATCTTCTTTAAAGCAAAAAACTAAGATACGATCTGGTTTCAGCTTCCTAAATATAAGGATTTTTGCTGCTTTCTGTTTTCTATCCGTTTAAACGGAACATGATTTGGGTTTTTGGAAATTTTTCCACATTTAGAGATCATAAATGCATTAATTGCCCTTGAAAATAATCGTCAGTTGCAGATAAATTGGGGAGTAACCATTAAAAACATACATGGTTTTATTACAGCATTAAATACATCAGTCTACCCCCCCCCCCCATGAAAAATCTAGTTTTTAACCTCGTCAACGTTTCCACATGGAGTGTTTATATGCTACAATCCACGTCATAATGGAAGTTGCCACCATGTCTTAGCATTTAGAACTGCAGGGTACCAATGCCACATACCTGAGGAACCAATCCCGTCAACTTGGGGGGGGGGGGGGGGGGGGGGGCTTGGCATATCATTAGCAAAGCGCTACGGAAAACGTGGAATACCGGCAACTACACTCGTTACATGCATGGTGTCCTTTCAAAATAAACTTCACATGAAGTTAGGTTTAGGAAAAGTAAAAAAAAATCGTCTTTGTGCGTCGAACCGACGGCAAACTGCGAGAGAAAACTCAAGTTTGCGGTTGTCGTTTTTCCAGAGAACTGTTTTGAAAAAAATGTACCAGAGAAACAGATGTTTCTTTTTTTTCCCACAAAAGCTTTTATGAAGCCCGTCGCTGTTCCATCCATTTATCACGGCGAGCACGAGCCAACATGTCCGTCAACCGCTACGTTTCAGCGTCAGTCAGCCGAATTTGCATATTCGTTGATAGACGCATACTAAATGAGCCAACGGTGTCGACTTAAATCCAAAAGCCCTTTTTAAACTTCCAAATATATGTGTTTTTTTTGTAGTTTAATCAATGCCTGAAGGGGAACTTTAAACATTTCACAGGCTCCATTCTGGCATCACATAACCCTCCATTTGCTCCTAAAGAAGTTCGTTTTCTAGGGTTAGGAAAGTTTCGTAGACATGCAGGAAAATCTTAATTTATCCCGTCTATAAAATCTAGATCAGTTTAAATGTATAGGATATTGGCAGGTATCAGTCGCCGCAATACTTGTTTGAAAAATGTTTGTAAGTTCAACAATGAAACCTCGGCGAGCCCGAAGCTTTAGTGTTGATACTTTCGTTCTGGGAAAGAAACCAGGAAGTCATGACCGAGTCTAGAGTTACAGCAGCAGCAGCTTCGCTCTGTTGGCCGATCTTTATGAGAAGAGCAGTCTGCTGGCAGACGAGCGCACTCCTCCTCCGTCCTCATCATTTCTCACTTGGTTGTCGGCTGAGGACAAACTCTGTCTGGGATGAATCGGCAGCCTGGAGGTGCCGTCCGTGGACACCCCCGCCAAAGAAAAGCTCTGACGGATGACACGCTGCAGCTCGACTCCTCTTAAGGATTAACCGCCGAAGACGTCTCGTCTCTGTAGAAGAAGCCCACATGTTGGATTAATGCCTGAAGTGGAAAACTCTACTGAGACGTGAATCAGCGTTTCATACGCCAAACATTTGGCCTGATGTTCCTCTGACCTTACAAATATTCACTTTTTAATTCATCTCTGGCTGCTTATCTTAGTGAACATGTTGGTTTCACATGAAACCATAAAAAAAAAACTTCCACATAATAACTTCAGCAGAGCTGCTGATTTATAACAAATACAAACACATAATTAACATATTTTTCTTTGCTTTTCTGTTTATAATATCGATTACAGTTTCTGTACCTCAACATTCCTATGCTACTTTAGCCAAGCAACATCTAGCTAATAAAGAAGCAGCAAAAAACGTAATTCTTGGTAAAAAAGCCTCAAGGTCCATTTAGTAGCTCTCCCGGAGCTTTTGATCATATCACATCAGCCGACACTTCATCCAGGAAGAAAAACGTTTTGAAATCAGGCAGCGTCACATAACATGAAGAGAAATTTCCCTGGTTCATATTTAGATTTGTGCAAATTGTTCTTTTAGTTCCGAACTCTTCAGCTAAGCCTCTTTGCTTTACCTGCAGTTTAAAGTGGCAACAGTCAAGTGTTCTGCTTTAACTTACCGTTGTGAAGTAAATATTGATTGCACAATGTATTGGGTAAAGAATAAAGACAGTTGTGGGCGTTCAGATTGGTTCCCTATGACCCTCATCGGGTAAATAAAGGCTTCATTTACAGAAAAGGAAACACTAAGAGGGGAGAAAGTTGCCTTATTTCAGACATCATAGGTGTCTGGTTGTACTCTGCTGTTAGTAGAGATTAATCCCACCTGCCAGCCAATCAGAGGTTTAATAGCACATTATTCAAACAATAGAAACAAGATTTACTTTAATTAGTTTGACAATTTCTTGTAATGTTTGACCTGATTTGACCTGACACATTTGTGTGATTTAGAAGAAAAACGCACATTTAAACTGTGTGTTATCCTGTAAAATCTGATTTCACTGATATGTGGCGCTATAAAAACATGAGAAATATTTTTTTAAATAGCGAGGTGGTCATGAGTCTGAATTCTGGCTGCCACTGTGTGTGTTTCAATGCACATTAACAACATTTCTGATATCTAGAATAACAACATTGGAGGATCGAGCAGCCTTAGTCACAGAGCTCAGTTTTTAATGTATAACATTTGTGACCGGCAGGGCGAAGTCAACGGCGACATCACCACCATGGACCTGTCCAGCCTCATCTCCCAGACCGAGTACGACGTGGCCGTCACCCCGATCTACGACGAGGGACCCGGAGCCCCGATGCTCGGAACCGCCATCACAGGTCTGGATCTGCTTAATGATTTTTATTACAGCTTTTTTTAATGTTGAGCAACTTCCCTCTTACACATTCAAATGTCAGAGTTGCACCACAGTGTTCTTTGGTTCTTTGGTTCAGTGCCTTGCATAATGGCTCCCCGTCAGAGTTTGTAGCACCCAATGATGTGATAACATCCCGAAAATGTAATTCAATTAACCTCATCTAAACGTAATGAAACCTAATAATAACATGTCCTGACTGATATTTTAATAAAAAATGTTACTGATAAATTAATGGTAAAGTTAATTTGTTTAATACCAGTGTATTTTTTCTCTCAAATCACTGAAATTCAAGCACAAGTTTAACTAGCAATTACATCGAAACTTGGTCAAAATGGGACTGATGTGATGAGTGAGAAAATACTGAAAACTTATGCTGCAATCTGTTGTATTCAGAACTCGAAAAAAAACACTGTTACGTCTCATAATTGTATTGATTAACTGACAGTAAGTTGAAGACTCTTCAGTTGTTATTGGTAGCGTTTCCACCATCACGTAACTCCAATTGCAAATTATCGCGTCACGTTACTCGTTAAAATAAAAAAGTACTCTTAACCCCGCAAACACGGCAGTTATGTGAGTTGCTACTGATTGTTTGGCGAAAAAAATTTGAAGTAAAATACCCCCCATCCCAACCAGAAATAGTCTAACATGAACACAATGTACCGCTGAATATATAAAGGGAAACAAAATACACTAACCTTCACCTTAAACTACGTTTTTGAATAAGTGTCCTCACTGTCCAGGTCTAAAATCTGGTCCTCCCAAAGATAGCAAAACAAGACCACACACACACACACACACACACACAATCGAAACACAACACACCTGCATATAATTGGTCTACACTCTCGTAACCTTGTTTCTTTCTGTGTGACCAGATGTCGTTCCTGCTCCCAAGAACCTGCAGTTCTCTGAGGTGACCCAGACCTCGTTCAGGGCCACATGGGAGCACGGGGCCCCGGACGTGGCCCTCTACCGCATCGGCTGGACCAAGAAGGGGGAGCAGGATGCTGTGTCTGTAAGTCTAGACGAACTGCTTCTTCAATGCTGTTTGCTTATTCTTCGTCTTTCAGTTTGGATTTTCCAGCAACATATCATCACATGTTCATTTCCAATCATTAACACGTGATTTTTTTCAAGATGCACCGGACAAAAACATCTCCTCGTACATCATTTCTTCTGAAAATAATAAGAGACGTTTTCTGCCGCGTACCCGTCGTCTTCTTCATCTTCTTTTTTTGTTGCGTTTTATAGCAATTGGCGTCCAGAAGTGTCATCTATTCAAAGGCATGTGTGAAAAGGTGCAAGACGCAAAAGTTCCTGAATCTTGGTTTTCCCAGTAATTTACCGAAAACTATTGAAAGAAAGTGAAAGAGACTTAAGAGGAAACTGAGGTGGACAAAGACAAGTTTACCAAATGTTTCTAAGACGCATGGTGATCTTGACTTGTATCCAGATTATATTTCTTTAGTCCCCTTTTACTTTTGTCTTTGTTGTAAAAAAAACAAAAAGCATCTCCAGCAGCTGGATCAACACTCCGGCCAAGTTCTTTCTCTAGAAATATGCAAACGAGCTTTGCTTGGACAGCTTCGTCCGTCTGCATGGACACCAAACATCTGCTTTGAGTTAAATCAACAAACGGTGACGGTTTTCTCACAGTGTTTCATTCCTCTGATTCAAAAACTGTAGCTGAGTTCAGGTTAAGAGCACTCAAGCTCACCTGCAGGTCCACCTTCCTGAACTAGTCCAGACTCAAACCGACCACGGTCCAGCACTCTCTGACATGTAGACGATTATGAAACCTGGTTTGGTTTAAAATGAAACCGTCGTAAAGTAGAACTGTCAAGAAAGATTTGCTCAAGTAAAAGAAGAAGATCATAAGAATGATGCGTTGTGGTTTCACGGATCACTTAAACGGACACGCCTCACAAAACCACTTTCGCGAAGACTTAAGTAAAATAAAACAGTTCAGTTGAAGCAACAATAACGTTCTCTTTATGTTCTTCATGTTATATTTTGGACACTTTTTGCCGCCCCAGCCGACACACGCTTCAGCACAAACATGTGAATGAAATCCATACAAGGTTGTTTATTCCAGTCTTACTTCACGATCTCCAGATTTGCGAATTATTAGACTTCCTTTATTGGCCGATGGAAATGCTGCTAAAAAGCTTGACGTCTCAGAGGTCAAGTTTAAATGAAACGCAGTGCAGGATAAGATTTTTTTAAAACTCTTGTTGTCTTTGTTCAGCAGTCAAGAATTTCAATCAAGGGCTGTTGTTTCTGTTGGAAGAAGCAGGTAGTTATCGTTCATTTACCCATCCATGAAGTGGGATCGTCAGGTGACTTCTGGGGCTCAGAGGTGGAGCGGGTCGTCCTTCCATCAAGCGGATCGGCGTTTCGATCCCCGGCTCCTCCAGTTTATGAATGTTGGATAGACCTGATGGGCAAGTGGCCCCTGAGAAGCATAGACTCTATAAAAGAAGTTTACGTAGTCACCCATTGGTTTGTGGACTGAGGTTTTGTAGCCTTGAGTTTGACGTTTTCACTGTTGCCATCTTGGATCTTGATCACCATCTTGACCGTATGAATCTGGAGTACATAGATAGAAGGAAACACTTCTTACTGAACACGTCTTCATTATGTCTTTGTCCTTTTGGTGAGCGAGGTGACTCCACAGAGTTCCTGCAGAGGATGGCACAAAGTGTCTTGGTATATAACATATAATGGACTCTGGCAAAGGAACCTTCTTTGATTCTTCCATGTAATCATTCTCTTATAACGACTGAGGATTCTCCTCTTGCCATTATTAACAAAAGCCATTTGTGTTGACAACAAAGGGTCTTGAACTACACAATTAGAATATAGTTTCATGTCGTAGTAATATAATGTAAAACAGTGTTAACTGTCTTCTTCTTCTTGCTCTGTGTCCGTCACCAGGCCCTTAAGACCAGCGACGATACCTCCCACGTCCTGCCAGACCTGGACCCGGACACCGAATACTCCGTCACTGTCACGGCCATCTACCCCGACGAGTCGGAGAGCGAGGACCTGATGGGACGCGAGCGCACGTGTAAGCACCCACGTCACCCTACGAGCTCCCTAAAAACGACCATTTTACACTCACAGATGTCACTTTGAAATAATAATAATGTTGTTTTCTCGACGTCTCTCTCTAGTGTTAAAGGGTCCGGATGGTATGTCAACAGAGAAGGACAGGTTCCTTTTCATTGTAATGTCCATGGTTTTGTGTTGAACGGTAACGCGGACGGCGTTAACGGAAGAACACTTGTTCCTTTCTTAACTGCATGTTTTGTGCATTTCAGTGGTTCTCTGTGCGTTCACACCACAAGCAACTCGCTCGATAAGCGTTTGTTGATTTTCTGCAACCAAAAACATGTTGGTCACAGCTTTCTTTTTGTTTTTTAATCCTTTTGTTGCTTCAGAAAAGATAAGAAACTCGACTGTAGGCTTCGCTGAATAATACCTGACCATGTTAAGTTGAGTTTTTTATATCATTTAATAAACTATTACTATTATAAATAATAGTAATGCACTCTGAAGTGTCCTGATATAGAAAATAGAGAACTTGGAGGAGGACCGGACTTGCCACTTATATTATTCTTTTGTTACATCAGGACACGTTGTTTATGTTGATTTTTATTTACTGAGTGTGTCATAAATGACCATAATATTATTGATTTTGTTTGGGGGAACGTTTTTACAATAACTGCATTTATTGTTAAATGGTAGCCTATATCGATACATGATGATGCAACAGCTTCCTAAAATGACAATTATAGGCAGTGCTAGTTTGTTAGCTAGCTACTACAGCCATGTAACAGACATTTGTATTTAATGTTTTATATGTTGCATAGGAGGTTTTAAAACTAAAGTGTTTGGGGCACATCATTTGTATGTGAACACTGAACATTAAGGTTCTCGGTAGACGTTGCAGTAGAACGTGGTGTGAACGTAGATTCAGAGCTTTAAATGCAAACAGTGTGAAAGTAGACGTGTAACGTGTCGTCCTCCCCAGACCTCCATCCATCCATGTGATCGATTGTTCTAATTCCAACATCAGTCCTTTTGTTTGTGTTCCCCGTCCGTCACCATCTTTAACATTTCTGTTGTCACAGTCACGTCATCACGTCATCCTTCATCCGAGTTCACCTCAGTCATCACGTTAATGATGTTGCATGTTGTTGCATTGTTGTACAGTGTTTCTGCTGTTGGGTTGAGGCTCAGTGAACTTTTAATTCAACAAGTCATTTATTCATCGAGACCCTGTGACTTAAAAAAACAAACTTTAATCAACCTTTCAAAATATCTTATAGATAGTATCAACTTATTGTATTCATTATAATTCCAAGCCTATTCACATGTATTTGGTACAATTACATTATTTATTAGTGCTCCCTAATACAAATTCCTAATAAAATGTTGTTTGTAATATTCACAAAATGTGCTGAAAAACGTACTTGTTATAATCCCTAAATTTGTTTCTCCAGCACCAACATTGTTACAACTTCAAATCCAAAATTCTCAAAGTTGCACCACGATTTATTTTCGTAATAATATAAATTGTTGGTTGTTACACTAACTGTAACGAGGAAACAGCTATTCATCTATCTATTCATATCTATTGATGTTGAGATGAGTGATTTGAATGAGAAGTTGCTGACCTCAACACTGCTTCTTATGTTTTGCTGCTTCCATCCTAAAAATGAGCTTTTTGTGACCTGCAAGATTGTTGGAGCATCACCATTACTGCCTTCTTCATCCTCACCCCCACCATCATCATCTTCTCCATCACCACCGCTAATCCATCGCTGATCTTTCCGTTTATCTCACTGGAACTATCCGTGTGCCCTCAGTGCCGGCTCAGCCGCCTCGGAACTTGAGGGTTTTCAACGCCACCACGTCCGCGCTGACGGTGAACTGGGACGCCGCCCCCGGCGCCGTCCAGAACTACAAGATCATCTACAAGCCCGTCACTGGAGGCGAGCCTCTCACAGTGAGTTCACTGCTCATTTCACAGTTTCTCCTTTTGGGACGTAAACACAGCGCTGTCATCAGCATACGTAAAAACATTAGAATTTAGAAATCAAAATTTGGGGAGAAAAATCGTGTTTTTTGTATGTTTCATAAAGCACCTTTCAAACACTAAGGCGCTTAAAAGTGCTTCGTATGAGGAATAGAAATGCATTTAAAACAATATTAAAAAGACCTCAAGAAACAGGAACGTTTTAAGAATATAAGGAAGACTAAGGGGGAAGATATAATCAATGTTCCCACACTGCCTTATGTTTCTATTAGATTGAGATTTATTTTCTTTTTATTTTATTTAGTATATACACATTTATTTTATTTTTGTCCATTTTTATATTTAATTTAATTTAATTTAAATATTTAATTTAAATATTTATTTTTTGAATAATGTTCCTTTCTCTTTTTAATTTGTTTATTTGTGGTACTGTCCCAATCTCAAAATATAATCCTACATCTTTTATATCATCTGTGAATGTTTAATATAATAATATTATATTATGAATATGAATACTGTATGCTTAATTTTCGCTCAATACAAAAAAAAATAAAAAAAATAAATTAAATTCAGAAAATAAAAGAGTGAAATAACATTTTTAACAATTAAGCTAAAAAGTAATTTAGATGTTTATGTATTTTATGACTCAATAATTCCTATTTTTCGTTAGACCAGAGTCTTCTGGAAAATACAATCATAACAATGCAGTATATTTGATTTAAACAAAGTTTTTTTTAATGTACTTTTAAGTCCTAAATCTAATGTAAATTATAGCAGAATTCACATAAAACCCTGTCATCCTAAACACACACACACATGATCACTTGGCTCTTTATTGTATCCGGAGACTAAAGCTGGAGCTGCTGAACAATCGAGCGACTCTTGAGATTTCCAAAATGTTTATCTAACTTTTTACACCCTTCAGCTCAATGACTCTTTTGTAAAACGTGTTTCTCTCCCATCAACACGTTGCTGTGAACGAACACTGTGTCATGTGTTTGTACAGGATTAGAGGAACAATGCGACTGAATTCCTTTTTAGGGTGGATTTCCCTCATCCGCTCCTAAAATCAGAGGTTTCGTTCGTCTCTATTCGGGGTGCGGTGGTGCCGGGAACATTTCCAACAGACTGACGGACGCATCGATATGATGGGGAGCTTTAAAGCTGTCAGAAGAGTTTGTAATACGAGTCCCAGCGCACATATAGAAACAAATCAATTATGCGTAAACCGTTTGAAGTCTCCTCTGGCTCTTCAGATCCTTCTTTCAGGATGTCCAAAACAGAAAAAAAAGGATTAAAAGGCAAACACTGCGTCATCCTCATGTGGTTTTATAAAATAGATCATTTGAAGGTAGGAATGTTTAAGACATCTAGAGTTGACTGCAAACAAAAAGTGGAATAAACACGAGTCTGTATTCAGCACACAGGACACCAGAGGTGGAAGAAAGATAAAGATAAAGTCCTTTATTATTAAAGCACCAGAAAAACTAAACTCCACTACGGCTAAAACTAGAGTTTAATATGTGTTCATGTTAAAGTATGCAAGTATCAGCATTCATCTTAAAGTAAACTTAAAGCACTTATTGTTAGAAAACGTTCTCTTGTTTCTCCACTTTGAGTGAGAACTCACAATATTTCACTTTTGCAGGAATAGTTGGCTTAATATTCTCGAGATAATATTTATTTATTTATATTACAAATAGACAACAAATAGACCTTTTAACTTCTTTTACGTTCAGTATTTCCTCTGAGACACAACGGATTACATGTAGAAAGTCTCCCAAAATGTAAATGTGGAGGTAAAGCAGCAGTAGAGTCTCAAGAAGAAATGGACTCAGTTATATTTAAAGCTAAACACGTTTTCCTTGAAAAGAAAATGTGATCGTTGTCATCGAGTTCAGACGTTTAACTAAAAACATTCAATAAATCACAGAACAGGTTTCACCAAAAACATCGCGTTTACGGAACGAGTTGGAGTTCAAACGTGAACCCTCGAGACGCACAAAGACGTCCTGAAGGAGTTCAGATTCTCCGTCACATTCTGACGCTTTAAGACGGCGACTGTGCGGCGGCTCGCATTCCTGCGCGATGACTCGCCGGCGATTAAGCATCAGGAAAGAAGTTGAAAGGAAAAACTGCGTGGGCTGCATGAAAAAGAATTTCAACGGGTTACAAATCTCTTCTTGTGTCTCTTGAGATGTTATGACAGCGTTTCACCCAAACAGAGTGTCGGAGGGGAAGAGTGTCACGTCTGCTGGGTCTGGGAAGCCCCTCAGATGTGTGTACACCAGAAGACTGAGAGCATCCGGGGTCGGGTCGTCGTCTCCGGGCTTTTTCTTTGTGACTTCAGTCATGTGAAGCCAGACGGGTTGTTTGTTTGTGCCGGATGAGCTCAGGGTTTCCTCCCTGCTCCCAAAAAGCTAAATAAATATAACGGGAAACTACTGTTTTAAAGGTCCACTTCTGTGGAGAAGAACGCTAGCTGTGGACCGAGGTGGTCGTCCTGTAGCTCACTGTGGAATAAATCAGACCGGACACCCACAGATGTGAAAATATGAAGAACTAGAAGAGCACTCGGAGAGCTCAGACCTCCGCCAAGTGAAGAATAGCGTCTGCATCCGCCCAGCGATCCAGATCCCCTCCCGTTTGTAATGGTCTCTTCCTCGTCCCGTGCTTCACTCCTCCACCAAGTCTCATGGAAGTCGAGCCGGCAGTTTTTCTGTTAACCTGCTGACGAACAGACAAACTCTGTGGTGGACAAAAGTCTTCTCCTCCGCCATGAAAACACACCAATGAGCCTCACTGCACACACACGCTGTAGTTTATGGACAAATACTCACTGGAGCACCAAACGTGGACTCGATTTGTTCAGATTTAGAAATATACAGAACTCATCACCAATAACCTCATAAAAAACACTTTGTCTGATCAGCTCACAACCGACAAAAACAAAGTAATCAAACAAAAAAGTACAGAAAACAATACCTGTTAGAATGTTCTTGAGCACAAAAGATGTTTCTTTAATTTGGTGGAAGATAAGGACATTTTTTTATTTATTTTTGTTATTGAATAAATGAAAAATAAATAGACAAATTCCTTTATTTGTTGTTAAAAAAGAAGCAATAACACACGTATGATGATATGACGTCTGTGATGAAGTGTCTTGAAGCAGCTCAGTTGCCTCATGATTAAAACGATCATCCTGTAAACAGAATGTCTCAGAGAAGGTTTAAGAGATGAAACTTCCAGCTGAATACCTGGAATACTGATGTAAAGGTGACGTCACGGCCTCTCGCTTATCTCTGGGAAACGGTTCACTCCCTCCAGGAATGTGTTTACGGACTCACATCACAGTTGTTTGCTCAGGATTTTCCCCGGAGGCCGACTCGGATTCCCCTTGAGAGAAATATTTGACTTACTTGTGTTTCGACAATGTAAATAGTTTGCTGACATCTCGTCCTCAGAAACAGAAGATCGGACTCCAAAACACGACGCGCTGAGAGTTTTTGTGCATTTTAGAGTTTTAGTTTAGTTTTTGGAAGACTGAGCGATGACGGAACATTAAAGGAGAGTTTGTGTTTGAGGTTCTTCTTCACAGTCAGTGTTCTACTGCAGGAGATGAGTTCATAGAAACAGACAGGAGAACACGTGATCTCTACAAAGACACCAGACTCCATTATGATTTCATGTTTGTATTTACAGCTTTTATTTGATCTTTTGTAACATGTGAGTGCCGTGACGTCACTCGCTGCCAGAGACGAGTCTACGGAGAGAGAATGATTCTGACGTGTTTCCTGTGAACAGACGCAGGTCGGAGGGAAGAAGACCAGCGTCATCCTGCAGAAGCTGGAGCCCGACACCACGTACTCCGTCACCGTGGCCGCCGTGTATCCCACCGGAGTCAGCAGAGACATCAGCGGAGAAGGACAAACCAGTAAGAGATGGACGTCATACAGAATGTGCTGCCGTCGCTGCTTTTATATTTTTATAACAATTCAAACCTTTCTTATCGACCACATGAGCAAAAGTCATTATTATTTTTGCTTTATTTTTACAACATTTTTTAATTGACGTGTGATTTATTCACAGAAATTATTCGCATTTGGTCTGAAAAAACAGTTCAAACCATGTGTTTCCAAATTTCGTGGTTTTGAATTTTTCAGATTTACAAACATTTAAACAAAAGGTTTCTTTAGCTCATATATCGGGTTGATTTTATTGGGAGATACATGTTTTTTTCACAGGCCGGTGACAAAGAGGGAAAGAAAGACAGAATGAAAGTAGACAGAAAAGAAGTAAAGTAACATATTGTGATGGAGATATTTTATATTTGTAATATATCATTTATAATATAAAATCTTTATCTACAAAGAAACCCGAAACTGCAGCTTTCAGAAACATGTAGTGTAGTAAAAAGTGCATCAAATATCACAATATGTTTGACCAACTAACTCGATATTGATATTATATTGTAGAGGTGACCAATGTTGCTTTCACAAAAGCGATGGAGAATCTGCCAAAATAGATGTGTTGAAGTGAAGCAGCAGTACTTCAGTGCAGTTCAGTAAACGCAGTAAATAAACCGACTCTTTGCTGATGACACGCCGGTGTTTCTGCTCCTTCAGAGCCTCTGGGCGGAGTGAGGAACCTGCAGGTGTTGAACCCCACCATGACCACGCTGAACGTGCGCTGGGAGCCCGCCGACGGCCGAGTGAAGGAGTACAAAGTCCTTTATGTTCCCGCCGCCGGAGGAGCCGAGAGCACGGTAGGACCAGTGGGACGACTTCCTGTCGGCGTTGAGCCTGAACCCGCAGCATTCAGCTGTTTTCATTTGGCTAAAGTCAAACAGTCCTCAGGCTAGATCACCAGAGTTTGAAGGTTAACTGCACTGCTCAAAGGCATGCTGGAAGCTGCTGATGCTGCTGTTCTAAACACTAACGTTCCATCGTTACTTCTAGTTGCATGCTCGTTGCTCGTTGCTCGTTGCTCGTTGCTCCGTCTGGGTTTTGGAAGCAGCTGATTGTTGTGATTTTTGTTGTTGATCTCAGGAAACAGTGTCTGCAGGAACAACCAACACCGTCCTGAGAGGCCTGCAGCCCGACACCCTCTACACCGTCTCTCTGGTGCCGGTTTACGCCGTCGGGGACGGAAAGACGATGTCTGAGAACGGAAAGACGAGTAAGACCGAACACTGAGCTACGCTAAAGTTCAACCAGTTTAATAAAGTCCCTTCAGATGCAGCGAGAAATGATTAGGCGGTCCATACAAATAAACAAACACTAAACGTCATACATACCAAAAAATGTATTTATTCTGACTAAAAGGTACATTTAAAGTCCATGTTTTCAGTTAACTGGAGCCTAATTAACCTGAGTTTAGTCGGGTTGACTTATTAAATCAAGTTAACTTGAGCTGAGCTGAGTTAAGATAACTTGTGTTAAGTTTAGTTAACTGGAACCTAGTTAACTTGAGTTTAGTGGAGTTAACTTAAATCGAGTTGAGATGAGTTTAATTAAATTGATTCAAGTTGAGTTCATTAAAGTTAGGTTTAGTTGAACTAAAACTGAATTAATCTAAACTATATATTCATGATGATGATAGAAATCCGTAACGATTGATTTAGTGTGTTAAGGTCACTAGTGTAACTCTGTAACCTTAAACATAATGCAGTCATGATGAAAACAGATATGAAATACTCTCTTAAACCCTCATGACTAACCCGACCCGTCTCCTGGTTTAGGGCCCCTGGGAGGAGTGAAGAACCTGCGGGTGACGGACCCCACCATGACCTCTCTGACCGTGAACTGGGACCCGGCTGACGGAGCCGTCCGCCTGTACAAGGTCTTCTTTGTGCCGGCTGCTGGTGGCCGAGAGGAGATGGTGAGACTCTTTCAATAAACGCCTCTGAGGACTAAAAACCAGACACGGAAAGGCCGACCGTCTAAATGACTTTATGTTATCTGTCTCTGTAAACAGGAACAAATCCCTGCAGGCACCACCAACATCATCCTCAGGAACCTGATGCCCGACACGCCGTACACGGTGTCGGTGTTACCGGTCTACCCAGCCAGGGAGGGAAGGCGGCAGGCGGAGAACGGAAGGACACGTAAGTTACTCTTTATTTTATCAAGTTTTTTGGAAGTAAAATATATTTGAATTATAACAATAATTTAACATCAATCATCTTCCCGCTCCTCAGTGCCTTTGGGCGGAGTGGGCAACATGAAGGTGACCAACCCGAGCATGACCACGCTCACCGTGACCTGGAATCCTGCCGATGGCAACGTTCAGGGCTACAAAGTGATCTACGTTCCTGTAGATGGAGGAATGGAGATTGTGGTAAGATCCTCTTTTCCTCTTTTTGTTTAGTTTGCAGAAACATCTTAAATTAAATATGGCGGCCAGGTCTAACTGTAGAAATACAACAAAACTAAATCATTCTATGCTTTTATCATTAATATGTTAATTTGTATTGATTCAATGAATATAACAACAAACGGTATATTAACAGATCAGAAAACTTGTTACTGAAACATGACAAATTACAAAACATGGGAAGTTACGAATAAAGGCAGAGTTTAGTTATGCAGCCAAGTTAACCTGAGTTTAGTTGAGTTAACTTGTGTTAGTTTACTGAAGCAGAGCTAACTTGAGTGGAGTTAAGTTAACTTGAGATAAGTCAAGTTAACTTAACTCAAGCAGTAAACTTGAGTTAAGTTAACTTGAGATAATCTGAGTTTAGATGAGTTAGGTTGTGTTCATTCAAGTCAACTGGAGCAGAGTTATCTTGCGTGGAGTTGAGTTGAGTTAACTTGTGTCGAGACAATTAAGTTTCAGACGAGATTTATTAATTAACTCAAGTTTAGCCTAATCAGCAGAGTTCACTTGTGTTCAGGTAAATTAACTGGAGCCGAGTTAACTTGAGTTTAGTCGAGTTAACTTAAATCAAGGTTCAGACCAGTGTCGTCTTCACATCTCTCAGTCTGCTGCTTTTCATCTAGAACATGCAAAAGTTTCAAATGTTTTTGTTCCTTCACAGGGACGTCGTGTTCTTCTGACGGACGCTGTTAGTGTCTAATGAGGAGGTTCACTGGGCTTAAATTGTGATTCAGGGGAAAGCTTTCACTGCTTGCATTAAAAAATAAAAAATATGGTCAAATTTCCAGAATTAACATTATTAAGAGAATACATAGAAAACAAGATCCAGGTTCTACAAATACTACATGTTGAAATGTAACAGCAGAAGTCAATAAAAAGCTGTCAGACTTTGTTTGAATTCTTCAAAAGAAACAAAACGATCAAAGCTCTCAGCAGGGATTTGGTGATGTCATGCTTCTTGACAGGATAATCCCAGCATGCCACACAATGGCTCCGAAATCCTTTTTGGCAAGAGAGCATCCGTCATCGCTGCGTGGCACGTGGAACATGTTTATATCTCTGGAGACAATAAGTACATGTAGATCCTGTTAATCTGACTGAAGACTTGTTTGTTTGGAAACGCTTCATTTGTCTCGATTTGCCGATGACGTCACTTTTTAACGCCCAATTCATTTTTTTATGTCGATCGTAAAATAACTGGAATTATTTGAGTTAGTGATTTAGGATTACATTTGACTAAATCTTACAGTTTTTATACAGAAAATGGAGAAAAAAATAAAGAAAAAACTAAACCTGACAAAACAAAAATTTTCATATTTTTATTTTCTGTTATTTTCATGCTTATTTGTTTTACAGTTATTTCAGTATATTTCCCCGAAAGTTAAACATAAATATAATAAATTTAATATATATCTTTTAATTAAGTGTACAGCTAAATGTCACCAGTTTGCAACTTTGTAAACTGGTTTCAGTGGAGCAACTAAATACTATTTTAAGAGAAAAGAACATCAGCAACAATAATAAATATTGTCATAAAATATTTAGAACTTTCAGCACAAAGTATCGGTTTGTCGTTCCGCCTGCTGGAGGTCAACGTGTGTTGAGTTCACCGCTTGTGTTTTTGTGTTTTTTGCAGGAGCAAGTGTCGGAGAGCACCACCAACACCGTCCTGGAGAAGCTGCTGCCGGACACCCGCTACACCGTCACCGTGGTCCCCGTCTACGCCGAGGGAGACGGACCCAGTCTGACCGACGACGGGAGGACTAGTGAGTATCTGTGCACAGGAGCTGTTTGGCTGTGTGGTGTTTAAGGGTTTTTATGGAAGTCTCAAGTGCTTCCATGAACCATGAAAAAAGCACCTGAACGTCTCACTGAGCCACAGCTGCTTTGGGTCAGTCGATGGCGTCTAAAGGGTCAAAGAGAATCAAATCCGTCTTCCTTTGTTTCCGTGTCTCCGCTCAGAGCCGCTGGGTTTCGTGAGGAACCTGCAGGTGACCGATCCCACCACCAGCACCCTGAACGTCCGCTGGGAGCCCGCCGAGGGGACCGTACGCGAGTACATCGTGAGCTGGGTGCCGGCTGCCGGAGGAGAGCAGAAAGTGGTGAGAACGAAACCTTCATCTTCCGCTCTGTGAAAAGTAGAACCAGGTTCAACGCGGTTCCTACGACAAGGTGGTCTCTGCTGGAAGACAAAGACCCACTTCATGAGCAGAACTCTGACAGAGGGATAGGATGGTTTCTTCATCTTCTCCTTTTTCTTCTCCTTCTTCTTCTCCTTCTTCTTCTTCTCCTTCTTCTTCTTCTCCTTCTTCTTCTGCACAATCAAAAGGCTTAATCTGAGTTTTGGCCTCTCAGCACACGTTGGGAGAAGCCAGTCGCCAAAACAGTTTCATGCAATAACTTTTATTTTCTTGTTCTGGAAAAAGATCCGTAGTTATCAAGAGATGAAAACCACACTGTAATGTTTTTACCCTCAAAAACTAATGGAAAACATTTGAGAGTGTGTGTCTGTGTGTGTGTGTTTTTAACTAATCTCCAAGGCCGTTTCAACTGTTCTCTCTGAAGCAGTGACAATATCTCCACGGGGTCCTCTCTTCATTCATCTCAAGTTTATGTCATTTGGTTCGAGGACTGTTGTGAAATCAGATCATTTGATTTGGAAAGCACTGAAGTTATCTCAGTGCTTTTTGGCAGATTTCAGGATTTACTATTAGATTAAGTGTAAAAAGGCCCCGACCGTCCCCGGACAGTTTGTGAAGTGGAAGCTTTTTCTGCTTGAATCCGTCTTCACCTTCTGCAGCTTCTACTGTTCTTGTTACTGAGCTGCATGAAGACGGTTTACCGAGTGAAGCCGCATCCAAGGGAGCTTGGATCAGAAGACGTTAAACTGTGACATCGTGCTCAGTCGCGGCGTCTTTCTGCCAAATCTCTTGTTATCTTTCTACGAGTTCACCCAGTTCAAAGTGGTTTTTTTCTCCTCTCCTCGAACCAGGACCCGGGGCCCGTAACCACCACCTCCGCCGTCCTGAAGGACCTGGAGCCCAACACCGAGTACACCGTCACCGTGGTGCCGGTCTACGAAGAGATGGAGGGAAAGTCGCAGTCGGAAAACGGGAAGACGAGTGAGTTCAGACGAGAGTCTGCCGGTTGATTTGTAGCTGCAGGAAGCGGCCTGGACCTCGAGAGGACGACGAGGAGCCAAGACTCATGAATGTGTTTTTTTCTTGTGAATGTGGAAAAAAGAGTAGAATAGAGTAAAATAGAACGTAAATCTTCAGCTCACCGTGAACTAATAAAGACACGTGACTCATCGAGTCAAATATAAATAAAAAACCCAGTAAAACAAGAAGAAATGAGACTAAACCATCAAAATAGAGAAGTTCTTCCAGGTCAGCTTAAGAATGCTGATTTCATTTATATATATGTTTCAACATGATGAAAGGTTTTTAGATAAATCACAACGCAACATCTTCAAGAAGGTGTTGATGATCCTACTTTGGTTACTGCATGTAACTGGGAATATTAGTGGAATATTCATTTTTATCGGCCACATCTTAGTACGAAGGTTTTTCAGAATAAAAGCATAAACTCCTCCTGATCCTCGTGACTAGCTTTGGATGCTGCCTGATTGTTGTGCACTGGACATTTTAAGATTGAGCAAAGAGAGATCGTCCTCTGAATGTAAGTGTACTAACCGGTTGATTCGTGGATGAATCCTCTTTAGATCCGTTGGGCGGAGTGAAGAACCTGCAGGTGATCGAGCCGACCACCAGCACGCTGACGGCCCGCTGGGATCCAGCGGTGGGCAACGTCCGCAGCTACAAGGTCTTCTACGCTGCTCAGCCAGGAGGAGAACAACGAATGGTACCAACTGTTTTCATTAGATACGATGCACCTGGAGTGTTTTTTACAGTTTCAGGCTGATTTATAAGGTTCTATTCAGGCCTCGGAAGGTTTTCAATCAGGCTGTTTGCTTCACTGTGGACTCAAAACGTTCTCGCCTTGACGAGATTAAATCGTGCTGACGGTGGTTTCAACATTTCCCTGAACAGGAGGAGGTGTCAGGAGGCACCACCACCACCGTCCTGAGGAACCTGGAATCAGACACCGTCTACGACGTGGCTGTTGTTCCCGTCTACCCGGACGTGGAGGGCATTCGGCAGGCCGAGACGGGAAAGACAAGTGAGTCCACGCTCGAGACGTTCGGCTCTCGTCAGCACAATGAGCTGCAGTGGACCGAGCTCACATTCCTGGCAGCACGCGAGTCAAATAATCAAATGTGATCCAACCCGTCGTGCTTCGGGTTGGATTGTTTGTGTCAGTTCAGCAGAGGACAGGAATGTGTCTGCGTCTCGATGCATCTGAAATAACTTACAAACCGTCACATAGCTGGTGCACGCTGCAGGACTGAATGATTGTTTTTAACTTTTAACCTCGTTTTGTTCCAGGCAGCACTTCTCTCTTCACTCGCAGCCACATTGTTTCCACTTATTCTATGAAATACAACTTTAAAGGATCGTACCGGTTCTGCTCCATTAAAGTCCCTGTGAAATAGAAGTTAAACCATCTTTATCTTCTGTCATGTGCTCTAATATGTGAGCGCTGTACACAGACACAGAACGTCATCTTTACCTCATTAATGTGATGTGATGTTGGGGAACGAATGAGAAACTTTAAACCAAGTAAAGCAGAGCCGAGGGGTGGCTTCACTTCAACACTTCTATACGGTCCTTTGTGCTGGGATCTCACGTGATGAGGTCACTCAGTACACGCTGATTCTCCTGTTTGATTGGTCGTCTCTTCAGATGATGCCTGAGAGCAAAGAGGGGAAACGTTGTTCACTGTCCTTAACGCTGCGTCTACCTTTGTGAAAGATCTAAGGAGCCAAACTTTCTTGGACCGGTTCGGTAAATCTCTCCCTGTCGGTGCATTCGAGGACTATCCGCCATCCAGTGACCTCATGTTTTATTGCGACTATAAAAAAACGGCCTATTATTCTTGTCATGCTTGATATTTGCATGATTTATTTGTTTATTGGATCTTTTGTTTTTTATTGTAACTCACAGGAGGAGATGAGTTCCACAGAGAACAGAAAAGAAACAGAATTAATCAAAAACAAACCAAGAGAGGTGCAGTTAATCTCTTCATGAATATTTCTGACAGGAAAAATGTGTTTGTGTCTGAGTATTGAAGGAGAAAGCTGCAGATGCTAAACAGGTTGTAATGTAACGGTGATGTACCTCCACTCAGAGTTCCTTAGAAGAAAAAAGAGAAGCTCAGTGTTCATCTAAAAGATGTTCAAACGTCACGCGTGAATATTTAGATGATTTAGACGTCGATGTGACGAGAGGTTTTCACAACCGGACTTCTCCTCCAGAGAGACTCACAGCAGCAAAGAGAAAGGTGAAGAGAGGTTTGATTTCTCTGGAGGCTTCTTCCCATCATGTTGTCAGACGCTTCACATAACAATGTGAGTCTGTCAGTGGAAACAACAAGAACTTCTGGTGGACGTACGGTGATGGTGAGGAGTTTGGTGGCTGATGTCTGCAGCCTCCTCCTTCAACACTGGACCAGTTTACAGCATTGTTGTCCCCGTTAGACACTGAGACACAGAGACATTCATAAATAGGGTCCAGGTTGGCCTGTAGGCCACCAGGACACCCCGACCTAAACCTGACCTCAGTCTTTCCCACTTTTGCTCAATCTCCTGAGGTTTCGTTCTGTAGGCAGGAGGCTGCGATAAAAATCTGGACTGATTTATTCCTAACAGCGTGGCCGGCAGATATAAATCTCTCAGCAGCTGACTCGTGGCTGTTGCAGCGTTCTTGATTCCTCCACTAAAAGGACAATTTTGAAAAAAACCTGCTCTCTGCAGGAAACAGCGTGACCACACTACAATAACACACCTTTGAGGAAACGTGCCAGGGTAATGTAAAGTAAACTCTGTTTGCATTTAACGTGCAAACACACGCAGGAATGAGAGGACAGACTTTATTTATTTGGAGGTTTTTGTGTCTCACAGAAGAAGACGATGAGAGCCAGACGCTCCCGATGTGGTGAACCCACCCAGCGGGTTCGTCCTGCAGGATAAAACAAATGCTCAGGATTGTTTGAAGCAGTTAACCTTTTTTTATCCTTGGATAAATTCTCATAGGGATGTCTTTGCCTCATAGAATACCAGAAAGCTTAGACAGTCAGAGAAAAGGGAAATACACTCCTCTGTGAACTCCACCCGTCCAACGGCCAAGAGACAAAGCACACAGCGAGCATTCGTGACGCGTCCCGTCTCTCTTTCAGATCCTCTGGGCGGAGTGAAGAACCTTCAGGTGACCGACCCCACCACCAACTCGCTCCGGGTTCGCTGGGAGCCGGCCGAGGGCGACGTCAGGCAGTACCAGATCATCTACGTCCCCACCGGAGGAGGAGCCGAGAGCATGGTCGGTGTGATGAGGATGGAACTTCATCTCTTGTCAGCTTTATTGTCAGCTTGTCAGTTTTATAAAAGAAACTGACTTATTTATGTCTTTTTAAAATGTCTCAGATATTAACTCTGTGCGGATTATTAACTGCTGCAACAGAAGCCAACGGAGATCCAACTAAACTGAGTTCAACTTACTTCCTGAACAATGGGAATCCTGGTGTAATAAGCAATGACATGAGGATACAACATCAGCTGAGGTCTGACCTGTGAGGGCTCTAGTTCCCCGTTAAGATAGTTATTCTACGAGGCTTTTATTTTGAAAAAAACAGCCTCGACCTGATCTTCCTACTAGGATACAGGTACTCGATGGGGCTTTTATTGTTTTTAAAGCAGTTTGAATAAACATCATGTCGCTTCAATGAAGAGCTGAAACAGGATGACACACAAGGTATAAATAACTCTGTCAGACAGTGTCCACCTTAGAGCTGTCAGGGGAAATAAAAAGGGAAAACTGTATGTTGACACACGGAGCTTCCTTTACAGGTTTTGTTTTATTTCGTCACTCATTCCTCTTCAGACTCAGGTGTCCGGAATGTCGACCAACACGGTGCTGAGAGACCTGCGGCCGGACACCGAGTACAAAGTGACGCTGGTGCCCGTTTACTCCGACGTGGAAGGGAAGCGCATGTCGGAGAACGGAAAGACGAGTGAGTAGAGCGGCCGAGGCCACGCCCGGCTCTCAGGAAAGCTTCGGCAAAAACTCGTCTGTTTGAACGTTGCTACTTTTCTCGACTTGTTTTGAAGATAATAATGTTGAAGGAAGTTTAGATAATGAAAGAAAAGTGTTTTGAAAGTCAGCAGGTGTCACTTTCCTGTGATTTGACGCTTGACAACAGACCTCTAACCTCCCACATCTGTTCGTCAAAGGGAAAGTCCTGTTTTTAGCTGCCGGCTGTAACTCAAACATTTGACATTTTGTCCATTGACGAGGATCTCTGTGGGGGTTTTTTGACAGAGGCTCTGGGCGGAGTGAAGAATCTGCAGGTCACTGATCCCACCACCAGCTCGCTCAAGGTGCGCTGGGAGCCGGCGGAGGGCAACGTCCGCCAGTATCGCCTCTTCTACGTTCCTTCAGCAGGAGGAGCCGAGGACATGGTGAGACACCGGACTTCCTGTGCTTCATCACAGGCTTCTTACCATAAGATAAGATACAATACCATAAGAAGCTACGATACGACGCAATACGACGCGATACGATAAGAAGCTACGATAAGAAGCTACGATACGATACGACGCGATACGATAAGAAGCTACGGTACGATACGACACGATACGATAAGAAGCTACGATAAGAAGCTACGATACGATACGACGCGATACGATAAGAAGCTACGGTACGATACGACACGATACGATAAGAAGCTACGATAAGAAGCTACGATACGATACGACGCGATACGATAAGAAGCTACGGTACGATATGACACGATACGATAAGAAGCTACGATAAGAAGCTACGGTACGATACGACGCGATACGATAAGAAGCTACGATAAGAAGCTACGATACGATACGACGCGATACGATAAGAAGCTACGGTACGATACGACGCGATACGATAAGAAGCTACGGTACGATACGACGCGATACGATAAGAAGCTACGATAAGAAGCTACGGTACGATACGACGCGATACGATAAGAAGCTACGATAAGAAGCTACGATACGATACGACGCGATACGATAAGAAGCTACGGTACGATACGACGCGATACGATAAGAAGCTACGCTACAGATAAGATAAGATACAGATACCCTGCTTTATGGTCTGTTTGACTCTAAATGGACCATCATGTACTAAATGAACATCATGCTGTATTGAAGAAGACTTGAAACTAGAGATTGAGACCATAAACTCATGTTTACAATGTTTACTGAGGTAATAAATCAAGAGAGAAGTAGAGTCATTTTCTCATAGACTTCTATACAACCAGAGGAGTCGCCCCCTGGTGGACATTAGAGAGAATGCAGCTTTAAGACACTTTTCAGAGCCGGAGGTTGCGGCCTGGTAATCGTCTTGTTGTGTGTGTGTGAGCAGGAGCAGGTGTCAGGCGGCACCACCAACACCGTCCTGAGGAACCTGCTGTCGGACACGCCCTACACCGTGACCGTGGTGCCGGTCTACCCAGAGGGAGAAGGTCTGCGCCAGTCCGACGACGGAAAGACACGTAAGTAATGATCTGGAGCGCCTTTCTAATGAAGAAAATATGAATCTCTGCAGTGAAGAGGTCAGTAGGAAACAAAACTCATTGCACAAGCATCTTAAAAGTTAAACTGGACACATTCATGAAGAAACTTTAACACCTTCTTATTAAAGTAACAGACTGTAACACACAGATGGACTGATATTAAATCAAACCCTCTTTTCCAACATCTGCTTTTAGAAATACAACTTTTTGGAGATATAAAAGATTTAATCAGGCTGGTCCTGCGGCGGAAAAATGTTAAAATTTCTCATCTTTTTTCTCGTAAAAGTGAAATACTTTGTTTATTTAGTCTTAAAAATTTGGGACATAAAAAACACATTTGTTGTGCTTGTCCAAATATGTTTTCGAGTGCAGCTAATTCCTCGTCCTGTCCGTCATTCAGGCTTTTGAAATCATTTATCAGAACGCTGCTTTCTGGCTGTTGACAGTAAATATGTTTTCACTCATCGGGGTTTTATTGTTTCTGTGGCAGTAAAACACAAGTTAGAAAAGTCTTGCAATTGAAATTGGACTTCTTAAACGCATTAGAGCCGGTTTACTCTGAAAGATTCACTGTAAACAGGTTCAAAGACACACGGAGGGAACACGTCTGCTGCTGTAAACGTGTGAATATCCAGAACATGGTACGGCTTTTACACATTTAATATCCAGAAAAGTGGAGGGGACAAAAAACAGCTTCATCATGTTTATCACCTTTTCTTCCTGACGTCGTTGTTCGCTCACGCTGTTCTGCTGAGCTTCTCCCTTTAACCAGCTCCTCCTGCGCTGCAGTGAAAGGTCAGAGGTCACCGGTTTTACTGAGCAGCTGCCAGTGGAAACAAACAGTCATTCCTTCGCTGGGATAAATGTTTAAAGTTTATAAGTGTCTGCACTAAAGTATCCATAAATAAATGGGCAGTGTGTTCTCCTGCACTGCATCATTTTCAGATAGTTTCAAAAACAAAAAAAGAAGAAGTTTGACAGCAGAAACATCTTTATAGACAAACAGCATCTCCTTCAGTGGAAAAAAACCACAGCAATCTGCAGAAAGAGCCCAAAACTCCTAAATCACAAGCAGCCTCGAAAAACCTCTGAATGAGTCGATGGAACAACAGAGAAGCTGAAGAGATGCACGGAGATGGAGCGCAGCAGAGAGAGAACGGTGAAGCTGCTGCTGAGTCTGGATGGAGAAACGTTCTGGGGTTTTGGAGAACGTTGACTCGTCTGGGTGGTTTGACCTCCCGTTGTGTGTGTGTGTGTGTGTGTGTGTGTGTGTGTGTGTGTGTGTGTGTGTGTGTGTGTGTGTGTGTGTGTGTGTTGGTTTTGTTTCTGCCCAGACGGCGTGGCATGCAGAGTCAGCAGAAATGCATCCTGGGTTTTTTTTTTCTTTTTTAATTGGGGAGTGATTCCACAGACTTCTTCCAGCGGGCAAACACGAGCCGGAATATTTCATTTCTGGTCGGGATAATCCATCGAGCAGTCACATGTAACGCGATGCTCTTTGTTTGGAAGTCGGTTTATGTCCAATTTGAATTTTTGGGGTCGGCGGGGTTTTGATTACGACATGTTTCCTCGTTTCCTTCACTAAAATACTCAAAACGCATTTCACCCCACTGTGCTGACCGATGCTGCTGTGATAACTTCAGAAAACATGAAAACTGTGTTTTTGGATCTGGATTTATTTTAACTGTACCGGAAGAAAATCAAAGCTTTTTCAAATTAATCTTCGTCGTGTTTTATGTCACCAAAAAAAACAAGTAAAAAATGATCCTCAAACTAAATCCTTCATTAGAATAAATTGATTCATCGGATTTATTGACTTTGACTTCTTTTTGTTATAACTTGCTTTAATGATTATATTATAATATTATAATATTATAATATTATAAGGGCTGCATCACTTGTTACCGCAGTGAAAATAACGTTTTATATCAACTAATGATCCGCACTGCCATGTTTCATTTTGGTCATAAAAGCAATAAATACCGTTTATTTTGAATAGAGCCTGTGTTCACGGATAGAACTCATAACGTTAGCAAGTACACATCTTCATCGTTAGCGTCTTCATCGTGTCCCAGCTGCTCGGCGACCTCCAGACAGACTTCGTACTTTATTCGGTTCTTGACAAACTTAATCTAAAGACATTTCCCCCAAATTTTGGCAGCAAGCGATCAGGAGCTTCACCTGGAGGTATGACATCACTCGGAACAAATTATTTCATTGGTCGAACAAATATTCCCGCAGGTTGAAATTCGCTGAAATCTTTCTCCATCCGAATTATTCTTTTCCCCCAAACAAACGTCCTCCAGGGGTGTGAAAGCATCCATGAGAACCCACAACTACCTTTCCTTCAATAAATGTTCGTGCAAACAGCTTTAAAACAAAATAACAGACACGCAACAAAAAATCAAAGTTCTGGATGAAGCTTGGAACCGTTCGGTCGAACTCCTGATCTGTTACTCAGAGGGGTTGAAGTCTGTTTCCCTCCGTGGTTTAGAGCTTTGGTTCGTGTATATATTATATATATTAGAGATGTAGAGACGGCTGGTTTCATTAGGTTTCCTGCTGTCTCGCCTTCATCAGGACGGCTGTTTCTGGCTTCTTTGTCTTAAAACGTGAAGCTTTGTGAACTGTCGCTGCTCGTGCTGAATACTCATCATTCATTTGTCCTAAAAGGTCGTTGTTGCTTCAGTGAAACATTCATTTGTGCAGAATGACAAAGAAGTGAAACCAGTAACGTCCGTCAGTGAACATGAGCCCGTGTGTGACGTTAATGATCTTTTATCGCCGGTGACTCCGTCCAGTTTTACTGTTTCCCTTCCGGGAGGAATTTGTCACAGTTCGTCTGGACAAAAACAGTGTTTCAGTCCAAAAAATGTGGAGAAAACGAACTGCTGTAAAACGACTGATAACACATCAGATCAGGATTACTTTATCCCTCCGAAGGACAGAAGGTCATTGGATGTGATGGAAGTGAAACATGGGGGCGGACGGCCTCTGTTTTCAGAGGTATTAAATGTTGATTTCTTTTAATGTGGTTGAACATCAGGGAGACGGTTTAGTCTGGAGGTTTAGTCCTGATTGAGGAGGAGGCTCCGCTTAAATCTACCTACTGCATCCAGTTCTGTTTTATTGGGTAAAGCTCCAAATACCAGGGGGGACATGCACATCTGGTTCCGTTTAAAAGGGAAGTTAAGGGCTTTTTGCACAAACCCCAAAACTGAGCTCCTTCTCTCTCTACACATTCTCCGCTCTATAAAACGCAGGAGACTTCTGCTGCACTCAGCGTCTGAGTTCAAACCTCAGGTTCGACTGTAACGCCGGGCGTCCCACTGCAGAGACCGTTTATTCTCCCATTAAACGCTCTTTTCTTGATAGAAGCCAGAGGGTTTTGGAAGTGTTTCCAAGCAAAATCTGTTTCTTTTAATTGTAATATTTAACAGACAACACCGGATTTCTGTTGCTGTTGGACAAAGAAGGTCACAGGAGTTCACACTCTCTGTAAACTCTTCTGTACCTTTTTAAAAAAGATGCAAAAATATAAACTGACATTCTCGTCCTTGGCTTGATTCTCGCTGCGTTTCTGTTCAGCGCTTCACTGACTTGACATTTATAGGAATGTAATCACGTGTGTTCCGGCATCTTCTGGGTCCTAAAGCCGGAGCCGCTTGGAACAAATCCTTTTTTGTTTTGATGTTTTGGTTGCTAAGTAAAAGAAAAGTTCCCTCACTTCACTTTGTCTTCACCTCTGTGACCCCTTGCAGTCCCACGCACGCCACCCAGGAACATCCAGGTGTACAACCCCAGCGCCAACAGCCTGAACGTGCGCTGGGAGCCCGCCTCGGGCCAGGTTCAGCAGTACCGGGTGGCGTACTCCTCCCTGAGCGGAGTTAAACCCGCTGAGTCGGTGAGTAACTCTCTCTGCAGGCTGTTAAAACACACACAACCAGTCGGCGGCACACTTTGCCTCGAGGGGCAGGAGATCAGTGTCCCTGCTCTCAAAGGATTACAGATACAAATGTTTGGATAAAGAACTTCCAGCAAAGAGCTGCAGGTCAACTCTTGTTGGATGTGAAGCGTCTCCAGGATAGATCTGAAGATTAGCGGTTAATATTTGATCCCACTAGCAGTTCTTGTTTTAAGATAAAGCAGATATCATGACAGATAGTGCTGCAACTAATGGTTATTTTCATTATAAGCCAATCTTTTGATATAAAATCTATAATAAAATGTTGTTTATTTAGTCTTAAAAATGCCCCAAAATAATAATAAAATGTCCCAGAGCCCAAGGTGACAGCTTCATGGTTATTATGTTCGGTTTTAGCAGCAGTTTAGTCTCAAGTAACATAACTCTGACTTTATATTTGATTAAATCAAAGAAGAATTAGATTGTAACACCAGTGACTGGTGACTTCAGCTGGACTTTAGCATTCTGACTTGAATGACGTGACGTCGTCCTAAAGTTAAAGTGTGGGTCTATACATGAGACTTGTAGGTCTTGAGTTGGTTCTTGACGTTTTTAGGACTTAACTTTGCTCTTATCAACGCGGGACTTGTTGCTTTTGACTCGGCACTTGTTGGACCAGACGTGGGACTTTGAGACTTGCAGGTCTTGACTCAGGACTCTTCACCTCAGAGCTTTCCTTGTCCCACCGTTCAGCTGTGTTTTTGGACTTTCAGTGCCGCTGAACTCGTCCCACCAGGTTGCGTCTCTCTCGGTCGTCTGAAGGTTTGAATAAAGTTGTCTTCGTCTCGTCTCCACATCTGATGAATGACTTTGATGCGTTCAAAAGCTTTTGGTCAAAGCCGTCACCGGGTCGGTCTGTTTCATAGACGTTCCTGTTATTCTTCCTCGCTGAGTGTTTGCGTTGATGTTGCACAGATGTCTGAGCAGCAGTTATTATGACGATGCTCTGAAACTAATGACTTGTCAGTTTTTCTCCATCCGTGCTGATTTTTGGGCAAATCTCTGGATGGCAGCGAAACAAAAGAAGGTTTTATTTCCCCAGAAAGAGTCTGAACTCTGAAGTCTGGAAACACGACAGAGCGGACACATCTGTGACTGACATCATTGGACGCTATGGTGTCATGTTTTTGGGGCTGTGAGGCTGTAATCCAGTGTGGCTGTTCTGGTGATGAGGTTCTGCTTTGATGATGCTGTGAAGCTGATATCACTGTGCAGCTTATCATCCCCCATCAGCAACACTCTGAGCAGCTTAGCATCACTCGTCGTCACCACCTCCTCTCTCTATGTTCACTTCTGTTGTGGTTTATTTTAACTCACTTTGTTGGTTCGGTAAAGACGCGAAGATGAGCTCAGAAAGATTCGACTCTTGATGATTAATTCAGCGTAGCTGAGATTAAACGGCCTGTTTTACACCACAGAGACGAGTCCTTTGAGTTTAACGTAAGCGGGCTGAGCCAGGAAACAGATTCTGTAGAAAGATTACACCCACATGTGATAGTTGATCACGTGATCCCAAAACCACATGGACATTAATATGACGCTCTAGCAGCCTCCGCTATTCAGTCTTTTCACCACATTTTGGAACCTGATGTAGGAATTTGCTCAAAAAGGGTCCAACGCTGGTGTTGGGTGATCGGGTCTGGCTTAGAGTCGGCATTCCAGTTCATCCCAAAGGTGACGGATCGGGGATCAGGTCTAGTTCTTCTCCGCCAAGCTGGGAAACCCAACTCTCTACGGAGCTGGCTTTGTAGTTCTAGTCACGTTGAAGCAGGAAAGAAAGAACCTGACGACACAAAGTTGGGAGAACACTGTTGTGTAAAATACGATGTACTTTAGCATTAAGAGTTCCTTCAACAGGAGAGACGAGGCGTCCGCTTCAGGGGGAAGAAGGGAAGCGAAGTGAACTTCCAAAACAAACCAGAGCAACATTTTTTTCAACTTTTCTTCGTTTTCAAAATGACGAAAGGAACGGACGTACGACGCAATTAATCATAATTAATCACGGAGCCACATCAGTACAGCTACAGACCAGCGTTGAGCGTTCAGCTCAGCTAATTAACGGAACTTCCCTGTTTTCTTTATTAGCAAACATCACAGCTAATGAGATGAATACCATCTGAATGTGTCATTCAAGTCGACTGTTAAACACAGTAAACACGACGCCTGTTAAAAGCTCATTAATCAGCCAGAAGAACTGGATGATTTGGCTCCGTTCACTGAGATTTATCTCGACCGGTGAGCTCCGTCTGAACCGTGGAGAGCAGCTCCGCCGTCAGGAAGTGACCGTACGACTGCACCTCCAGCGTAATCCATCATGTTTCAAAAGGACAACGGCCAATGCGCCGGCCGTACTGTTGACCGGCTGGCGGGCGTTGTGGAGGAACCCGGTCTCATGGTCCCGTGTGCCAGAAGCTTTTGGGTCCAAAACCCTCTGAGATTTTTTGCTTTAACCAAAACAAAAGCGTCTCTCGATGAGGGTGGACCGGAGTTCAAACCCAGCAGATGCATGTCCCGTGATCTAAACGGGTTAAACGCCGTGATAATCCCACACGACAGTAGACGGCCTCGCGCCGCCGTCGTCCTTGTTGTTCAGCGAGCTGCGTGCTGACGGCCGCTCGCTCTCTCCAGCCGCTTCCTCGCAGAGACTGTTTACCCGTCAGTCCACTTACTGACCGAAGGATGTGTTTATCCGTCTGACCTCCCAGGCCTTCTGTTAGTGTTTCAGCAGAATGCGTCTCTGATAACTGGATGTGGGATGAGCAGTGAGCTCATTATGTACATTATCACTGCCAGGTGTCTGTGTGATGCATGAAGAGGCAGAGCCGTCATCGTGATGATGTCTATTGTGTATATATATATATATATAATGTTTGATCCTCTACTCCACAAAGGTCCTGGTTCCAGGAAACGTTAACAACGCCTTCCTGGACAACCTGGTCCCAGACACGCCCTACTCGGTGAGCGTGGCGGCTCTGTACGCCGACGGGGAGGGATCGCCGATCAAAGACAGCGGCAGAACACGTAAGAGCAACGGCAGCAAACCCACAATGTGACACCGTGTTCCTCTCAACAAGCATCAGCGCTCACACAGCTCCTCTAAACACATGACTTCATGATACACAGACACTTCAGAACGGATCACATGATTTACATTCGGTGGTCATAAAACAAACAAACAGTTTCCAAAACTGTGTGAGTATTTAAAAGTCGAGCTTCACCAGGATGATGCGACTATCTGTCCGTACTGGCTCCTCGTGCACTCGTATAGCTGGAGCTACATCCAGGTAGCTTCTGTTTCTGTCTTCTCTATTGACTGTTAAAAGAATAAACCTAAATCTTAAAGTAGTAAAACGTTCACTCAGGAGACCGCTGGTCATGTCCGGTGGGAAAGTAGTTATGTTACGCAATTATGTTCTTATTTTAACCCAAACCGCGATCTTCTCCTAAACCTAAACACATGTCTTTGTTGCACAAGTAAACCTGAAAACTAACTCAGCCCAGATAGTTCATTAAGACACCTTAGGGGTTTAATCTGTTTCAACTAAATGAAACAGATTAAACAAAATGATGAAAACATGCTGGTTAGTCCTGTTTATTTGTTTTGATACATAGTACGAATAACTTCACAATGACTTCATTATTTGACCGCAAAACAGAAGTTACGTTAGCATTAGCCAGCTAGCTCGCTACAACTTGTGTCTAGTTGATAGAATTTATTTATCACGAGATAACATGAGATCAGAACTTTACACTTTATATTACAGGAACTAGAGAATATTAGAGGAATTCTGTCCCTTAATTTACCAACATTTTCCTTCATAAATTAATTTCTATCTTATGTTATTATAACTAAAATGAGAGAATGATGCACTGCCTCTGTGGTCCATAACATATGGTTTTATTTCAAAAACCGATCCATTCATAGTCTTTATTTTTCCATAAAGAGACTCTCTTTGATCCACTTTAGTCCTGCAGCTTGTCAGTGTGAGCAGAAACTCCCAGTGTGTCGTCATACAGCGTGTGGTATAAGTGTGCGTTGTTGTGTTTGCGCTGCAGTGCCGCGTGCCGGTCCCAGGAACATGCGTGTGTTTGACGCCACCACCAGCACCCTGACCATCGGCTGGGACCACGCAGAGGGACCCGTGAGGCAGTACAGGATCGCCTACGCCCCCATGACCGGAGACCCCATCACCGAGTTCGTAAGTACGCCGCCGTGTAGCCGAAATATCATCCGCCGTGTAGCGTCGAGCCTCAGTGATTCACGGTGGAGCTGTAGAGATGGAGCAACCGTCCTGGAGGAGGAACTTCCTGCTAATGGAGACAAAACCGTAACACCGGAAACACACCAAGAACTCTGCAATGCAAAGTCTTTAGAAGTAGACAGATATTTGTTAAGATAATGAAAAATCTCAAACTTCTTTAATCCGCTCGAGCCTCCTCGTTTCAGCCATAAAGAGAGATTCATTTCAGTTTATTACATTTCTTTATTCTGGATAAACTCTTCGTTCACCCTCCTCCGTGATGTTCCATCCAAACTATGCAGTGAAGTCACATCTCAGGATTCCCTCGACCCGTCCAGGTAATAAATCACCGATTAATGAGACTAATTACGGGCTCTGTTAAACAAACACTTCAATTAGGGCCTTAATAACATTATTAATAGTCCTGAACAGCGAGTTGGAGCGGCGGTGGAGGGCGGAGGCGGCCCAGCTGTGCTGCCCCTCCACCTGTTAGCGAGGCACCTGTTCTCTATGAGTCAGCTAACCGCAGCGGAGGGGCGGCGACGAAAGGACTTCTCCAGACTGGGACTGACCGAGGAACCTATTACCGTTTATTAATGCGTGCAGTTATTACAATTTAGCATCTGTGGCTAATGGACAAGGTTTGTGTTTGTGCACATAAAGGAATGGGAACCAGTCGAGAGGGTGGAACAGAATTCACAGATTTAACATTTCGTAACACCAACAGCTCCCTCGACTCCTCAGTGAAGACACATTAGACGGTTACACTCTTAATTATTGAGGAAAGGGATGTTTAGTCTTACCGAAGACTCATAACAACTAAGCAGTATTACATTCACATTAGAGTGTTAGACAGTCAGGACTCAGAATCAGAAAGACTTTTCATTTGACCAAGAGACACCATGTGTAATGTACAAAAACATGAATCATATTGCAAATTGAGATGCGATGTCGATGCAGGGCTCGAAATTGACAACCAATTCTTGGCCTTTGATTGCCATCAGTGGCAACAACAGATTTAACACATTTAAAATGGGGACAACAAACAGCAAAAACATGCATCCCAAAATATATAATAAAAGAATATTTGGGAAAACCCAAACACAACACGTGCATTGTTCTGCGTGTGGAACCCTCTGACTCTGTGGTGTTCTCCCGTCCTCAGACTGTGGTTCCAGGGAACAGAAACAACGCCATGCTGCAGAACCTGCTGCCCGACACCCCGTACAACATCACCGTTGAGGCCATCTACGCCGAGGGTCCTGGAGGGTCCCTCAATGGAAATGGACGCACAGGTGAGGCAGCCGCACCTAAAATAACACAGTCAGCTGTTTTAAGCAACAACGAGAGAAGCTCTCAACATTATGACTTAGTTTCTTAAAATAATGGCTTATTGTCTCTAAATCATGACGTATTATCTCTAAATCATGACTTAGTATCTCTAAATCATGACTTAGTATCTCTACATCATGACTTGTTATCTCTAAATCATGACGTATTATCTCTAAATCATGACTTAGTATCTCTAAATCATGACTTATTATCTCTAAATCATGACTTAGTATCTCTAAATAAAGACTTAGTATCTCTAAATCATGACTTAGTATCTCTAAATCATGACTTGTTATCTCTAAATCATGACTTGTTATCTCTAAATCATGGCTTATTATCTCTAAATCATGACTTAGTATCTCTAAATCATGACTTGTTATCTCTAAATCATGACTTGTTATCTCTAAATCATGACTTGTTATCTCTAAATCATGACTTAGTATCTCTAAATCATTAATCACGTTTGAGGAAAAGTGCTTCCACAGTTTCTTTTAATCTGTAGTTTGTGAATAAGAAGTGCTCCAAAAACAATAAAAAGAATAAAGAACCTCCAGCCTGCTTTAGAACATCTTCTACAAGACTGAGAGAAGATGAAGTGAGACCTCTCCACCAGAGTGCTGCTGTGGTCTCAGTGTTGCCGGGTTTGAACCTGTGAACTCTGCGTCATGGTGAGCTCTCACTGAGCTAAACGCCCGACAGCTCGCAGCTCTACGGGCCAGCGGGCTGCAGGAGTCTGTGCAGAGAAAATAAACACAGTCCATGTGCATTAGTCAACGGTGCCAACAGGGTTTAGTGTGACGGGTTCGGACCAGTGGGATCTCACAGGAGCCAAACTGGGAGAGCACTTCACTGGTGAGCAGGAGCGCCAGTTACACAAACAATAGGAACGTTCAGGCGTCGCTCCAACTCAGAACTTCAGTAAAGAGCCAGAACCTAAACACACGTATCACATACAATGAACTTCATGAACAGAAGGAAACGAACCAGCAGCGACTCGCTACTGATGTTTGACTGATTCTAATAAGTAATGTAATGTTCTAAATCTGATGTGTTGTTGTTGCCGCGTCGCCTCCTCCGTGTCTCAGTGGGGATGTTGAGTCCCAGGAACCTCCGAGTCTCCGATGAGTGGTACACCAGGTTCAGGGTGGCCTGGGACCCGGTGGGAGCTCCGGTCCAGGGATACAGACTCATCTACGCTCCTGCAGGTGAGACCGCATGTCGTCATCCACACAGTTTATCAGCTCGTCTCACTGCTCGCGTCTTTAGGATCCCGTGAATTGATGATTCGGCTGTTTAACCCTTTCATATGAAACACATGTTGGTTGCAGATTGATTCATTACAACATGATTTGGAAGCCCAGAGTCAACTCCATTGACAGAAACAGTAGTATCTGCATGTACGCTAGTTTTGGTGGGAAAAGAGTATAAAAGATTAGAGAAAAGAAAAGAGAAAATAGAGCTTAAAAAGGATACTTTTTAACCGTCGATGCATGACCATCAAAATATAGAAAAACCTACACAGGACACATCATTTTCAGTTAAATATGTCTTCATAAAATGGTTTTGTAAAATCCGGAGCTGAAGATCTGTGTTCGAAACTCCTTCTTTCTCAAGGTCCACTTTCTAGCTTCTTCTGGAGCTTTCAGCTGAATTACACAGTCTTCATCAGTAGCTGGATGTTGGATGAATCTGTTCACATGCGAGCTCAGAAGCTGCTTTGATTTTATCCATCGCACTTGTATGATTTCTCACCTCCGTGTTGGCTTCAAGCCTGAAATTAAAGACAGTTTGTTTCTCTGGAAAAAAAAGTGAGTAAGTGGCCCTTGAGTTGGGATTGTTTCCCTCAGATTGTGAGTGAACTCGGCCTCGGCTCCAAGTCACCGTCTGCAAAAAGCTTCCCAGTTAGTTGTGATTGGTCTCTTTGATGTTCTGACTCAAAGATGGACTCTGTAATGTCTTTTATTTGCGTCTTTGTTATCTTTCCAGGCACTAACCAGCCCATGGACTTCTTCGTGGGCGACGTGACCTCGTACACGCTGCACAACCTGCTGCCTGGAACCACCTACGATCTGAAAGTGGTGGCTCAGTACATCGGCGGCATGAGTGGACCGCTGCCCGGGCAGGGAACGACACGTACGTACGGGGAAGTGTGTGGAAAAGATTCCCAAATCACAACACCGTTGATTTCTCTGCCTTCTAAATACAGAGATGTTAACGGGACTTGATTTGTGGCAGAGCTGACTTGAAACCTGACACTTGACATCGGACGTTGACTTACTATAGATTGCAAAAACTTTTTTTCTGCTGCTGCCAGTCAAAAATATAACACGTGACGCGTTGAAGCAGCTTGGGATGATGGGAGTTGTAGTCGTCAGGATTCCTTCAGTGTTCAAATTGACTGAATAAAGCAGCTTCTCCGACTCTGACGTCCTGGAGGAGCTCAGATCGTTTGTTTCGATCATAACTTAACATCCATGATGACTCAAAGTCTTCATCTGCTTAAAATATAGAGTTACAAAAATCTAAAGAGTCTTTTGTAAAATGTGACTTGATGTGAAACAGACAAACGTGTTAAACGTTTAACTTGACTTGAGACAATGAAAGTGAAAAACCTTCAAGTGTCCGTTTTTAACCTGGAACCTCTTCTAGTACAGAGTCAGTGTTCTGCAGTCAGAGACCCGATGTTAAATGTGAATGTACGTCCTACCTGCAGTCTACCTGAACGTGACCAACATCGAGACCTACGACGCCGACCACGACAAGTTCTGCATCAAGTGGACTTCTCACCGGGCGGCCACGTCGTACCGGATCAAGCTCCTCCCCGTGGACCGTAAGTCTCCTCCACACCGTCCGCTTCCTGTGACTCTGTTTACTTTAGAAGTTTGAAGTTCATCCTTCAGAATGTGATATCTCAGGAACGCTTGGAGAGAATCTCTTCCATGTTTGGTACAAAAGTCCACTTGGACTCAGTGAACTGATTTAAAGATCTTGGTGGTCAAAGGTCACGGTGGCCTCACAAAACACGTATTTGGCCATAACTCAAGAATTCATCTGCTAATTATGAATATTTTCCCACGAATGTCTAAAAGTATAAAGTGATGAAGTGGCAGGATGTGGATATAAACTCCACTGGTTGGTCATTGGGTTCAGTTTATTTCCATAAAATATGAATATCAGTGAACAGACACTTCACAGCTGTAGATGCTGACTTTGAGCTGCAACCAGGAAATGCTTTTGACATTTTTACTTGATGAAGACCAGAACAACACATTCTATATGTTTTGTGACTAAATTCTGTTTTTTATGGCCAAAGAACAACGAATGAAAATGATCCTTTTGACAAACACTGGAATCAAAGTCTTTAATAAACTGACGACAAAATGTCAAACTGAACACTTCACCTCCACCTGACACCGATGCTTTAGATTCATGTGTGCACCTGATCCACTTTAACACTCCTGATCCTGATCCTGATCCTGATCCTGATCCTGATCCTGATCCGATGTGACTCGTCTGAGGTGATGCATGCAGTAACATGAACTTCCAGCAGATGTTTGATCTCCAGATGAGGTCACCTCTGTAGACGGACGCTTCACAGCGTTTAGCTGTCAGCTCGACTGTTTACCTCCTCCTCCTCTTCCTCCTCCTCCTCCTCCTCCTCCTCTTCCTCCTCCTCCTCCTCCTCCTCCTCCTCCTCCTCCTCCTCCTCCTCCTCTTCCTCCTCCTCCTCCTCCTCCTCCTCCTCCTCCTCCTCCTCCTCCTCCTCCGGGATTATTACCCCGAGCAGGATGCGAGTGTTGGCGTGGATTTAAAGCGTCCCGACCACCGAGCTTTTTAATTGTGTCTGAAGATTACGTCCTTTTCAATTACCGCCGGGGGTCTTTGAGTCCCATCTGGTTTTGTGTTTGCGCGCCGAGAGAGCGCGCCGGGTTAGCGGTTAAAAAGAAACAGGAAAAGGGAGCATCCGTGTTTTAAATATCTATATGGTAGTCATTAGCCGGCGGGGACGCTGTGACGGGCTGCCAGAACAAATACAGCGTCTGCTAGCGTGGGACAGATGATAGCTGCAATCAGAAACACACAACACATCCGTCGACACACCGGCGAGGCTCCGGCTCTCCGCCGGTGTTTCCTCCGTAGTTTAGAAGCCGTTTGAAAGGAGAACTTGCTGCCAGTTCTTGAGAAGCCTCTGAAATACTTCAGGCTTCATATTTAGTCAGCATCACTCCTGATGAGCCGGGGCCACTGTTCTGGAGCAGACCTCAGCTCTGTGTGTGTTTTTCCCAGAACAATTGACAATTGACTTCCATCATAACTTGTTGATATTACAGAGCTCGTTGTGAACGCATTGCGTCACCGGACTAAAGGTTTCAGAGCACCGAGGAGCAGCTTCCTCGCCCGTAAACACGCTTTTGTTTGTTTGTGCTCGCTAGAAAACACAGAGTAAATAAAGCTCGCTGTCGATACTTCACCGCTCAGACGTGCACACATGTCGACGTCCTGAAGACGAGTGCCTTTGAGGAATTTAAGCAGCTTTAAGTGATCTTTTTATGTTTTCCTCCGTTAGCAACAGAACAGAAAGTACAGCTTTACAAACATCCTGTGTCTCTGCAGGATGGACACAAGTGATGTCATCTTTACTTTAGTCGTCCAGCTTTCCTCAAAATAAAAGTCAGAAAAGTGTTTCACGGCAAATCAGACGAGACGAGCGAGTGAAACAACGTAAAGGCCCCGAGGACGGACTTTACCAAAACACGTAGACAAGGAAAAAATGGAAAGATAACAGAGGAGGGACAATCCATATAACTAAATATATATATATATATATATATACACAATATGATTACTCCAGAGCTGTGTCTTCACTGAAAAGGTTAAACTTGAATACTGGATGTTGATCGGCTCCAAACTGGTTGTGATGTTGCTAAATCCTGCTCCAGCAGACGAATGTGAAATAATCACAATTCCATCAAATAAAAGAAACTAAATACATTCTAGAGTGAAGGGCGACTGAAATGATGCAGAGAAACCAGTTTTAGCAAAGATTTCAGTTCGTAACTCCACAAAGACGAGAAACGAACCAAGAACTTTACCAATAAATCAAAACAGCTTCACTGAAATGGAGCACAGAAACGGTAAAGTGCTGTAAAATACAAGTTCTTCTACGTCATTTGAAAAAAATGTTGGCAACATTTTGAGTTCATTTCAAAAGCCGGACATGTGAGCACCGGGGGAAGCAATCTTTGAGTCATCGGTGATCATCGTTGATGCTTTCATACCCCTGGAGATGCACGTAATGAAGGAATATCTGGGTTTTCACCACTTATATTAATCTCTGGTGATGATTCAGAGCCGAACGACGATATGAAACCCGCCGGGTGTGGTTAGGAGGCTGGAACTGTCACTCTTCATCCATCCAGGAGGAAGGCTGGAGCTCGTCTGCCTCACAACGTGTTTCCCTCCGTCTGACTGAGTCCCATGAAGAGGATGAACGATAAATGATCCACTAATCCTGTTTTTACATCTTTAATACACACACACACACACACACACACACTGTGTCAGTAGCAAGCTAGCTAATCAACGTGTTCTCCCAAAGATAAACCACCTGAGAACACAGCCTGGAAGAGGGATCTTTGAGAGAACTAATGAGTGTTTAACATGACACATTTTCTGGACGTTTTTACTGTGATTGGTGGATTAACGATGTCCTCTTCCTCCTGCAGCCTCCAGTAAAGGACAGCATGAGATCACCATCCCCGCCGGTCTTCCTCAGTACTGCTTCGACGGACTCTCTCCGGACGCCCTGTACACCGCCACCGTGTTCGTCCAGACCCCCAACCTGGAGGGTCCGGGAGTCAGCGCCAAGGAGAGGACTCGTAAGTTCTGAAGACGTTTCTCAAAAGAAGCTTAAAAAGAAATGTTTTGTAGCTGAAACACGGAGTCGTGTTTTGCAAATCATTCTCTTTTGTTTCACAAACTGTGTGAAACTGTACCTGTAAACCGTAAACCTACAAAAGACACGATGACCGCAGTAACGAGCGCCGTGTCTCCACCGTGACCCCGTGGTCTCTGAGATGTTGAAGCGTTACGCAACCAGAGAAGTGACATCACCTCACAGCAGCGGGGCCAAAAAAACAATGACCTCATCACACGACATGTTTACTGTTGTCCTGTATTTATTACAAACATGCTTGATTTTCTGTTTTTCTCGTAGTGGTGAAGCCAACTCCGGTTCCAACGCTCCCGCCGACCCCGACCCCCCCCGCCCACCGTCCCCCCAGCGTGGCCAAGTAAGTGTCTCCAGGCCCCCAGAAGCCTTCGCTGTCAAGTCCAGCTGAAGTTAGAGTTCACGTTTAGTTCTTTTGTAGTCCAGCTGTCTTTCAACTCTATTGTTTTTTTCTGTCTTCGTGGACGGAGAAGTTCTTTTCATACAGACAATCGTTTCTTTATCATTTCGTCGGCTGAAACAAACAAACGTTTACGTCGCTTTGCTGCTCAGCTGCAGAACATCGAACAGTTTAAAAACATACCTGCGGTTCAAAATGTGTGAGTTCTCTCCTTAAAGGGACAGTAGAGCTATTTATCACCAGAACTCAACAGCAAAGTCTCTCTCCAAAAAATCATGAGCCGGTTATTTAAGATATTCCAAACACCTTGTTGAGAGCAGTTTCATGATGTAGGAACGACTTTCTTTGTATCGAACTACACCTGGCAGCCGTATATGCTACGTGAGCTAGCGGTGCGTAGAGCTATGCTACCTTCTGCACGCAGCTTTACATTGGACAGAAGGCAGACATTTCTACAACTATATCTCTTATATCTCTAACACTCACACCCAAACCATCTAGACTGATGGAGGATAAACATGTGTTTTTGAACTGTACCGTCACACAAATTTGCAAATTTGACCGACAGCGACCACGGCGATCTTTTAGAGAGTCCAACATGAAGGAAGCTCTCTTGACTCTTGAGGATAGAGCGCTGCACAGAAGAGACTTGTTGTCCTGTGAGTGATCCATCACACCAGCTGGTTAAGTGTCTCAAGCGGTGGAGTAAAACGGTTCAGAGAGGTTTCACGATGCATCGTGTAAACTCAACCTTTAGAGATCAGATTCGGCAAAAAAGGTTTGTTTTTAAAGTCAGTGGAAGCTAAATGAAGCTAATAATTCACCACATGCAGAAACTCCAACACGGATCCTCTGAAGGTCTGACTGGATCCAGTCTTTTCATTCAAGCTTGGCTCTGATTGGAAACTCCTCCGTGAGGCGTTTTTGGCCTCCTTGTTTTTCAGCGCCGACTCCTTCTGGATCCGAGTCGTGCCAGCGGTGAATTATTAGCCGCCACATGTGCTCCCCGTCAGCCGCCCGTTAAAAAAGGAAGAGAATCTCTTTGTGTCTTTGTAAATCTCTCGCTGCATCACGTAAGGCAGAGATTATTTGAGGAGCTCACTAATGAGAGCTCACTTCTCAACCATTCTGCTCACCAAATGTTTTTTATTGGTGATTACCATCCTACGACTTTATTATGCCAGCTCTCAAGCAACTCTGATGTCGTGTGACGATGTCATCCGGTCTGCTGGTTTTCGTGGCACTGGACTCTCTTAACGCTCCATTTTCCCTCGCCTCAGTTTGCAAAGGAGCCAAAGCCGACGTGGTGTTCCTCATCGACGGCTCCTGGAGCATCGGGGAGGAGAGCTTCACCAAAGTCAGGAGCTTCGTCTCCGGCATGATCGCCGCCTTCGACGTGATCGGCCCCTCTGGGATGCAGGTTTGTGACCATCCAGTTGCACGTTTTCATACATACCCGTGACCTTCTTCATGCCTCGTGGGCTGTAAGGTCTTAAGTTGTTGTTGTTGTTTGTTGAGATAAGATCTGAGGGTCTTTTGTGTGTCTTCAGGTGTCGTTCGTGCAGTACAGCGACGAAGCAAAGACCGAATTCCGGCTGAACGCTTACCAAGACAAAGGCATCGCCATGTCTGCGCTTCATCTCATCCGCTACCGAGGAGGAAACACCAAGACAGGTTCGATACCGCGCACCGCGCAGAGACGGTCCGTCGGTGAGCCGGAGGGTTTTCTTTCTGACTCTCTCTCTCTCTGTTGAACAGGAGTGGCGCTGAAACACACCTATGAGAAGGCCTTTTCTGTGGAGAACGGAATGAGGAGGAACGTCCCCAAAGTGGTGGTCGTCATCACCGACGGACGCTCTCAGGACGAGGTGAAGACGAAGGCGGCCAAGCTGCAGCACGCAGGTAATGCCGGGATCCCACGATGCATCGACGCGATGCATCGAGTCCTTCATGACTTCATCTGAGTCTCTCTCATGAACTGTAAGAACGAAAGCAGAGCAGGCTGCAGACCGGTCATTAGCTTGTTGCTGTACGGTACATCTCTGTTAAAGAGAAGCAGCTGGTACCGATCTGAATCATGGATATTTCTGAAACTGCTCTGGTTCAGATCTGTGTGCTTGGTTTCCCTCAAAGTCGGAGCAGTAAACCGCTTTGTTGCCTCTCAACGTGCCAACAAATCTCTCAACCCCAAACCTCGCCGGCAGGTTTGAAAAGCGTGTTTAATTATCTTTTTTTGAAGCTTAAAAACATTAAAGACATCATTGTCAGATCTTCATCATGTGTGACTTCCGTCAGGAAAAGAAACCAAATCAAAGCTTAAAATCGGGACATTTCATCAAAATCACTTTTCTTCTTCACGTCTCATTTATAATTTCACCACAAACAAACCGTTGCTCTGATCATCAACCAAAAACACTCATTCCTGAGTTCCCAGTGAAACTGAGAAGCCGTGATGACTCGTCACGGGAAATAAATGTGGTGAAACTTGGACTTGAAAGGTCAGGAGAGGTACGAAAGAAGAGGTTTAAAAACATGAATCGTTTAATATTCATCTATTTGTGTTATTTCTGTATCATGCCAAACATTCAGCCCATCCCACATGAGATTACAACACACCGTTATATTTGGTCTGACACATAAAAGCATGTGGAAAAGGAAGAAAATACATTTCTACACATTATATCGGTAAAGAGTTTTGTCCCAGGCTTTCTCAAAATAACATAATATGTAAAGATTATCCATATTTATCAAATCAATATCTATTGTTATCTCACTAAACAAAGCATCACGCTGTTCACAGCGTAAAGGACAGTAGAAAACTAAATGGAACACATTTTATTCTTCTATAAAGACATCAAAAGATATAAATACATCATGTGGAGCCTCCACTTGTTGGATGTATAGATTCCACTATTTTCCAAATTTAAAAATTTTAAAGTTTTTCAAAAATTTGAATCAAAAGAAATTCAACTTGCTCTTTCTTCTTCTTCTTTTTTGTGATTAATGGCATTATAGCAGTTTTATTCTGCACTAAAGACATGTTTGAGTTCTCTCTCCTTCTCCCCGTGATGGTTCTGTTTCTATAGAGATGCAGGACTTTATGTGACGTAGGAGTGAAATGTGACGCTGTGCTTCAGCGGGTTTACGGCGTTCTGACCGTATTTCTACGTCCCCGTCTTTCAGGTTACAGCGTCTTCGCCATCGGCGTCGCCGACGTGGACTTCGTGGAGCTGCAGGAGATCGGCAGCAAACCCAGCGACAGACACGTCTTCGTCGTGGACGACTTCGACGCTTTCGACACCATCAAAGAAAACCTGATCACCTTCATCTGTGAGACCGCGACGTCGTGTAAGTTTGCACCAAATCTACGGAAACAAAAACAGAGTTTTTTATTGTTACGGTTCTGTTTTCAGCAGCTGAATTTTTGTGGTTTTCCTTTCTTGCTCCACAGCGTGTCCCCTGATTTACCTGAATGGATTCACTTCACCTGGTGAGTGCAAAGCTGAAATGCACCACTTAACCAATGACTGAGACTTAAATGTATCTAGAGACAAAAGCTCCTGGTCGGTTGTGTTTCAGGCTTCCGGATGCTCGAGGCGTTCAACCTGACGGAGAAGACCTACGGTTACGTTAAAGGCGTCTCGATGGAGCCGGGCTCCTTCAACAGCTTCGCGGCCTACAGACTCCACAAGGACGCCTTCCTCACTCAGCCGACAACGTGAGTCCTGAAGGTTGCTGTGAAGGTTTGAACGGTAGAAATCTAGTTTACGTCTAAAGAAAGACGCGTATCTCTGGTCTAACATCAGCACTCTGTAAGTGATTCAACACGTGGACCAGAGAAACAATCACTGCTGAGGACATCAAACCCTTTAAAGAGGTCTCGTTTATGAGGGATATGAAGCCGGAGGACACGGATCGGCTCCTAGCAATGAAACACCAGAGCTTAACAAAGCAACACAACATAAGACGGGAAGTAAACGATAAAATAAGAAATAAAATCAGTTTTCCTTCAGTTCCCCCGTTGGTTTGTAGCTCAACCACTGAGGTTTTATTCTCTTCAGAGCAACACTAATAAGACCTGGTGCTCATAAAAAGACACCGCTTGAACTCTGCTTTTATTCCGCACCGTTGTTGTTAGCGGGAAGAGTCTCGTTCTGCCCAGCTGTGACTGTTTGAGCTCCTTCTCTTCACTAACTGGGTCAGTGGATTTACGAGGCTCTGTGAGGTCACAACCCTGCAGCCTGAAGCCTCCCGTCGTCCGCCGAGTGCAAACTAGACTGTTGAAAAACAGCTCGAGGTCTGACTCTTCACCAAAAGTCTGACTTTCCAAAGTGACATCATGAGAAACATCCTGACACATGCTCTGGTCTATATATAAATATATGAAGAACCAATGGTGGGAACATTAACAATCCTTTTACTCTTGTAGAAGTAGACACACGTGATTCTAAGTGAGTTGAAATGTTCGGTTTAGAGGTGAAGGAAGTATTCTGACCCTTTACTGCAGTAAAGTACTAATACAATACCGTGAAAATACTGCGTTCAAAACCTTACTGAAGTAAAGGTATGTGATCGGCTGAATCTACTTAAAGTACTTAGTATTACAGTGTTGATTGATGAGTAAGTAAAGTTTCTGGATTAGTATTACTGCTGCGTTAATGTACTGAAGTACCGTGAAGCCTCTCTGGACCGGAGAGGTTTTGTTCTAACCCGTCGTGTCTTCGTGTCTCCTGAACAGAGAGATCCATCCCGACGGTCTTCCTCACTCCTTCACCATCATCATGATGATCCGCCTGCTGGCCGACTCGCCCAGCGAGGCCTTCGACATCTGGCAGGTGTCAAACAAAGACCACAAGCCAGAGACCGGCGTCACCCTGGACCGTAAATACCCCCCCCTCTGTTCTGTGTGTGTGTGTGTGGACGAGGAGCAGCTGTGTCTGTTCATGGAGAGAGTCGAGTCGTGCGTAACGACTCCCGCCTTCTTTTTACCTCGAGAGTCTGGTGTCGTGGTCTCAGCTGGCTCTCGTAAAGACCCGGTTTCAGGCCGTCAGCCGGACCCTCTGCTGGACTCTCTGCTGGGCTCTCCTCCAGAGACGGGTCGCTCTGGTTCTTGAGCGGCAACCTTTTGGACGAGGTTCAGCTCCTCTACAGAGAGGAACGATCCGCGTTATTAAAGGAGCAGTTTGACGTTGTCATTGGGAGTCATTTGCATATAGTAACAGTGTTTGCTTCAAATATATAAATCAAAATATCTGCTCACATATTGAGGATTTAGTTCATAGTTTGTGGTTTTAGTGTTTTAATTGGCAAACTTGAAGAATTAAAGTCAACTTTTTGAAGTCTTATTTTTTATTAGTGTTCAAAAAAGTTAGAATTTTGACATTTTTTGAATTTTTTTTGAATTTTTTTTTTTATTAGTGTTCTTGTTTGCATGACAACATGGAGCCTGGTCTTATTTTCAGGAGCTTGTTTGCAGCAGAATTTCCGTAATAAGTAAGAAACATTGACTCTCTTGGCTGAACGTCGTCCTCTTCGTTCGTACGAACCAGATCAGAGCGTAACATCTCCTCCTGTGTCTCTGCTCAGCCTCCAGCCAGACGCTGTCCTTCTACAACACAGACGTGCGCGGTGAGATCCAGAGAGTCACATTCGACAACGATCGGGTGAAGAGGATCTTCCACGGAAGCTTCCACAAGGTAAACAAACACACCAGCAAAAGTGTTCATGGAGCAGGAGAGAAGCTCAGAGTCCGTCTTGTTCCAGTGGAACGGATCCAGGCTGAGAGCCAAACGTGTCTTTAACGTCTGAATTCTAGAGAGATGTTGTTCTTTAAGTTGTGGGCGTGACCGCCATCAATCTGATCGCTCCGCTTTGTTCTCTCTGGACGTCCCAGAGGTCGTACAGATATTGCGGATGCCTGAGATTCCAAAACGTGTCGTAAATTAGAGTCGGAGCTCAACTACAGACGTGTTCCTGAAGACCAACAGATGGTCCTCTGCAGGTTGTAAAAAAACAAGTAAAAAACGCAGTGAAGCTCCGGCTCTGATACCTGAGACTGATTCCTGCTGATGATGATGACATCAGTGCAGACGTCTGATGAGCTGATGGAGAGCGATCTGCTGGATGTTATAACAGACATCAATAGACTTCTACATGATGTTTAAGAGAGGACAGACTCCTTCATGACATCATCGTTTTATTTGAGACTTCTGCAGGATCAGTTTACAGATATCTTCTTAAAGAGAGATTCAAACCAAACTTAAACTATTCAGGTTATTTAACGACATTAATTCTCCTCTAAGTCAAGTATCCAGCTGACATAAACAAATATTCCATCCATTGAGCAGTAAAATAGATCTTTAGTCTGTTTGACAAGATGAGACCTGGACCCTATTCATGAATGTCTCTGTGTCTAAGTGACTAACGGGGACAACAATGATGTAAACTGGTCCAGTGTTGAAGGAGGAGGCTGCAGACATCAGCCACCAAACTCCTCACCATCACCGTACGTCCACCAGAAGTTCTTGTTGTTTCCACTGACAGACTCACATTGTTATGTGAAGCGTCTGACAACATTATGGGAAGAAGCCTCCAGAGAAATCAAACCTCTCTTCACCTTTCTCTTTGCTGCTGTGAGTCTCTCTCACACCGTCGCCTCAACAAGTCACATGACACGATGACTAACAGAAAGGTTATAATGACAATCTGAGTCTGTCAGCGGCAGTCACAGGCTCTTCTCGTGGACGTACATTGCGATGACATTACAGCCTGTTAGCGGTGGCCGTCTGCAGCCTTCTCCTTCAACACTGGACCAGTTTAAAACACTGCTGTCGTGGAGGAAACGTGTCGTAGGCCGCCTTCAAAATAAGACAACCCTTGATGGTTTGACCCCGGTGATGAATGTCTTTGTTTTTAAGGACGATTCTTATCTCCGTCGTGTCTGTGTTGTTTCTGTTTTTTTAAACAACGCTACTTGAGATTGACTTTACGCCGCCGTGCTACACGGAGCCAACACGAGAGACAAAGCTGCAGTTAGTGCAGCAGAAATAAAAACTTCTCGTTGGTCTGATGAGGATCAGAGAGGAGAGGATGTGTTGTAATCTGTGGTGCCAACGCTCCGCAAAGGATCCACAAGCTCCTCAGAAGAACTGCCGGGACGCTCGCCTGGAAAATATTGGGTCAGTGTTATTAAACGGTGACATCAGATTGCATCATCGCTTCGGTTTAGGAGTGGGGTTTTCGAGGTTCAGGGCGCTCGGTAGCCGACCGCAGAGAGGGAATTCTCTCCGCTCTGTGGTTTCACCTCCCAGCATGCCCCCTGTCTCTCTGGAGGAGTGTTAATAAAAGAGCAGCCTGTGGTGATTTAGGTTCTACCTGCTGTACCGCGGTGACAGATCGTCCTCTGGGCACTTTGAGCCGTGATTTATTTTTCATGTAGAATGTGTTTTTCTGTCTTCCCTCAGGCAGGAAACCTGAAAGCAGAGAGATGTTTTTGGTAACTTTTAAGATCCAAATTAGATTAAAACTCATCCAGTCAGCTCCAATTTAAAAAAGAGAACCTTTCTGAGAGTAACCTTTTGATTCAGTCGTGATTCTCCGGATCTCCGGAGACGAAGAGGAAAGTGATGCGGAATCGATTCCTTGAGGGTGAAATTCTTCCTTTAGCTCCTCCCCTCCACCCGGAGGTCAGAGGTCACCGTAAACCATCTCCTCTGTCTGGGGATCGGCGTGGAGCTCAGCGACGCGTCATGACGCTTTGATTGCTTTTCACTCTGGATGCGTCGTCCTCCGAGGCCTCCGGCCGTAATAACGACGGCCGGCCTGAAGGATTCAGCCGCCTGTCAGGTGGAGGAGCTGACGGCTGTCAGCGCGATGCAGACACACACATGATTTAGAAAGTCTGTTGAGAGACGTCGGGGTCCGCCACACCGTCACCACGTCTGACTTCATTAATCCTCCTGCTGCTCCTCTTCCTCCTCCTGCTTCTCTTCCTCCTCCTCCTCCTCCTCACAGCTGGACTCGTTCTGACTCGGCTTTGAGGAAAAGTTGTTTTAGAGACTGACCACAGAATGACATCATGAGGAGAGATCTGAGTGAGGAGAAATGCATTGTGGTTCATCATGTGTGTGTGTGTGTGTGTGTGTGTGTGTGTATAACAGCGGTTTGACTGTTTACAGTTGAAGCTGTCTCAGATGCCTCAGTGTGTCGTCCAATGACACGAGAGGGAAGGAATTTCGGTTCCCAAAAATGTGATGCTTTTCCAGCTGAAAGGTTTTCTGTGGAATCTTTGAGAAAGTAGACGAGGAGTCGGAGACGACCGGATGAGTCCAGAGTGAATAATCTGCTGCTCGTCATCAGACAGTTGTAAAACTTTATTCTAAAAGTCTGTGAGAGGTCACACGAGGTCAGAGCCTGAAACACTGATCGTGGATCAGTTACGTCGTGGCTCAGAGCAGAATCTTAAAACCCTCCACGAGGATTTAGCTTTTTATTGGTTTGAAATGAGCTCGTAAAACGGTTAAATGAGAAACAATCCGGTCGAAGATTTTACTTTTTTTAAAGTACGTTTTACTGTTCGCTTTCTTTAGGGAAGTCGTGTTGAACGAGTCCACACATTATTTCTATTTATAATTTAAATAAAGACGTGATGAAAGACGGAGCCTCAGACAATAGATTTAAAACACTTTTATTTAGAAGTTTTCTTTTATTTCATATCTGAAACAAACATGCAGAAGCTCTTTAGATGATTAAAGGTAATTAAGTGACGTTTGTGTGAAGCTTGAACTCTGATCCAAGTTGGATGTGATGCTGTTTATATTTAAACTTTGTATCAGCAGATATTCTTTAGAAACATGTCGTACTGTTGCATCTACACTCTACTATGATCACCTTTTAAGTGCTCTGTCTTTATGATAACAATGAGGATTAAAAAATGCAGATTTTAGGATATTTGACTAATTTAAATACGAGTGAATCAGTTCTATAGAAATATGAATTTCCATAGAAATGAGCAGCATCAGATCCGGAATCTGCTGTCCTTAAAGCGAGCAGCTCTTCCTCTGAATGGAAAGGAAGAAGCTCTCCTACATTCCGGCCGTGTTTCAATAAACAGACCTTCAGTGTAACCTGATCGTTTACAGGATACGAAGCAGACTCAGGACTTGGTCGTAGAACAAAGAAATGTAACAATAAAACCTCCTCTCCTCTCCTCTCCTCTCCTTTCCTCTCCTCTCCTCTCCTCTCCTCTCCTCTCCTCTCCTCTCCTCTCCTCTCCTCTCCTCTCCTCTCTGAAGCTCCACATCCTGGTTTCATCCACCGGCGTCAAACTCAACATCGACTGCCAAGAAGTGGTCGAGAAGGAGATCAAGGAGGCTGGAAACACGTCCAGCGACGGCTACCAGGTCCTGGGCAAGATGTCCAAGTCCATCGGCTCCAAAGGAGAGTCGGCAACCGTAAGTGAACTAGGAAGGAGTTTAAACGTCTTTTAACATCACTTTGACATATTAAATACTGCAAAGTCTGCAAACTGCAAACACTTCAATCTGATTACAACGGAGCAAACGCCACAAGACGCACCTTTTAATCAAATGTAACAGAAATGTGACGTCAAAGCCTCGTGGGAGTTGTAGTTTTTGAATACTGTCAAAGTAAGACTTTTAGGTTGGATAGAATTAGGAGGTGTTTAGATGTTACTGTCCAGTAGAGACTCATTTATCTCAGAGAATGGAGGAAAGAAACACAGAGATCAGATACAATAGAAACAAACACATGTTTCACATGAATACGCTACGACGCATATCGGGTCTATTGGGTCAGATGTGTAAGTAGAACATGAGACGTTTCCTGTCTGATGGGAGCTGTGAAGAGACTTGTGTACCACAACACCATTTTAATGTTTCCTGTTCTGCTTCTTTTCTTTTCACAGTTCCAGCTCCAGATGTTTGACATTGTGTGCAGCTTGGGTTGGACCAGCCGGGACAGATGTTGTGACCTCCCGTCTATGGTGAGAGAAACACTTTTTAACTCAACTTATACATTAATTTAACTTAACTCAACTTATACATTAACTTAACTCAACTTAACCTATACATTAACTTAACTTATACATTAACTTAACTTAACTCAACTTAACTTATACATTAACTCAACTTAACTCAACTTAACTTATACATTAACTCAACTTAACTCAACTTAACTTATACATTAACTCAACTTACACATTAACTTAACTTAACTCAACTTAACTTATACATTAACTCAACTTAACTCAACTTAACTTATACATTAACTCAACTTAACTCAACTTAACTTATACATTAACTTAACTTATACATTAACTTAACTTAACTCAACTTAACTTATACATTAACTTAACTTAACTCAACTTAACTTATACATTAACTCAACTTAACTCAACTTAACTTATACATTAACTCAACTTAACTCAACTTAACTTATACATTAACTCAACTTACACATTAACTTAACTCAACTTAACTTATACATTAACTGATACATTAACTTAACTTATACATTAACTGATACATTAGCTTATACATTAACTTAACTTAAAGTTTCTTTCCTGCAAATTTATGAGTTCATAATCTCAGAGAATATTCCGGTTTTTTCTCGTAGGTTTACGACATGAATCTTGGAATATACGCACCGTGGTACTTATGTCTGCTGTAAATCTAAAACAACGAGTCACATCTGCTTTCTTCCTGTTTGCTGTCACATCTGTGGAGCATCTTATAGAATATCAGGCCACCTGGTTTCCCTCAAACATCGTCCACCTTTGGGACGATGCACAAACGTTTGAGTGACTCTCGCTGAGGTTTCAGAGCAGAAGTAACTCCAGCGTCCCGACCGTTGAACAGCAGATGAGCAGCAGAACAAACACTCGGGGCAAAATAATCAGAATCAGGAGTTTCTGGAATATAAACATCGTGTATATGATACGCAGGAATGTCCAAGAGGACGTGAGATATAATACGAAACACGTTAAACCTGCTGAGGTTCACTCAACACGACGTAGCGTATGGATTCATGTGATTCAGGTCGTTTCTGACGTCTTTCCCGTCTGTTGCAGTCAAATGTTCTGAGCTTAACCTCAATACTTGGAGAAGCTAATAAGAATAATTCAGTTTAACCATTTACGTGACAATAAAGTCAAAGATACAGATAAACTAAATGACCTGCTGCAGTTTATGAGCCACAGCTGAACAACTGATTTAGATCTGCAGCATCTAACGCGTCAACATGAAGCGATATAATATGAATATGTTTAAGTGGTGGTTTGATTAAACCTGTATTCATTCACTATTTACTTTTATAATTGTTGACCACTTGGAGGACAACTAGCTACAGATCTGAGGAACGCGAACAGTTACTGAGTACCAGAAGTACTCGGGTCCTTTATTTAAAGGGCCAGCGTGCAGATTTAGTGCTGAGGCTGCAGATCAAAACCAACTGAACGTCGTTCACTCTGAGGCAACGTGAGCCGCCAAGTGGAAAACTGTGGTAACCTCGTTAGCTTCACTCAGAGGACGTCCAGACCATAATAACACGGCTTTAGAAGAGTCAGATGGCGGCTGGTGGTACCAGAGTTTAACGCTCACGTTACCACGGTTTCATAAGTATGTAGAAAGACTACGGTGGCCTTCAGGCAAAGAAACACGTGAAAGTCTCTCTAGAGTCTGGGGTTTGTCCCCTCTGGGCTACTGTAGAAACTCATTCTAACCAAAACACCATTCTGAAATGTAATAACAATAAATGCTAATAATAAATGTCCTGCAGCTTTAGCACACAGAATGAATAATGATCTGTAAAGAACACGAGGAACCTTTGTGTGAGCAGACTGTGTCCCAGCAGAGACCTTCACAAACCAAAGCTTCGTCTGCATGTCGGCCGTCCAGCGGCTGGATTATTCTATTATTATCTATTATTATCTATAATTACTGCAGAGCAGAGACAGCTGCTTGATTGTGCTCCTCTGCTGACAATTATTAATAAATGATCTAAACTCAGCGGGGAAATAATTCAGAGAGGAAGTGAACATCCCATAATATGAGACGACACAAAGAAGTAATGAGATCCAGAGGTTCAGTGGAGAATGTGTGTCACTATTTGACAAACTTTAATTTCACATTTCATTGTTCTCTGACTGATCGGTCGTCTTTTTCTCTGTCCAGTGATGTTGTTGAAGTTTCTAAAAACATAGACTACATTACCCAGAAACCCCTCGTCTAAAGCTAAAAGCTCTTTCAAACGAAGCTGAACTGAACGGTTCTTCTTCATCTGATATTTGTCCTCCAACAAAACAGCACATGATGGTTTCATTTGAAGAGCACGACCGGCCGATGAACTCTATTAACGCTCGTTACATACAGAATATAACAGAAGAACTACAATAAAGTCAAATATCACTAAACTTTGCAACAACAAAGCAACATTTTTGTGTTTTCTGTCTCAACGTTTCCTTCAGTAAAGAAGCTGTTGAAGCTCCTGAACACGGAGATATGAGTCTTTATTAGTTTATTACTCCTCAGCGCGGACCAGATCCACTCCTGCTGTTCTTACCTTTCACAATAAAAGCCCCAGACACTGTGACCATTTACCAGAGGAAACTTTGAATTCACTTGAAAAAAGTGTTGCAACCGTCTCAAATGAATCGTTTCAATGCAGCAATATGAACAGGTGTTTCTGTGTATTTAGGTCATTAGGTCATTATTAACTCATTAGGTCATTATTAACTCATTAGGTCATTATTAACTCATTAGGTCTTTATTAACTCATTAGGTCTTTATTAACTCAGCACGGCTACAGAAGAACTACTGGCCTGATTTACATGAAACTTGGTGGGCAGCTGAAGCGTGAGCCGAAGAAGAACCCAGTGGGTTCCGGTGGGTCCTGCATGTTGTGTTCTGATCGGACTACAGGCGATAGAGGTCGTAGCAGCCGTCACTTTGTGAGGACTCGGTCCCTAAAATCTGGACTCGATAGCTTTAAATCATCCGTCGGCGTCTCTCCATGACATCGGTTTGATAACCGAAGATGTCGTCAGCTTTCTCCGGCATCGTCTCCTCCGCTGGTGTTGAAAGCAGCAGATTTAAGTGACATCTGTAGATATTTATTTGAACTGAGTCCTGGTAACGGATATGATTATTATTATTATTATTATCTGTCTAACTTGATTAAAGTGTCCGTCTCTTCTCTTCTCTTGCGTCCTTGAAAGTCGTCTCTCTCGGGGAGTTTATTCAGATTCTCTTTGAGGTTTTTTTATTTTCCTTCACTTCATCGTCTGAACACGAAGGATCACACAGGCTGCTGCTGTCACCGAGCCCACCGATTGGTTCTGCTCGTCGGCTGCTTCAGCTCTCAAAAGAAACTGAACCGTTTTGCCTCCGGACTCTCTTGAGTCTTCACGCTCCTGTGTTTGTTTGTGACCGTTTGTCCGTTTGCTTCTTCCACAGAGAGACGAGCTGAAGTGTCCGTCTCTTCCAAACTCCTGCAGCTGTACGTCAGCGGGCACCGGACCGTCGGGCCCTCAGGGACCAGTGGTGAGAGTCGAGTCACAAATATGATCAAATCTAACCAAACTAAGTGTCACGCACAGTCCTGATGAAGCAGACTAACGCACGTTATCAAAGGTCCTCTATGCTTCGATTCCCTAAAGACTCCGTGACTCTTCCTCCCTGCGAACGTAAAAACATGCATAACGAGCATCTTTGAAGACTTTGAAGTCCTTCTGTCCTCGTACATGAACAGCTAGGCCTTCAAGAGCACCATGACTCCTCTTGTGGTGACGACCTCTGACAGACTGATCTGGTGTTTGTTGTGCTAACATGACTAATGTTGGTCCTCCTCAGGGTGCCCCCGGCAGCAAAGGTCCCCGAGGTGAAAGAGGAGAGGCCGGTCCTGTTGTGAGTACCTTTTTTTTACCTTTTTACTTTTTGTTTAAATCACCCCTGAAGAAGAAACCCATGACAGTTGGCTCTGAGCTGGATCAGCTTATCAGCTCCTCCGTGAAAAACAACATATTGTTTAAAGTACGAAGAGCTTTGAAGACGGCGATCGCATCTGATTCCACTTACACAACGCGTCTCCTCCCCTGATATGAAGGGGAAGCTCGTTTCGATCACCGGCGCAGCGGCATTCCTCTTTTCCGCGGGTTGTAAAAAACGTCTTATAATCAGAGCAGCACATCCCAAACGTTCTCGTATCTGACTCCTCGTTTCATTTCCACAGGGGCCGATCGGCCCTCGCGGAGATAACGGACCACCGGGGCCCATGGGTCTGCCCGGCCCTCAAGGACCCAGCGGCCTGTCGATTCCAGGAGAAGCTGTGAGTCTACACACACACACACACACACACACACACACACACACACACACACACTCCCCACGATGCCTTTTTCAGCAGCTAAACATAAATCCCAGCATGCCTCAGCGCGGCTGTGTGGGGATTATTAGGCCATTTATTATGAGGAGAATTTACAAGGCGGGGAGTTTTTCTGTGGCAGAGTCTCACATTCCTTCATGTCTGAGGGGGAGACGGATACCGAGGAGACCTGAGACTCTCTGAAGCTTTCTGATCCACGGTTTGGATTTCCATCTGTGACGTCCAGTCAAAGAGAAACGTTGTGAGGAAGCAGACTGCTGTCCTCAAGGAGATGTATTTAGCAGCTGTAGTTACAGATCAGCGGCTGATTTGGGAGAACTGGTGTAGATATTTACAGCAAGAGATTTGGATTATTGAATATCAGAAGTGGACGTAGATCATTGATTTGTGGACATTTTGAAGCCTTGAGTTCTGCGTTTCATTTGCGCATCATTTACTAAATGAACATCATGCTGTATTGAAGAAGACTTGAAACTAGAGATTGAGACCATAAACTCATGTTTACAATGTTTACTGAGGTAATAAATCAAGAGAGAAGTAGAGTCATTTTCTCATAGACTTCTATACAACCAGAGGAGTCGCCCCCTGGTGGTCACTAGAGAGAATGCAGCTTTAACACATGAAACGTTGGCTATGTTGTTAGACAGAGACCACATGTTGGTATCAGGTGTAAAGTGGGTCTGATCCAATCCATGTGTCACATCTGCATTAATAATGCACGTAAATGTAACGTAAATAACAACAGTACACTTTATTAAAGACAGTGACGCCTCTCACAGCCATGACACGAAGGAACAAGAAGAGTTAAATCTGCACCGCAACAATTCAAAGAACACAGAATTCAAAAATAAAACATAATAAAAGAGATCACTTTATGTAAACATCTTCTGAATGTCATGTGACTGATGTTGTTTCCTGTCTTCAGGGCCGCCCCGGACCAAAGGGAGACGGCGGTCACTCGGGTTTACCAGGACAGAAAGTAAGTGCAGCTCTGGCTGATATAAAAACACAGAAGAAGAAAAGAGTTTTAAACAGGAAGTGAAGATCTCTCCAGCTGAGCAGGATTCACAGAGGAGAGTCTAATGAGCATCAACTGTTGAAGAAGCAGTCTCCCTGATTAACAGCGCTGGTTGAGTGTTGGTCTGCGTCTCCATCCTCATTTAATCTGTGAACATACGGAGAAACATCATGACGCTGACGTTTAGTGACGGACATCAGGAGGCGTTTCAATGTCTTCCTCTGTTATCTATTAAAGTCTGCAGCATCACTCAGGGGAGATGAAGAATCACAAGTTACCTTTGATGAAACATATTTAGTGAAAAACAGTAGATTATTAAGATCAGGTCACGTTTCAGTTTAGACTGCAGTCGAGCTCATGAGAAGGTAAAAGATCTTTAAATGAGATCTGTTTAAAGGCGGAGTCTCTCTCGTGACCTCTGACTTGTGAAGTGCAGCTTGTTTACTTCTTGAAGCTTCAACCCTTCAGAGTTTTACTTCTTCAGTGGATTTTAAAAGAATCTAAAGCAGAGTGAAGCTCCTCCTCTTTGTTGAGTCAGAGGAGACATCGTTTCTTTTTCATCTCTAAAGATGAGGTGGAGTGAAGGTCAGTGAAGGTCAGCGAAGGTCAGCGAACACAGTAAAGTCTGAAAAGATGTCAGAGTTTCTACAGTTAAAGACATCAGAGAGTAATGACTAATGACTAATAACATGACTAATACACATGAATATTCCACTAATATTACTGTTTACATGACTAATACACATGAATATTCCTCTAATATTACTGTTTACATGACTAATACACATGAATATTCCACTAATATTACTGTTTACATGACTAATACACATGAATATTCCTCTAATATTACTGTTTACATGACTAATACACATGAATATTCCTCTAATATTACTGTTTACATGACTAATACACATGAATATTCCTCTAATATTACTGTTTACATGACTAATACACATGAATATTCCTCTAATATTACTGTTTACATGACTAATAAACATGAATATTCCTCTAATATTACTGTTTACATGACTAATACACATGAATATTCCTCTAATATTACTGTTTACATGACTAATACACATGAATATTCCTCTAATATTACTGTTTACATGACTAATACACATGAATATTCCTCTAATATTACTGTTTACATGACTAATAAACATGAATATTCCTCTAATATTCCTGTTTACATGACTAATACACATGAATATTCCTCTAATATTACTGTTTACATGACTAATAAACATGAATATTCCTCTAATATTACTGTTTACATGACTAATAAACATGAATATTCCTCTAATATTACTGTTTACATGACTAATACACATGAATATTCCTCTAATATTACTGTTTACATGACTAATACACATGAATATTCCTCTAATATTACTGTTTACATGACTAATACACATGAATATTCCTCTAATATTACTGTTTACATGACTAATAAACATGAATATTCCTCTAATATTCCTGTTTACATGACTAATACACATGAATATTCCTCTAATATTACTGTTTACATGACTAATACACATGAATATTCCTCTAATATTACTGTTTACATGACTAATACACATGAATATTCCTCTAATATTACTGTTTACATGACTAATACACATGAATATTCCACTAATATTACTGTTTACATGACTAATACACATGAATATTCCACAATATTTAGAATAAAACCTCAATCTGAATATTACATATAACATTTACATGATCCGTAGTTTCAGTATGTTGTCATACTCTGAACATTGTTGTCATGTGACCATGTGACCATGTGACGGACCAATCAGCCGAGGGTTCAGCGAGCCCCCTGAGGTCACCTCCACGTGGCTGCAGGTGAGCGGGTCGGAGCAGCATCGTGGGTTTAATGACTTCCAGACCACGCGGGTCCTGGTTTATAACGGCCAATAAAACAGATCTGGAATATATTACGTTCCCAGTAAATCTGGTGCCGAGGCATCAAAGACCACGAGGACCGCGTATAAGACCAGCGAGCAGAGAAATAAAAAGGATCGAGAGTTGATTTAGTGTCAGAAACAAACCGGTCTGAACGTTCCATCGGTGCGAAGGTTCCCGTTCAGTTCTGCAGTTCTTCCTTGTGTGTTTGCAGGGTTCTCCGGGTCCTCGTGGTTCTGCCGGCCCCATCGGACCAGCCGGAGTCCGGGTGAGTACAGACGGGGTGGGGGGCTGGTTTTAACGGGGTCTCCATGAAGCCTTCAAAACCTGAACGGTACCAGGTTCAGGTTCTCAGTCTGGATCTTTTTGCTTCCAGGGCCCTCCAGGAAAGGAAGGATCGACGGGACCCAGAGGCCCCGCGGGGCCCATGGTGAGAGTTTTACTGGTTTTGACTCATCTAAGGCCCGAGGCGAGGCGTTTGAGTGCCTTGCTCAAGGACAGGAAATATTGAACACATTTAAAAACACACTTTATCTAAACTCACGATTCTATCCGTTCTGTCTGATAACGCAGCGCTTCTCCTCTCTGTGTCCTCGCAGGGACCTCCAGGATCTCCAGGATCCTCGGGTGGTGCAGGAAAACCAGGAAACCCCGGAGACTCCGGTACCCCTGTAAGTGTCCTCGCCGTCACGGCCACTAGCTGCGGTCTAAATGTGGGTTTTTTTGTGACAACTGAACCGTCGTGGTTCTTCTGTTTTCAGGGCTCTCTGGGTCCAAAGGGAGACAAAGGAGAGAGAGTGAGTACATCTGAACTTCTTCAGACGAAGATGCTTCACTTTCATCTTCCAAACCTTCAGAGCACTCCAGTTGTTCCTGCTGCCGTTTCTGAGGAGCTTTCTACACATTTTAATCTCTGACTGTCTTGAGTGAATTAAAGAAAATGTGATTTTAGGACTCAACATTAACTCACGTGTTAGGACGAGTTCTTGGTGTACTTGTCTCTCAGAGGATCACATCAAATCTTTTCAAAAAGAGAACCTCTGTTTTTATGCAAGTGCTCATGGGAAATGTAGTTCCCGACACACAAGAAGCTCCACAGAGAAAGTGAAACTAAACTGTTTAAAACAGAAAGATGTTAGAAAATCACACCAGAGTGAAAGTAAAGGGAAGTAATAAACCTCAGCCAACGGTTTGTTAAAGTTTGGTTTGACTCCGCCCTCTTTGTCCTCAGGGAGACTTTGCTCCTCAGAACATGATGCGCTCCATCGCCAGGCAGGTGTGCGAGCAGCTGGTCAGCGGTGAGTCAGCGAACGTTTTTCTTCTCTCGTGATGACGACGAGTCCAGAAAACTCAACTCTCCTCCTTCCGCTCTGTCGTTTCAGCACAAATGTCTCGCGTCAACACGCTGCTGAACCAGATCCCCAGCGGCATGCAGCGCAGCAACAACCCGGGCCCTCCGGGGCCTTCGGGGGCCACCGGCAGGCAGGGGCCCCGCGGAGAGCCCGGCACCACGGGAAGCAACGGTTTCCCGGGAAGTCCGGGTTCACCGGGCCAGTCGGGAGAGAGAGGTACGACGAGGATGTTTTTATCTTCATGAGGAGAAATAAACCCAGACCGGAATTATGAATTATGATGAATTATTATTCATTAATTATTAATTATTATTTTATATTATTTATTATGACTTATTATTATTTATTATTTTATATTATTTATTATGACTTATTATTATTTATTATGACTTATTATTATTTATTATGACTTATTATTATTTATTATTATTTTATATTATTTATTATGAATTATTATTTTATATTATTTATTATGACTTATTATTTATTATTATTTTATATTATTTATTATGACTTATTATTTATTATTATTTTATATTATTTATTATGACTTATTATTTATTATTATTTTATATTATTTATTATGACTTATTATTGTTTATTATTATCTATTTTAAAAGATGCTAACGAGGCTTCAGCGGTAAACGCTCTGCTTTTCTTTGTCTTTATCTTAGCAGCACCTCACCGTTACGCTGAATCACGAACAGGAACGCCATAATTCCCCGTTTTGTCGGCTAAACGTTGTTGCTACGTACATCCTGTGTGTTTCTCCTCTGTTTCCTGTAGAGAGATATCGATGCTTTTTCCTTTCATTCTGTCCGTTAAACCCTCTTTATTGATCGATAACTTTAACATCGTGTGTGATGCTGCGTGTTGCCTTCAGGTCCCGCAGGAGAGAAGGGCGAGCGAGGATCGTCAGTAGTGGGACAGAAAGGACCGCGAGGACCTGCTGGTACGTCTCTGACTCTGTGTTATAAATGTGTTATTAAGAATATATAAAGTTTATTAAGTTTATTAAATATTAAGTTTAAAAGTTCATATCAGAGCTGATGGATTCATGTTTTATTGCCAAACGACCCAGAACACGACCGGATTATGAGGAAAACATAAAGTAAATTAAATCTTTTCTTTTTAAAGTTTTGCTGCCAACTCTCAGATGTCAGAGGTTCCCTGAATGCACCGACAGAGAGTTTCATTTTAAATAAAGACGAGGTTGACTAATATATAACTTCAGAGATGTGTTGCTGTCTGAAAATCTAGACTTCAAAACATTTGTTATTAATTTTCATTAACAAAAAGTTAAAAAAACAAAGTTCACTGATAAAAACACTATTTACATGTCTAGTGATTTTACAAAGGACAGTCTAAATATTGATCAGCCACATCACATAGTTTACAGGATATTCAACCTTTGTTTCTGTTTAATGTATTTAATACTGGACTTTATTTAAAGGGTTTGTATGAAGGTAATAAAGTAGTTTATGAACATGAGACATGAGTTTACAGTTAATTAGAATCCTCTACAGCGGAGGAAGGTTTACGTCTCCTTCAGTCTGTGTTCACATCTCTGAGTTACACTCCTCGTCTTTTTCATTCTTCACAGTTTGTTTGTTCTTCTGGTGTTTCAGAGAATAAACTCCTCACGCTACGAGTAATAAACCGAGCTGAGCCACTAAATCCTGATTATTGCCCCAAAACCAGATCGTTAAAGCTGAAAGCACCTTTAAGTGAAGCCTGAACCCGGTGGAGGTGTTGCGCTTCACATTCTTAGATTAAGATTCACATCAGAGCTCAAAGGTCCTGGATCAGGAGGAAGAGGAAGAGGACGGAGAGGAGGAGACTCTCCGTGTCTAGACATCACACGGAGAGGAGTTTTAAATTAATGTCTTGCATTAACAGCTTTCTAGAAAACAACAAGTATTTCCAGAGTGCGATGACTCAGATGATCTGGTTTGGTTTAGAGATGGTGAAACACCCCCTGATGTTCGGAGATTACATCATTTCAACTCATCTCGGCTTAATAGAATGTTCTCTATTGTTCAGAAACGATCGTAAAATATGAAAGCTCCACAGACCTGAGAAGGTCTTTCAGACCAAACTATTATTTATTTGATTAATTGTTTTAAAGTTCCTAAAGCCAACGTCATGAACGTCCCAGCGGCAGAGATGAGCCTCCGTCCTCTGAGTAACGGTTGTGACTAAAGGGTTCTTTCTGGTTTGTCCCGACATGAAGCCCTGCTGTGAACGGAGGGAGCCGATCACGAGTCCGCTCCCTCGTTCGTTAGTCAACGTGTGACAAACAACGCTTTGTTGTTCCTCCACCAGGTCCACCAGGAGAAAGCAGAACAGGACCCGCGGGCCCTTCAGGCGCCGCCGGACTCCGCGGTCCCCCCGGACGTCCAGGACACGCGGGAGTCCGCGGACCCCCCGGACCTCCTGGATACTGCGACTCCTCTCAGTGCGTCGGTATTCCGTACAACGGGCAGGGATACGGAGGTACGTAGCACCACCAGCATGCTGCTCATGATTCAGCTGGTTCTTCATTTTTTGGAAGGAGCACGTCCGGCACTTTGAGAGAGAGATGCTTGTTTTCTGTCAAACGAGAACGCGGGTCCAGTGAAGAACCAGCAGGTTCAGGTCGGGTTAGCCTAGCTTAGCACAAAGACTGGAAGCAGGGGGAAACTGCTAGCCTAGCTCCATCAAAAGAGGACAAAGTACATCTTTAAATCTGATTTCTGAAATGTGTCTGAAGAATCTCGATCAGAATGTTTGTGATTTAAACTTTTAATATTTGGTAAATAAACATGTTTATATTAATACCAAACACCTGTTCAGTGAACAAGATGCAGCATCTTCCTCTGGATGGAGCTAGGCTAGCAGTTTCCACCTGCTTCCAGTCATTGTGCTAAGCTAGGCTAAACATGGAATAATCCATCCGACGTCGGTACTTTCATCCCTCACACACATCATCCGTCACACTGCGTCGAAAACAATATCAATAATATTAATGTTCATATTCTGCCGTAAATATAAATGTTAAAAATAATCTTATTATGGAGATGTGGCATCTTTCGGGGCTAAATGCTCTCGTTGGTAAAGACTTGTTCTAGGTCGGATCATTGTTGACTCCAGCGTGCTCCACAGTTACACTACGTACTCCATCAGAGAACAACACTGGATACAAGTCAACCCTCTATGTAGCTGCCATCAGTGTGTGTGTGTGTCGGGGCTCTAAGACAGAAAACAAGGATCTCCCAAAGTGTGGGCCTGCTTCCTCTTCTCCTTGAGGACGGATGCATGCGTTAGAAGAACGTGACTAATCGTTTTAGAAGCTCAGAAGTATTTGAATTCTCTGTCTCCTCTCTTGGACCTGACTGACACCTTCATCCTTCTCTCGGCCTGTTCCAGGTTCACAGTAGACTTTCTATGTGCTGCTTTCACTGACTCCCTGAACACAACACACGACACATCGCTCACACGCTCTCGAGCTGCTTTAGGAAACGGATTTACCAGCCGAAGGAAAAACCTTTAACAAAAACACACAAGTCAACAACAACAAAGAGGGAAACTAACAGCGACTCACAAAGCGCCGACCCGTCGAGTGGCCTGTTTGCAGCTTGACGCCAAAGACCAAAAAACGCAGAAGCGTTGTGTTCGGTGGAGGAGCATGCACCCAACAACAACAACAACAACAACAACAACAACAACAACAACAACAAGCCGATACTAACAAAGGTGGATTTGTAGCAGAGAACCAGCAGCAGCAGCTCTGTTAACAGCATTTCTCTTCAGTGTAAATAAACTAATTCTTTCCTTGTAAATGATCTTTGAATCACTACATTTAGTTTTTAACATCTGCAGTTTGAAAGCTTGAGCCGTGCAAACCAACAACCTGCTGCTTTGCTGAATGCCAAAGAAAACGCCTCTTTTTATTTTGACTGATTTATTATTACCCGTGTGTTTTAAACTGCTCAGGGCCTCTGAATCACTTCTGCACATGTGACCCCCGAACGTTTAGATCCGACACTTTTTATATTTCTTTTATTTGACTTTTGTTCTCCCCAAAAACCAGCTTTACTGTCTGTAAGTAGTATATAAAAACACTAACAATGCAATCCCAACCAAGTCTGGTAGAAGTTAACTTAGAAATGTTTTATTTTGTGAATGAATGAAACAGCACTGAGGTGTTTAGGAGGAGGGGGGCGTGTCCAACCTGAGGCCCCGCCCACTAAAGCTGGCAGTTTGATTGGTTCATTGGCGGTACCTCCTCGGCCAACCATCCCAGTTTAGATGCTCTCCTTATTTAGCGTTCTAAAGCTCTTTAAGCATCAATAATAAAAGGAAAAGTATCCGGATGTGTTATGAAATCTTATCCGGATTAGTTTTTTTACAATTAATTGTTTGTACGATCAGAAAGAAACGATGAGAAGCAGAAACCAGAGAATGTTTAGCGCGCTGGTTGATCTAAAACATTAGTTAAGATACAAATAAATTAACAAAACTTCAGAACGCAGCTTCTTCCTGTTTCAGAAGACTTTTTAATTTGAATTAGCGAGTGAAGATTTGGATGGACACGCCCCCTTTCTCCCTGCTCTCCACCGCTATCGGTGCTTCAGACAAACTAAACAAAGCTTCAGCCTGGTGGGGTTTGTGTGCATGTTAACGACACGATGAGAAACCTTGTGCTCAACTGGCCCAAACGATATCTCCGAGCAGGCCAGTATCCTCCTGAACCCGACAGCCGGGTAGCTCCAGACCCAGAGGAGGACGAGCTGTCGCAAAACCAGCGTCGAAAGAGGTCGCTATCAAGACGGCCATCCAGCAGGCTCACGTCTTAAGAACCAACTCCTTTTTCTAATCATGTTCAACCTGTGTTTTGGATTTCTGCACATTATACACACATACAATGTAAAAGGGGGTTTGACACCTCGACTTTTTTTTATTGGAAAACACCTTTAAATGTCTTCAAACGTATGTGAATATTCATTGTTTTGTAGCAGGTTAAGCGGTTTGAATGGAGGGGAGAAATGTTAAGAATCCACCAAACAACAAAGAGAAACCTGTGATCTTTCTTTTTCCACTCGTCTGTTCTTTTGCTTGTAACATATTTGCATCCGGTTTGCTGTAACGAAGCTGAAGGAAGCAGAGAGAGAACGTTCACAGCTCATCAACGTTAAACACAATCACGGAGGTTCAGTTTCATTACGGCAGTTAAACAGCTTTCATTTCGTATCTAGACTTAATATTTATCTGTTTTTCCTTTTATTCCGTCACAGCTCATTTTAACAAAGAAAGGTGGAATTGCATGTCTGTGGTGTATATTTAGTAGATGTTCTTTTGTTGTTTTTTTTTGTTACATTTCATATTTTTGTTTTAAACAGAATATAGTTGTTTGTCATTCTTGTCATCTTCTCAGTATCGAATGCAGTCAAAAAAAAACCTGCGTGCAAGACTATGGAAGCGGTGTTGCTGCTTCATGTTTGAACTGCAGATTGTGAATTCCAGCCTTATTTTCTTATTTATTTCTGAAAACAGAAGAGGCATTTTTCAATAAAACTACTGAAAATGTAAACTTGTGTGTGTGTTTTTGTGAGACGGTGACTTTCCACTAACGCAACGTTTATTAAGCTCAACTTAATGCTGCTTTTAACTCAACTACAGGGAAAGATTGTTCTTTTTACTTCACTACATTCATTAATAAAGTGTATATGAGCGACTCCTCTGGTTGTATAGAAGTCTATGAGAAAATGACTCTACTTCTCTCTTGATTTATTACCTCAGTAAACATTGTAAACATGAGTTTATGGTCTCAATCTCTAGTTTCAAGTCTTCTTCAGTGCAGCATGATGTTCATTTAGTAAATGACGGTAAATGAACGTGTTCACTCACACACTGATTGAAGGCGCTGCCATGAACGTTGCCACCTGCCCATCAGGACCGTCGTTCACACACCGGAGAGCGTTTACGGGAGTGATTGAGGGTCAAGTGTTGTCCAAACACACGGACACGGACGAGGATCATCTGATTAACGGACCACTGACAAGTCTCCCCTCTACCATCAATGTTTAATGACCTTCACCACATGGTATACTCTGACTATTTTCATATTTATTTACACTACAGTATGACTTTTCTCATCATATTTTTGGACATACCATACTATGAGCTACAGACGGTACACATGGACGCCCTGCAGCTCAGACGGAAGACAAACCTTGATTGAGTAGAAGTTCAGCATGGAGAGCGCGCCTCTGTCTGCGTTATGTTCTACGTCTCTGAGGGGAAACACCTTCCTGGAGTGGAAACTTTAAGACAGACATAAATTGTGCAGTCAGGAAATTGGAAAGTGTCTTAAAAGTGTTCTCCTCCGCCTCTCCGAATACTCGCTTCTTTTTCTTTTTACGACCCTGAACTCAGGAGCGGCTGAGGATCGGCTCACTTCACTGACCCCCGACTCACTCGCTGCTATTTTCTCTCCGGATATTTTCCCCTCAATCATTCCCACAAACACGACGCTTAAAGCCGAGCACACGAGTGAGACGCAAACATCGCCACCACGGAAACACCTCGTCACCAGCGGTGAGATGAGTCCACTCAAGCACGACTCATCTGTAGCTGTAGTTTATGAAATACAAATAGAGTTATTTTACTGGTTCTCGACTTCAAAATACTGAAGATTAACTGTTGAAGGAAAAGGAAAATATCCAGCGTGCAGCAACACGTGTGATTGTTGCTGAATGATGCTTTGATTTAAAGCTGCAACGACAGAACGATGCTGCAATTTATTACTTCATTTAGTCTGAAATAGGTCTTTGGTTCAGTGTTCATTCAAATCTATTTAGGTTAAGCCTTCAACAAATTTAAGAAGATATAAATAAGAGACATTTTGAAGAACTTTTTGCCACAAAGAACAAATTCTTAGCTGATTTAAAACAACTTTACTTCAGACTCTAAACTTATTTTACTAGAGCGCATACGATCGGTCAATTAATCTGCAACTATTTCAATAGTCGAGCCGTTTAAGTCATTTCTGAAGCACAATTGTCAGAAATTAGCAGCTTCTAGCTTCTTAAATATGAGGATTTGTGTCATATATGACAGGAAATCCAATACCTTTTAGGTTTTGGGACTTTTGTTCACATAAAACAAAGTATTTAAAGACATCACTTTGGGAAGCTTTTAGGACCATTTCATCAACAGATTCTTTGAGAGATTAATCTGCAGTTTCATCAATAATGTGCAGCCTACGTGGATGATGTGTGAAGGCCTGACAGAGTCTTCTGATAGTTTGTTGAAGACTAAAGCGGAGGTTTTTCCTCACGTCTCGAGCAGGTCGGTGAAGCATCTGAAGAAAAGGAACCTTTAGTAGTCTGTGGTGTTTCTAATCAGAAACCTCCGGAGGTCTAATTGGAACGGGATGAAGAAGGCGGAACAGCCGTGTTCCTTCCTGGAGCGGCGAGCTTATCAGCAGCTTTGAAGTTTGAACCTCACATATAGAAAAACACACGAGATGCGATCTTTGATGGTGGCGAAACTCAAAACATATCTGAGCACGATGAAATGTTTTGAGGTCAATTTTCTCTGCGTCTGCTGGCGACTGCAGGTAATTATGAATAAAGTTAAAACTGCACGCACGTCCCTCTGATCCTGCCGAGCGGAAACGTGATTCAAGACCAAACAAGGACCCGAGGAAAGGACACTCGATATCCTGGAGGTCAAAGGTCACTGGTAGCCTTTATCTTACACAAGTAGAGTCATGACTCTACAAATGAACACCACGTTTCCTATAAACGCTGTTGTTTCTGGTTTCAAGTGAATCCTTTCCTGTTAACTTTGCTCGGATCAACATATTTTAAAAGGGTTATTTTTCTCCATCTGCCATCAGGACAAAGTCTGGACGCTTTAGCAGCGACGCCCTCTTTACAGACTCATTCACTGAAGGGTCACGGTTTCATTTATTGTCATTGTACAACAAAGGATTGCGCAACGAAATGCAGTTTTAGTCCAATTTTGCTACAAGAGGAGAACAAACGAAAAGGGAAAACTATATTATCTGGTGGAGGATGAATAAAGGAGCCTCAGCCTGATAAAGAAGCTGTTCTGAAGTCTGCTGGTTCGGCCCCTGATGCCTCTGTAGATTGGTGACAAGAGGTGCCTGCAAAGAGCTCAGAGGATATTAAATACATAGAAAACCCACCCAGCCACAGCTGGTTCACTCTGATAACAAAAGATTCACACCATTACATTTAGTGTTTTGTCAACAAATTGTTTCCTGTATAAAATGTCAGCTCCATCACAACTTCCTAAAGCCTGAGGCGACGTCTTCAAATGTGTCTGAACGGGCCAGAAGCCCAAGATAACGCCAGCAGACTGACAGCGAGAAAGAAAAGCAGCAAATGTTCACAGCTGAGAAACTTTAAGTGAGAGACCAGCGAGTGTCTAACTGTGTCTGGACTTAAACTGCAAGCTGAAGTTCTGCAGAGTTGATACGAATCATCGGTGATGGACGGAAGTGTTTGGAAGCTGCAGGTCGGAGCTCCGCCTCCTTCTCACATCTAGTGAAAATAATCAAAGAGTGACGCCTCGCTTGTCAAACGAGGAACTTCTTTTGATAGATGGAGAACAAACACTTTCTGTTCTCAGCTGCACAGAAGGAACCCAAATGATCTGGAACATTTTTACACAATCAGACCAGATTCGTTTGACCTCTGTGTGTTGGGGGGGGGGGGGGGGCAGTGTTTATACGTCGCTGTTAAGTGCAATAAAAACTCTTCTTCCAGCTCGACTTTTGAGGCTCTTAGCAGAACTATAAACTCAAGGAGAGCTTAATGCCGGCCAGAGATGACCTCATGGAAAGTCTGGCATACGGTGCCGGTTTTGCTCGGTTTGAGGTGTCCCACCGCCCCCCCCACTGTCCAGACCCACAACACACCAGTATCACTCCGGTCCACCGCGACAATATTTATGGAAGGAGTTCGTCTCGGTGGGATTAACGCTGTCAGACTCACCGAGTGCTGACGATGCGGGATGGAGACAACGGGACAGCGCGGATTAGTGCGCCGGTATTTCACCGCGGCAGAGATGATCTCATTGGCTGATTCCCAGCCGGCGGGAGTCGAGGAACCAGTTTACGCCGGTACGAGTGCATCAACGACAGTAAATCTTCACCCACTGAGGTTTAAAATCAACTACTAAATAGACTATTTAAACATAAATAAGGTAAAGTTATTTGATTATTACATATATTATATGACATGTGCTGATGTTTATTTATTTGCACAATTTGAAATATAAAATGCAGGAAGAGGCAGAAAGCCGAGTCCTCCATCTATATAATATTACAATATCACAATATTACAGAGAACATCTAATGAATATGCATAAGTTATGACTACGTCAAATATTATTGACAAGATGTTTTTACAAGATATGAAATATGACAATATTGTACTTTTTACCAAAGTATAGTTTTGAGGAACTTGTACTTTAGTGTTTCTGCTGCTTTATACTTCTGCTCTATAATTCACTTTTTGCTGCTCTACAGTTCACTTTCTGCTACGTTCCTCCTCCACATCGTTACCTTCTGACTTCCCTTCACACACACTGTGATGACAGTGAGCCGCTGTTCAGCCAGCGAGGACACTTGTTGTGAGATGAAGCTCACTGCGGTCAGTGTTTTCCCTCCTAAACGACCTCAAACATCAGCGTGAGTGGAGCTCTCAGACACGCTGCTGCTGACTCGGCGTTCAGCGGGCGACGTCGTCATGTGTCGCTGGAATATCATGAAAACTCATCAGGAAGAAAAATGTGATCTGTTCCACAGAGCGAACACGACAGCAGCCCCGCCTTACAAGGGAATCTCACCGTGGTGCCTTTGAGCAAGGCATTCAACCGTGAACCTTTGTGAGCAAAAACTGTAGACGGTGAATCACTCTCGAGGTTCATCAGGTTCAAATCTGACTCCTGAGTTTCTGCAGCAAACTGCTGACCAAACATTTGCCTCACTGACAATAATGTGTGTCAGTATAATTAATGTTTGATAGTTTTTAATTAAACGCATTAAAAGCCATTATTAGACTTAAACCTGTGAGCGAGGTGCGGCTGAAAGCTCCGGAAAATACCAGTAAGTGGACCTTGATTTAAAATGTTCTGGTCAAACTATTATTTTCAAACTCAACTAATAAACATATATAAACATATATTAAAAATGTTATCAAGATAGCATCCTAGATAGCATCATAAACAGACAATAGACCAGAACATGAACTGCAATATGTTGTGAATATGCTGATAAACAATAATAATGCCACATTAATGCCACATTTTAATATTAAACTTCATTAACTGTATATATCAAGTGTTTGTACACAGAGTTAAAGGAATCATAAAGCATTCAGACAATATGAATAATAATTTAAGCAGCATTTAGTTTAGTTTATTAACAGATATAACACACATTCATCTTCTTTAAACAGCGTGTGGACTGAATCTAAACTCAATCATCACTGATGAGCCGCCAGGACTTCCTGTATTTTCTCTTTTCTTCTCATTCTTTGTCTTCTTTAAATGAATCCTCTGTATTATTTCTCGTACTGTGACCGTATTAAAAGTGAGAGCTTGATTGATCTTCATCACCTGACCTCGTCTTCCTCTCTGATCCGCTGCTCGTTAGCCTCACACACACACACACACACACACTTCAGACGGATGAGACGCAAACACAACCTCATCATTTGGCGACACACATCTGTAGCAGAGTGTGAACAGCTGGAACAATCTGCTTCTCGACACACACTTCATGTCACACACTAGAAGATGAAGGCGTTTAGGTAAAAGAAGAAGGAAAAGAAAAGTGAGTTTAAAGGAAGAACGTTTGGTATCAGATCAAAGTTGTTGCTTTAATGAAATAAAGTTGAGTTTATGTAAAACAAAAAGCTGATTTAATGACCATTTCAGCCTCAATCTTTCCAATAAATCCACATTATTCTTTCAACATTATCAGCAGCTGGAGCTCTGCAGTGAGGATGAAATAGTTTTCCACACATGCACGCACCTCGTGTTATTTATTTGGGAGTTAAATCTGCTGAAAGTCAATTCATCAGCGTAATAAAACTGCTCGAGGCCCAGAAGAAAATGTCTCCTGGCGACTTTGAGGACCGATAATCTTTAACGAACTTTACCCTAAATGAGTCGAGCCGGCGGCTGCAGCTCGTCCAAAGAAAAGTCCGACGACTTCCAGAGGAAATAAAATAAAAGATTAGCTCAATGTTGAGATGTGTTTTCCAGCAAAACCACGAGCTCCGAATCTGATAACAAGGCCCAGCAGTCTGCTTCAAATCCTGTTTCAGTTCAGGTTTGTGTACGACACCGTGAATGATTTTATTCGGCTGAGAAGACGTTGAGCTGAATTTGTGTGTTTGAAACAACGCCGACGGTCGTCATCGAGAACAAATCGTACAAATCTCACTCACAACACGTCTATAAAAACGTCTCAAGTTCTTCTGTTTCATTTGTTTTCACGGTTGCATGTTGGCTGTTCTTTTATTATTATTATTTATCGTAACCACTGGAAAGTACTTTTGCAAAAGTACTTTGCTTATGAACAATTTTGAGGTACTTGTACATTAATATCTCCATTTCACATGAAAATAATTTTCATCTAAAACTAGTTATTCTGCATTTTAACATTTAACATTCCAAACATATGACGAGGCCCCATCACAATAATCACAATAATCTCTTTATTGTACCATGTGTGACCTCGATCATTTTGACCTGATAGACGTATCTTTGATAAAGATCGCAAAAGACCAACAAGTCAAAGTGGACGTTTGTCACGTAACATTCGTACTTCAGTAACTTTCATCGTCTTTTCCTCAACCTAAAGAGTTGTGTTGCCTCAACCTAACAGCTGTTTGCTGTGTTTTTATTTTGTTAAATGAGGAGTAACCTCTTCATGAGGATACGTTGGTGTATCACAGCCTGATATCTCGTCTTCCTCTGAGCTATTGAGCTCCATTAAAACACGTCAATGAGCCTCACTGTCGTCAATGAAATACCCACTAGAGCACCAAATGTGAATTAATCCGCCGCTGAAAATAGTCCCCAACTAACACACCAGTTGTCCTGTTTGTGTGATAAAAACGACATGGTCTGTTTGACTCTAAATGGACCATCATTTACTAAATGAACATCATGCTGTATTGAAGAAGACTTGAAACTAGAGATTGAGAACATAAACTCATGTTTACAATGTTTACTGAGGTAATAAATCAAGAGAGAAGTAGAGTCATTTTCTCATAGACTTCTATACAACCAGAGGAGTCGCCCCTGGTGGACACTAGAGAGAATGCAGTTTTAACACATGAAGCATTTGTTTTTTTTCAGGGAATTAAGAGCAGTTTAACTTTGCTTTGTTTTTAACACTGGTATTGGATCGGTATCAGGAAGTAAAAAAGTGTTACGGGAACGTCTCTCTAAGAGAATAAGACTTTTTAATACCTTCTCAGGACATGTTTTGAGAATTTCTGTGCTTTACAAGACTTTTTAATACATGCTGATACCCAACACTTATATTTAATGTTTGTTTTCATGCAGGTGAGCAATGCACACATGAAGGCGAGTTCAAAGACACATGGAGGACTTTGTACATGTGGTAACTGGTATATTTGATGAGCGAGCTGGCTTATAAACAAAAGCAACGAAACCCATCCTACATTGAAAATTCTTCTGCAGCTGAAACCTTCTCCAGGTTTCGGGGTATTCGAGGAAAACAGCTGGATTCTCTTCCTGCAGTTGTGTTTAATGAGATTTAGTTTCCAGCTCACATAGTATTAACACAGCAGCTCATATAAACGTTGATATTAAACAAATAGGGAGCATTTAATGGCCGTGTGTTTTGTCCATAATCTGAGGCTGAGGTAGACAGAAATATTTTCCACAAAGAGAAACTGGCAGTTTGAGTGCTTAGGCCGTCATGAAGTCAGCTCCACATGGATGTTTGTTTTTGCATCGTGACGGATTCACTGAGCGGAAAACAAACCGTGACAATAGGTCAACACAAATAACATTTTACAACCAGGAAGTTATTCACGGTGGCTTTAAAGCCAGGAGGAATGATTTGTTTTTATCATCTGGTGATATTGATTAATAAACTCTAAAACTATTAAATGGTTAGACTTGAATATAAATACAGACATTCATGTTCCTCAGAGGATGAACCCTGATGACTTCAGTGATCCTCTGACTTTTCATCTTCATCAAAACTTAAGTTATTGATGCTAACTAACACTACCAACTACCAACTACCAATGTTTCAATTATCAATTAATCTAATTATTATTTTCTCAATTGCAAGAAAAAATAGTTTTCTCTATGAAACGTGTCATCTTCAAATTGTGACCAAGAGAAAACCTGCATTAAGCAATATTTGGGATTTTCAATTTAGTGATTTTGTCGTCGCCATCTTGTTTTTTTGCAACCAGTGAACAGGAAGTGACCATATCTGGACTGAGGAGGAGTGACGTAGAGACGCCGTATACGTCTCTGGTAGAGACCTGTCAATCACAGTAAGCCCCGCCCCTAAAGCATCCCCCAGGGTTAAAGGTAAAAATAAATCCTTGATTAGACTTTTGCCAAAGCTTTATCTAGATGTTTAAAGAGTGCATGAGGCATGCCTTACATGTGTGGTCATTCTAGTATTGAAGGTTCATGAGTTCAAACAGTGAGAAGCAGAGTCATGTTAGTGGAGCTGGTTCCCAGATTCACAGACCATAAAACCTTGGTGCTGTACAAGTCATGTGTTCGTGTGTTGACAGGTGGGCCTCAGTGGTGGGAGGCCAGTTTAGGACAAACCTCCAGCACATATTTACTGGTGCGGCTCAGGTCTGACATGTCGTGTGGAGGCGGCGTTGAATCGCTCTCTGCTGATGTTTTTGGTTTCAGTCCAAATTTGGTGATCTCACCCCGAAGCCACGAAGTGAAACGAGTGTTTCAGTTCCATCAATTCGGAGCATTTTTTGTATTGCGGTCAACAGAAGAAAAAAAAAGCAGTAATTTGTAACCGGAAGGTTTTAAAGTTTAGTAAAATAAAGTTGGTAAACCGTACCGCTAATTTGAAAACATGTGGATTTCAAAGACATCTCTGGTCTTTTTGGTTACATCCATTATCAGTTATTGTTTCCAGCCTCAAGGAACACAAGCGATGTGATTTATATCGGTGTCTGTTTTCACTTTCGCTGCCCGATCAACACCTCTCTCCTCTTTGTGTGTCATTACACACTTTCAGAGGAGCTATTGAGGTGATTAATGATCCTCTTTTCTACAATTCATGGCATATTAGAGATGACTCACGCTCACCAGTGACAAACTGAACTGCATCCAGTGAGCTGGTAGATATTATCTCAAATGATCGGGGTGTTCTGTAGCGTGAAGTCCGCTGCCGCGAACAGAATCCAACCTTTCAATGGAGGAGTTGTTCTGCGCGGTATTCTTGGCTCCGGCCGACCGGCTGTCGGTGTCTCGTGTTCATGTGTAGTTGCCATGCGGAGTGTGAGAGAAAACAACAACAGTGTGGCTGTCGAAACTCGCTGCCAACAGGCAAACAGCCGACCTCCCAGGAGCTGACGGAGTCCAGAGCATCGGTCTGACCGGGGGGACGAACACCTCGAAAAACCCCCCCGATACTCCAGCTGCATCACGGACCGGCCATGGCTTCACTATTTTGTATCCCAAAAAGTGAAATCATATCATTCTAAAGACGTCGTCGTTCACTGTTTCCTTACTATTCATTCATGATGAATCAATAAAAGGCCTTAAACTAAATAAGTGGCTCATTAAGGAGAATTTAAGATTTGTTGCTACTTCCAATTTGGATCAGTCCGTGTTTTTGAAAAGAAACACGGACAAAAGTGTGAAACTGAAAAGTGCTGAGTAACAACGTGTGCAGAAAAGGTTGAGAAACTCACAAAGACGACAAAATCAGAACGTTAGTTCGCAGCTAAACTTTACTTATAAAAAGTAAAACTTTAGGTTTTGATATTTTAAATCTCCTGAAACCCAAAGAAATGTCTCCAGAAAATATGTAAATTATGTTGCAGGAGATTTAAGACTTTTTAAAATTTTAAAATATATTGCTACTTCTAATTTGGATCACTGTCCATGTTTTAAAGAAATATAAACAGCGGTCTTTAGGATTTAATTAAGTGTCCAAAAGAGGCTTAGAAACTGTCGAAAAAGGAGAATATAAAGATATAAAGACATAAAGACGAATGCCATTACTTACTACAAGGACATAATGTATATAATGTATTCTTCCATCAGGGATTTAAAAAAGCACGAGTTCATTATCAGACAGTCATTTCCTCACTTGTGTCCTTTCATTAAGGAGACGAGCTCCATGTGTTCAAAGCTTGTTGTCTGCCCGGTTTCACAATCACACTTTCTGTCTGCGAGTCGAGCTGGAAAACCTTTTGTGTTGCACAACATAGTGCGCAACACTGTTAATCCAAATACAAGAGACAAACACACGCAAACACGACGGTTAAAGACACGCACTTCAGGAGAGAGCGGGTCGCAATCAGGTTCAACCGCAGTTATCAAAATAAAATAATTCTCCCAATCAGCAGTGGACCTGCAAGTCAGCAGAAATGTAAAGAAACTTTTTATCTTTAAGAACAATATTTACTCAGAACTCCTTGAAGGTATTTCTGCGCTCTATTTGTTTCTGTTTATCGGGCTCACAGAGGACACACCTGGAAGTGAGTCTGTGCTGCTCTGTGACTCATAAAGACTCCCGCACATCGTCTGATTGGAGACCAGTTGCATGCAGATATTATCTCCTGAGGGAATATTTCTGCAGAACATTTCTCCTCTTGTTACCTTTTAGGTCTGACTGCCTTCAGCACCGGTCACTTCACACAGCAGAGGAAACCAAACAGCATATTCCTGCGTTGAGTATTGTCTCCGTGTTCATTCGCCTCCTGTTGTCTTTTTATTTCTCACAGGAAGAAAATAAATCTGCAGCTGTGACCAAAAACTCACCCAACGTCTCCTCAAAGACAGCAGATTCACCCCGTTGGTGGAATCTGGTGTCAGACGATTCATTGTGTTGTTGCTTAAAAAGAAAATACAGGGTTCATGTCACGCATTTCCCACTTCATTTCCTGCATCTGTATGCACTCATTTAATGTGGAAATATCTTTATTTATGAAAAGGAAAACTCAATATTCAGGCTCCAGGTGAAAAAACAAAACTATATTGAAATATAACGCAGTAAGACTCTCAGGCATTCTGTATTAATTAAACTATTCATCCCCTTGTACTGTATGGGAAAGAAAAAGAAAAGGTTTCTTAAAAAAAATAAGTTTCCATGAAGACAATCAGAGCTGGAGGCGGGGCAAACTTTGACGGAAGTGTCCACTTTAAAGTTCTCTATTAACGACATTTTTCCACCCAAAGTTTTTTTTTCCACCAAGCTTTTTGGCGCCGCAATAATACATTTTCAGCGTTGCCTTTTCGCAAACGCATTGGTTACGTTTTAACATTGTGTAAATTAACAGGAATAAATGCTTTTTTGAGTCCATCTCCGTGGTAGAAGGAAGCAGGAAGTAGGTGGTGCAACGGGCAAACAGTCCCCCACTTTACGCCGCTGGTTAAATTTCTTATTTGTGATAATAACAATGTGGTCCAATTTATTTTGCATTATTTCACAGAAATGAAGCATCGCTGATTGTGATTAAATTGAGGGCACAGATGCTTTTACTGCCGTTGCACTCACTTCAAATCTGGACTTCAGTATTTTAGTTTAGTTTATTTATTTTGCACAATTTAAACAATAAAATACAAATAAACAAACATAACAGAGATACATCACAGTGCAGGAAGAGGCAGAAAGACAACAATATAATATTAAAATGTCACAATATTACAGAGAACATAAAATAAATATGGATATGAGTGATGATAAGATATGAGTACGTACAATATTATTGACGAGATGTTTTTACAATATATGAAATCTGTAACGTTACACGTTTAAACTGCGTCCACGTCCTCACACTTCCCTTGTTTCTCACTTCCTGTAGCTGCTGTGACTCGTCTGGAATCACACGGTCAGACTGATCGGTTCAGCGTGTTTCACACCGCTGAAATAAATTCCGCTCTGCTGTTATTTACGCGGCTGATAAACATGTTCTCTCTGTCACCGTGTGGGTTGTTGATATGGACTCAAACACCGTGTGAACACCTGTGTGATACCAAACACTCACATATACACAGAGGCACATGATAACATGTCAGGTTTAGACGGATGAACAAGCCACACACACGTTTGTATTTCAGTGCTTGTAAATATGTTCAATCAACTGGTCTCATGTTTCATTTAGGTCATTCCTACATTTCCCAGAAGGCCCGTGACAACCCACTGAGTCATAGGTGTCACCTTCAAGTGGTTTAGGAGCCCAATTTGATTACATGTGGTACAACTTTGTAAGAGAAGTGGCTCACGGGTTGTAGCCTAGGTAGGATTTACTTCAAAAAATATTCTTAATAATAATAATTACTTCTACCACCGTGGCACCAAAATGCAGAAGACACAAATGACTGACCGTTACTTAAAACCAAACATGGTGACGTACGTGTTTGTGATTTGTGATCTCATAATTGAAACTACTTCCATACCATGCATATGATGGACTGGACTTCCCAAAAAAATACAACCCCACAAGTTCAAGGTGAAGGCACCAATATGCCAGAAAAATGTCAGAAAAATGGGAAACAACTTGGGAGTGTTCACGCATCCTTTTCACTCCCACTGCTACACTAGATATATGGAAACGATGCCTAAATGTGTCATTTGTATTGGGTTTGTTACTTGCAGCAGTTCATTAACAAGTTAAACTAGATATTAACAAACTAATAATAATTAGATAATTCAATAATATTGATTAATAAACGTATCAGTGTGAATGTAGCCTTAATCCCGCCAACTAAACTCTGACTGTTTGATTGTTTCTCCAAAAGGAAAAGGAGGAAAGAGCACGAAACCAGACCTATTTAAACCACTAAAGAAATCTGCAATGCATCGGTCTGGAACCCCTAAACTAGATCTAACCCAAAATATAATCCTGAAACCACTCACCCTAAAGGAGCCGGTCCCACTAGAATTAAAAACGGTAGCTTGCCGCCGAGTCCTGCAGGTGAACTTGTCCGTGTCTTTTCCTGGCAAACAGGTACTGAACCTGCGATCGTTTACGGGCGTTTAAAACAAGAAAGTAGACGACGTGTGAATATCCCGTTGGCCTTTTTATAAACGTTGGTCTCGGGGTGACATTTGTGAGGCTGCGTGCTGTTTAACTAGCTTCATGCTGCTTTTGTGACTTTTATTAACTTTCACTCCACATAACAAGGACTTCAGCCAAGTGTGCATGTATGTACTGTGAATATGTGTCCAACTCTGATTCGAGAGGTGATTTATTTGCTTTGAGCAGCAGGGAGACCCAGAAATTTGGGATTTACCACAAAGCAGTGTTAGGTGAAGGGACAATTGCAGAAAAGTGGGTTGAATTGATCTTGAAAGGCTGTGGTTGGCTGTAATGGAGACATTAACTGAAGTGGGGCTCCACCACAAAAGATTTCCCTCAGTTTAAAATGAACCAGCAGAGTATTTCTTTCTCCAGATACAATGAAGGATAATACAGAAACCCAGCGGCAATATTCCCAACGTGAGGCTGGAGGTTATTCTACGATAACTGTAGTCAGACAGCACTTAGATCAAAAAACATCAGCTGGTTGCTTCAAAACTTACAAGTTGTCAGAAAGCTTCAGTTTTGAGCTGAAACAATTAGTCAATTCATCTCAAATGAATTAGAAACAACTCTGATAATAGGTAATAATAGACACTTTAATAACAGGCATATTTAAATGTATCTTATTTGTTTGTTTCTTTATCATATTCTATTGTAAATGTTCATATTTCTAATTATGTATTTATACTATTGTACTGTTGTTATACAAGTCAAATTCCTTCTATGGTCAACCAAACTTGGCAATAAACCGTTTCTGATTCTGATAAACATTTTAGTGACTAAGTAGAAATATAAAACATTGTGTTTTCAGCCACTAAAATCTGATTATTTGCAATAACATCAAAACACAGGACATTTAAATTAAGAAACTTAACCCTAACAACACCGAAACAAAGTTCAAGTAATTTAAGCAATATAATCTCGATAACATCAAGACAACAAAATCATGGCATTTAAACAATGTAAAGTCATAATGTCAAAGCACTAAGTATTTAATTTAATTGAAGCAATACCAATAGATAGATGAATTGTAATTAACTCACAGTATTTGAAGAGGCTTTTTTTCTTCTCCTTCCATGTTTCCTGCGATGATAACCAGCTGATTGTTCTACTTCCGGCCTCCATTTTTGCTGCTAGCTAACTGCTAGCTCAACCACGATAATGGCTGTTAGCAACACTTGAAGTAGTTATTTTGTTTGAAATATTCTCGCTAACTTGTTCATAGTTTTAACGTGGCTTTACAGTGACCGTGTGCATTTGTTTGAAACTATTCTTCAACGCTGATTAAAGGACGTCAGTTTCACCTGTCATCCCTTCAGGTGGACGGTACTGTAGGAGTGCAATACCACGTCCCACCACAACAGTACATTGCGAACCAGAGGGGCGCTGTTTCGCCAATTTGCAGAGACAAACAAAAACTGAAGAGGAAACCTTTTTTTTGTGTCTTTGTTGTCATTCTTTCTCTCCTTTTTGTTGTTTTGATTCTCTTTGTAGTTGCCATGTGTCTTTGTTGTCATTTTGTGTCTCTTTCTATTAATTTTGTGATCTTTTGTGGTTGTTTTGCATCTTTTCATTGTCAGTTTGTGTCTCTTTGTGTCTCATTTTGTCTCTCTTTGTTGTCATTTTGTGTCTCTGTTTATCCATTTTGTGTCTTTTGTGGTTGTTTTGCCACTTTTCATAGTCGTTGAGAGTCTCTGATTCTCTTTGCAGCTGTGCATCACTTTGAATTGTTTTGGTCTCTTTGTAGTCTTTTTGTGTTTCTTTGTAGTCATTTTCGAGTCTCTTCCTGGTTGGTATATGTGTCTTTGCACAGGGTTCAATATACGTATTACAGTAACTCAACATATGTATTAAATGTTTATCCGAGCAGTACATCACACGGTGCAGCTGCAGTGATGATTTATGATCTCTGCGCATACAGCCGGCCTCTCAGCGAGAGCAATGAGCTCATAATGTGTAAATCTGAGCCTTCTTGGCTCCCGTACAAAGATATTGTTATGGTGACGACGACTTAAAGGTGGAAGTACGGCGAAGGTAGCCAGCCAACGGGCCAGCAGCTGCTTCAGATTGAGCCGGTAAGTGATCAAACGAGACGGCCGTGCCACAGAGACTTTACACGTTGTGCTTCCAGAATGGACATGATGTCAGTGGAAACATTTAGTTGTTTAATGAATGGGCCTTTCTCACATTCCCTCCTCCCCTCAGCTGGTCAAACGAGGGCAGAGTCCTATTTGATATGTTGCTGAGAGGTTCAAAATGTCCCAAATCACATCACTAAATATAGGTTCAGTGGGGGAAATAGTGAAAACATTCAGACATACGGAGTATTTCCATCGTTATGGAGGTCGTAACAAATACCGTAACCAAATAAGGTCTTCATTATTGGGGAAAATAGTCTGGATGCATTAAACACTGTGGTTCAACATCTTAAACCGCTCGCTAGGCCAACAAATAAAAATACACAATTAAATCACAATTTTGACACATTTAATTAAACTTCTGCTTGTAAAGAAAATGACTTATATATATATATATATATAAATGTATGTGTTTGTGATCCGTCTTTGTGTTTCCTGAACTACATGCGTTCAAATTCATATAAGTGAGGTTTATTTTGGTTCTTGGTTCTTTTTCAGGACATTCAAATGGAACAGAAGAAACCTGGCTGTTTAAATTCCTGTTTAGATGATCACGAGTGCTCACAGGTGTGGGATCACCTGTGAGCACTTGGGGTTTGATTTGTCATCTCAAGTAACAAAGACTGTTCAGGAACCTTGAGGAGGTGTTTGCTTCTTGGATGCATTTACACTTTTTAAAAAAATATCCGATAGCTATTCAATCGGTTAAAAAAGCGTAACTGTAGTCTAAAAATGGTATTCTGATGGTATGTGTAAGTCTGTAAATAAGTGACATATTTATGTTCACGCTCAGGCCGTAATAAAAGATTACGATGTAAATGCAAATAGATGTAAATCTGTCTAATATTGAGAAATAGACATATATAATCTCAATACGAATATTCAACATCTAGTGTTTAAACCAGGATGTGCAATTTACATATTGTGCAATTTATTCGAAATATGCAGAAGTTATGTTCTAGTTTAAACTTGAATAAAGACAATTTAATAATAACTATACATTTAATAAAGATGGCACTTTTAGGCTTCTTTCCTCCTCAATATATTCGTAAGTTCACAGCAGTCCAGCCAGCTGATCACACCTCCCTTAATTAAAGACTTCAGGCAGACGTTTGAAGTTTTAACAGGAAGCGAGTGTGAAACTGTGAAGGAAACACATTTAATGATGGTGATTATCTGGCAGCAGAATAAAAGCACTTTTGCACCTTTGACAGTTAAAGAAACGATTACTTTGGTTTCTAGCAAAGCCGAGTGGTGTCGCTGAGTCATTCGTGTTGCTGCGGAGGAAACATGTAGATCTTTATTTATTCTGTTTTCAGAGACGCGGGTCGTCCTCAAAGACTCGGGACTGTTTGTGAGAAACCTCTCTGACGTTTGATTGACAGCAGCTCTTTGTTACCGCTGCAGGAGAGGTCAGAGGTCAGATGGTCTGGATGGCTGTGTGCTCTCTGTCAGCAGCAGCCTCGGTGCTGAAACACCAAAAAGCATCCAAAAGCATCCAAAAGCATGATCGGATCATTAGACCAATATGGATTGTATTGGCTGGATATTATGGACGTTGTTGTGTAATAGTGTAAACGGACGGTTGTGATTATAACTTTTATAGTTAAATCCATCATAGTTAAACCACATGCTTTCTTAGAAACAAATAGTTTCAGGTTTTATTGCAGCTTTCTTTATTATGTCACATGATATCAGTTGGCCCAAACATTTCTGAGGGAAAATAAATGGAAAAGTGATTATAACCGGTGAATTAACCTGGTTATGGTATTAAAGAACCCTGATATGACAAAGGAAGGGATAATATATATACTATTATATAAACTAACTAAACATTTAGACACAGTCAGTTCAAATCCAAGTGTCTCTGAGCACCAGAGTCTCTTTAGAAAAACAGCAGGTCTGACCGTCTGCTCCTCTCAGTCCTGGTTCTGGTTCTCCCGTTGCCTCCCTTCCCTCCAGCGGGTCCAGCAATACGTCCTGGGTCTCCAGCAGCGTGGTGTCGGTGTCGGCTCCCAGAGAGGAGAAGCTCTGCTCCTGGAGGAAGAGGAAGAGGAGGAGGAGGAGGAGGAGGAGGAGGAGATGCTGCTGCTGCTGCCGGGATCTGAGCTCTCCTCCTCCCTCCAGAGCTCCGACTGCAGGTCCAAGGCTGCAGGTGAAGCCGGACCTGGGTCTGTCCACGGAGCTCCTGGATCTCTGCTGGAGGATCTGGGTCTGTCCACGGTGGACCGGTCTCTGCTGGAGGATCTGGGTCTGTCCATGGTGGACCGGTCTCTGCTGGAGGACCTGGGTCTGTCCACGGTGGACCGGTTAGATAGTTCACACTGAAGCAGTACTGTTACTGTTAGTTTACGGTTGTAGCTGAGGTACTTTTATCTATATTCAGTCAGTTTAGCCCAGTGGCTCTCAAACTAGGGGTCGGGCCCCTCCAAGGGGTCACCAGATGAATGTGAGGGGTCGTGAGAAGATTAATGGGAGAGAAGAAGAAGAAGAAGAAGAAGAAGAAGACTGTTGCCTTTTTATTGTTTTTAACTTCTTTGGGCTCAAATGTCTTACGGATGAAATACAAATCCAGATGTTTATGTTGTGTTTAATGGAATAAAGGAAGACGACTCTCACATCAAGCTTCATGTTCAGATGGAGGTAAAACGTCAACAACCTGGAGGTTAACAGCCGGGAGCCTTTGAGCAAGGCGCTCTCCAGCTGTGAGCGTGTGTGCAGCTCCGTCATGAGCGTTCACAGAAAAGACCTCCTGCCGACTCAGCAGTCGTCCTCTGGAAAAACACATAAAACAACCCCCAGCACAGATTAAAGGAAGTCTCTGTCCGCTGTCTGCACCGTTACTCATGAACACACCACCTCCACGTCCCTCAGAGACGCACGGCCATTATCTAAGGAGACTTTAGGACTTTATTTTTCTTTATTTTATGAGATTCAGAAGAGGACGACCTAGATTTTTTCACAGCCAGAACAAATTGCTCCTTTTTATATGTGTAATTATATGTAAATTACCTTAAATTCGTTTTTTACAAACATCATAAACAACTGTTTAGGGTCTTTATTGTCCATTTTAAAGTCTAAATATCTATTTATTTTTTATGTTTGTATTGTAAAGACTGGATTTATTTAGTATTTACTGAGAATTTTCCACCAATGTGGACACGTGAGCCACACGTGATCGCTGTAACCACGAGCATCCATCTGCAGCTCAAACACTCTCCTCTCTCCTGCTGTCAGGCTTTGTTCCAGATGTTGAACCTGCTGCAGGGATCATTGCATGTTCTGTTCGGACGTCTCCTCGTTTGGAGCTAAATAACTTAAACCGGGAAGAAAAGCACGAGACCTGAAGTCCACATAGAGCAGCAATCTGTTGCCCTGACACCTAAAACACATGAAGGTCAAACTATTTACGATAACACTGCTCTGCATATCAAGAACTCTCAACAAAACAATACATCGATGAAGTTCCTTTGAGGACGCAGCTGGTTTATTTTTATCTTCAGAACTGAACATATGCGTATAAAGTAACACATGCGAAAGGTACAAACAAGTAATGAAAGTAGTGTTATTAATGAGCTGTATTAAATGAACTGTTGTGTATAATAAGGAACTCATAAAACTTTACAAACACAAACAGACGTATGGCATGCAGAGGACGCACGGCTCTCCGAGGTGTATTAACACTAAAGGGTGCCTGATGTCTCCAAAATGTCCAGTTTATATAACAACGTATTAGAGCTTAATGATACAATGAGGTTAGATTTACACAGAGGCACAGTCACCGTGTGCTCTCCGTTGTAATCTAAAGTGTGAAACTGTCTCTGTGAGTATATGTATGAGTATATGTATATATCTCTGTATATATTTGTCTCTGTGAGACAAACTCTGGTTTTTAAACCAGCAGGACATCAACCGAGACTCTGAGTCGCTCTCTCCTCAAGTCTTTTCAATAAAAGAACTAACTTTCCATGGAGACCAGACCTCCAGAACAGCCTCAGAGACACACTACCTGCTCAGCAACATGTGGTCTGACTCATGGTTCACTGACGCTGGCTGATTATTCAGGATTCGACCTCACGCTCATCACAAATGGATTCACTGAAAAACATCATGCTGTGTTGAAGAAGACTTGAAACTAGAGATTGAGACCATAAACTCATGTTTACAATGTTTACTGATCAATAAAAAAACGTACTGTATTATTGACAAGACTCCAGTCGACATCTTCGTCCTCTCATGTCGGACTGAGGACAGATTACAGGTCAGGACAGAGCAGGTTAGCAGGTTAGCATGTTAGCATGCTCATTTCAGTATCTCTGCAACACATTACGTGGACATCTTCAATGCACCGTGACCTCCTTCACGATCTGGTGATGAACTCAGTTAATCTCTGAATGTTTTAAGATAAAGATGAGACCAGATCCGACACGTTGCGCCTCTTAATTCAGACTCACAGATTCAAGGAAAAGAAAGTTGAGCTGCTGGGAAATGGTGTGTTATAAAAGCGTATCACTTTGTTATATAACCACACGATGACCACATTTGCAGCAGTTCGATCCAGAACATAATCCTCAACGATTTGAACGCAGCGGTTCCTCAGACAAAACCAGAGTCACTTCGAGACGTTCACTCACTGCATAGTTATGGGTTTTTCCGTGACAGACAATTCCAGTTTCCTCCAAAAATCTGATAAAATAAACAAATTGTCATCACAAGACAAACAAAGCAGAGATTCCGCTCTGAAACCTGTCGTCCTCTCTCGATGAGTAAACCTCTGTCTGGGATTTCCAGGCTCGATAACTTGGTCCACATGCGACGCAGGTGCTGCACGCAGACTCCACAGTCATGGACGGGATCACATGCCACTCATGACGGACGACTTTTCACAACTTAAGTGTGGAACACTTGTCGGCACGTGTTTGACATCAGATTGCAGATTAGATAAAAGAAGTCTGAGGGAGATGAAAGACGTGAATTAAGAAATGAAGAAGAGGAAATTGCAGCTACGTGTTTGTTGTTGTGTTTTATTCCCATGTGTGTGAAGGAGGATAAAAGGAGAATTACAAAAACGCTTTGGTCATTGTTTCTCATGTGTTGACATAATGTGTCCATTAGTCTCTGTGCTGACAGGCTGCCAGCTTTAAGAAACGGTTACCAGATGGCACTTAATGTGCTCAACCTGTGCAGACGGCCGCCTGGTGAAATGGCTGCTTTGGTAAGTTGTGGAGAGGAAGACGTTGAATGACAGTTGGAGCTCTTCAAGGATCGGATGGACATGAAACTATATGCAAGATGAGCTAGAATCATAGACCGTATATAAGAAGTGGACTTAGTCCACCATTGGTTTGTGGACTACAGGGAGTTTGGTAGTTTGGCGGTCGCCATCTTGTTTTTTTGGGAACCAGGAGGGACCATATTTGGAGAAGAGGGTGGAGCTGGAGAGAGCAGCGAGGAACCGCTAGCATCTAGCTAGCTGGATTAGCAAGGTACAAACACAATTAATGTTGACTGATATTAATTACCAGGAAAAACAGACAGCCGACTCTTCAGAGTATCTATTAGTAGAACCAAAGGCTGAACAACGCTGTGGTTGTGAATCTCTAACAGGATCATGGACGTCCGGTTCGCCAACAATACCCACGTCCACATGGAGCGATAACGTTTGGAGACCATGTCAGCTCTTTGCACCTCTTCTCTATTTCTACTAAAGCAAAGCTCTTCTTCTGCTACTGAACATCACAGGCATAGAAATATGAATGAATGAATGAATGAACGTGTAATAAAAACATCTTTCCACCTGTGTGTCCTCAACACGCTCGCTCGTCAATAATAAAATAAACTGACTTTACGACAAACAATGTTTACTTTATAGATTTATCTTTATCTTGTGTTTATGTTGCTTGTTTTTAATGATGTAAAAAACTATCTTTGCAAATTAAAATGTTATGGATTTCCCTTTGCAACAGAAAACACCTGCTAAAAACTGTTTTCTCTGCTATATGAAGCATTTGTTCATGCATCGTGTTGTTGAAGACAACAAGCTGCAGATACGTTCCTGCACTTCTCCACATCTACATACAGTCAGCATGCAAACAGGACTCCAGCATAACAGCGAAGCTGTCTGCCACATGGCAGCGTGACCTTCAGGAACAAGCCAGTCGAACCGTTGAAACAGCAGCTTTGGAGGTTGTTATTTCCCTCAATCTGAAAAGAAATCCTACTTTCAAAGGAAACTCTAATGAGGTTGTCAAAACCAACATCTGGTATCAAAATGTCCCGTTTCTTTAAATCCGAAGACTCGTCCAGACCTGGATCGCCCTGAAAGCTCAGCACAACATTAGTTTAACTCCTGACAGCCTCCACCGAAGACGTTTGACTTCAGATATTCTGACGTGTTTGCATGCTAACGGGCATAATCTCAAATATTTCTACACCCTGGTTCAATCTTCTCCCTTTTATACTTGAGCCAAAACGACCAGCTGTCTGTTTTATGTCACATTAGTCTGCTTTTTTTTACATTTTTTAACAGAAGAATAATAAACAACTGGTGTTGACTGACATCTGTGACCAAACTCAAGATCTCCTGTCAAAACATTTCACGGACTTTATTCCAATTGTGGCAGCCATACTAAACCCACGGAGGAAGAGGAAATACAGAACAGCTCAGCTGAGGTTTTGTTCACTCGGGACACTTGAGACAATCACGATCAGAGCCGGTGATGCAGAATACGGAGATGTTCTCTATTCAGAAGGAACTGGATGGTAAAACATGGAGCAAATCTTAAAGAGGTCTCAGATTTACCTAAAATAATCACACAGACTTGCTATGAGCAGGAGCAGTACAGTTGCTAAAGATGTCTTATTCAGCGTTTGGTTAGCTAAAAACCAAGATGGTGACAGCTAAAGAAACCAAGATGCCAAAAAAAAACAAGATGGCGACGGACTAAAACCGGGAAAACCCAAGATGGCGATGGACAAAACCCAAGATGGCGATGGACAAAATCCAAGATGGCGATGGACAAAACCCAAGATGGCGATGGACAAAACCCAAGATGGCGATGGACAAAATCCAAGATGGCGATGGACAAAACCCAAGATGGCGATGGACAAAACCCAAGATGGCGATGGACAAAATCCAAGATGGCGATGGACAAAATCCAAGATGGCGATGGACAAAACCCAAGATGGCGATGGACAAAACCCAAGATGGCGATGGACAAAATCCAAGATGGCGATGGACAAAATCCAAGATGGCGATGGACAAAAATCAAACCGGACGCATGGGTTTGGACATAGATTATGAGGAGCAGAACCAACCAATATAACATCATTTCTATGGACGCACATTCATCCCTCCAGCAACAGAAAGAACCAAATGAATTCCTTCGATAGCAGCGTGCGTCCCTGCAGCTGTGAGAACATAAATCAATAACGACCTCATGCACACAAACGTAGTAACACATGTAAACAATGCATTGGTCAGAATAAAGCACACACCCAGATGCTGTTTCAGCACTCTCTTATTAGTCCCCTTTTTGAAATTATTTTAAACAAAACCCATTAAGTTTAATGGTTTGCTCTTGGCCTTCTTCAGCCGTCCTCCTGACACTCGCCTTGTTTTGATTCGCATCCCGCTGGGAGTCTCTCCTCGCCATGTGCACACGCAAAACCCTCAACAACAGGGTCCCCGAAAAAATGGGAACAGAGTGAAGATCAAAGCGGCTTCTGACCTCAGACAAATAGAAACAGCAGAAACAAAGGAATTAAAGCGCTTAACTTCGTGTTGAAATAGAACTTACATTCAATAACACAAATGCTCTGATTATAATACACTGAAATGACTTTAGTTCAATCAAGAGAGACTTCATTTAGAGTTAAACAATAAGTTATCACATGTATGATGGAGGCTGGAGGTAAGAAGTGGACGTAGTCATCGTGACGTCGCCCGTTAGTTTGTGGACTGTCGATTTGAAGCCTCGAGTTCGTCGCCATCTTAGATTTTGTTGGTCGCCAACTTGTTTTTTGCAACCAGTGAACAGGAAGTGACCACATCTGGACTGAGGAGGAGTGACGTAGAGACGCCGTGTACGTCTCTGGTAGAGACCTGTCAATCACTGTGTAGCCCCGCCCCTAAAGCATCCCCTGCTTTATGGTCTGTTTGACTCTAAATGGACCATCATTTACTAAATGAACATCATGCTGTATTGAAGAAGACTTGAAACTAGAGATTGAGACCATAAACTCATGTTTACAATGTTTACTGAGGTAATAAATCAAGAGAGAAGTAGAGTCATTTTCTCATAGACTTCTATACAACCAGAGGAGTCGCCCCCTGGTGGACACTAGAGAGAATGCAGCTTTAACACATGAATCATCGGGTTTCCATCTAGTCTGGTATTTTTTCCTGAACCTAATGTTCGTTTTGTTTCCTAAACCAACTGTACGTAGTTATTTTAAAACCAACAATGATATTTTTCCTCAACCTAACTTATGTTTCGTAACGTAATGACAGTTGGTGTCCCTCTACACGAGTTAGATCAGTTTGCATCCGTCTTCTTTGGACTTCTTGTTTTAGACTATACCTCCAGTTCTTCAGAGGTTGTTACATCTGTGTGACACATGAACAGCTGGTTCAGAATCACGACGGCTGTTTGTCAGAGAGAACAGGTCCGTTCAAACAAACACAACCTGAGATTCACTTGTAACGAGACAGTGTGTTTAACAGCCTGTGACACATAGAAGACACAACGTTTGAACATCGACAACATCAGAAACACAAATGAAACACAGCCAACTGTGTCTTTGTCCGGCAGAAGCTCGAGGATCCGACAAGAAAGATGGAACAATTATTTAAAGGTATATAGACATTTAAAACATAATCAATACGACTCATAATATAATAATACATGATTAATAATACTTCATTCTTTCTTTTATCTATTATCTTTCACAAAAATGTACGTTTTAATGAAAGAAAGAAATGTTTTTTTGTACTTTTCTAACATGATAAGCATGAAAAGCATTTGTTTCATAGTTTCTTTCATTAAAAAGCACATTTTTGTGATGAATGACAGATAAAAGAAAGATAAAACAGTGAAAGTCTGTATATGAAATCAGGTGGGTGAGGAAGCAGTTTAATACTTTAAAAGGATTCAAATCATTCTCTGCTCTCCATCATTGAAAAATGTATGAAACAACATCTTCATGCAACGTCAGACATCTGCTCACAAAACAAGACACGTTTAAGAGCCTGTTCAATGTCGTGAATCTCGTCTTATTTATCTTCTTCAAAGCACATTTATAGTGTTTTGGAATAAAATGTGTCAGCGACCACATGCTGCTTCAACAGACGATGATCAGATTGATCTTTATCATTATTGTTTGTTGACCAGAAATGCCTTCTCTGATCTGAAGCTGCTCTTCATCTGTGAGCGCAGCAGTACGGCGGCGTCGCTCCTCACGTCGCCCTCATTCAGCCCGTTAGCGTGAAAAATAGTTATGAAGGACGACAAACAGCTCGTTCACGGAGACGATGCCCTCTGGGGGGGAGACGGCCTGGTGCACAGCTGCTGAGGCCCAGAGAGCGAGGAGGACATGAGGACACGAGGACATCATGGTTTGTCTTAAAATAAGTATATTTTGTATGTTATTTAAAGTCGTGGCTCTGGTTTCCCAGGAACAGTGGTCTCCTGGGTGAAGGTCCTGTGTTTGTTTTACCCATCAACCCCTCTGATCTCCTTCACATAGACCTCAGGAGACGATCATTGAGATAAACACATAATCTGGCAGAAAGTGCATTTCCTTCGAAACGCAATTGACGATACATTTTCCTCTTTATGGGAATGTAATGATCAGGAGACGATGGAATGATCAACTGGACGCTCCATCTGTCTGCAGCCCAAAATACTGCGACATAAGAATGATGAGTCATCAAATGAAAGGCCTCCATACATCTCCATTATCTCTCTGGTGACATGTTGTAATGTCCGGGGAAAACGTTTGGTTAATACGTCATTATTACCTGCACAGCTTCATTAACAGCAGAGGCTTTAACTTCAGTTTAAACGGTTTTAAAAGACGTCGTATTATTTCTGTTTCACCATAACATTCAGCTGTAATTGTGATAGTTCTGTGTTCTTCTGTTGACGTTGAACTCCTCAACTCTCTGAACGACGCCATCCATCATGAATCCAACACAAACAGTTATTGAGCTAAACTAAAGATATCATTAAAACTCAATCCAGGATCCAGGAGAGCGAGAACGATCGGGAGAGAGAGAGGACGACACAAGCCGAGTCTTAAGTGAGCCGTCAGTCAAACCCACAGACCTGAACGAACAGGGATTATAACTTAAGCTCCTCAAACGTTCTGTCTGATAGACTGTCAGTCACGGAAAGATTATCTCCTCAAAGTCCTGACAGCAGGAATATTCTCTCCTCTGCTCTGGACGTAAAGATGAAGAACAACACAGCTGATCATTTCAAAGTGCAGCAAATAGAAAGTCTGCCATCTTTGACGAGACGATGCTTTTGCACTTCATTTAAAATGAGTTTAAGATCAGTGTTGGACTCCCAGCGTTTGTGACATTTTTTATTTGGATCCACATCAATAACACATCTGTATTTGTAGACACTCTGTGTGTTCCATTTTTATCTCTTTAAGTTCATTAAAGAGATGATTAGTGAAGATTATCTCGATGAACAAAAACCTGGAAGAATCATAAACGTTTGTTTGACACAGATTATTTTCAGTAATAATCCAAAATATAAAGGAATAATCCTTATTGGCTGTTTGTGGAGGGAACCAGTGATGATGACTTCCTGTCATCCCTAGATCTAAGCCTGAGGGAACCTGTGTCTCCCTCTTTACCGCCGTGATGTGGAGCTTTAACCCCAGGCAGACCTGGACAGCCTCCCGGCGAAGCCGAACTTCCTTTCAATAAATTCAGCGACGATGAGTCGGGAAGGATGTTAGATAACCTGCGTTGCAGCGAGACGAGACCGAGACCACGAAACGTGCCGCCTGTGATCTACAGGATCTGTAAAACAACTAAACACCGAGCGCGTGTCGTCAAAAGAAAAGACACACAGATGTGACCGGAAAACAAACACAGCTTCCTCCTTCAGATCGCAGCTCCGTCCGAGCACATCTGCCCACTTTCCCTCTTTTGATGTCCCGTCTTTACGAGGATACGTCTCCTCAGACGGAGGCCGAGCGGCGCAAATGTGCAGAAGAATGAGAATCTGAACCGCTGGTTTGACATCGGCATGAGGACACAAGAGCACGAGGTCGTCTGTTTGTTCTTTAAAGGCTGAAGAGAGAAAGAAAACAGGTTCAAGATGGCAACAATTACAACTAACAGTGTGATTTATTGAGCTGACAATCACTCACAAGAGCCTCTAATGCAGGAGATCGACGGTGACTCGAGGCTTCTGCTTTATTGCTTCAGGTGTGATCATCTCCTCGTCACGCTGGACTAAACGAACCACAGCAATCAGGTTCACGGTTACATCACAGCTCAGGAAACGTCCGTTTACTGTGACTTCCTACACTCATGTTGCTGAATCACCTTCTGACTCAACCTGCTCTGGAGGTGGAGATGATGGATCCCATCAGTTCCCCGGAGCCGGGGATCGAACCGCCAACCCTACGATTGAAGAACCGACCCGGCTCACAGACCATTCGTATCTAAATTTGCATAATCATGACCCAACCTCAACTTTATGCAAATTAAGTCCGACGCGACAGCAGGATCACAAAACTCAGATCTCAGAGTTATTGTACGTTTTATTATTATTTTTCTATTTTAAGTGATGTCACTCTGCTCATTGTTTATTGTTATGCACCGAGTCATATTCCTTGTACGTGTAACGTATTTGGCAATAAACGGTTTCAAACAGCCTCTTTAACTTTAGCTTGTACAAATATTAATATCTTCACGTATCAAACACAGCTCCCCTCCCAGAAGATAGTTCCAAACATCCATACGTTTGATAATTCAGCCTTTTGTTGAATAAAAACCTTTTTTTCTTCGGTGCTTTTGTTTGTACTGGTGTGTGAACACTTATTTCTGTCGTCTTTCCGTTTAGTTTTAGACTAACTCTGCTTTCCTTGTAGACCAGTGACACCTCTGGTCGTGTCCCGTCTCTGCACTGAAGTCCTGTTTCTAGTAAATAAATTGCAACTATAACAAATTCCGGGAAACCTGCTCTATGTGTGTGTGTGTGTGTGTGTGCCACATTATATTTGCAGCCACAGAAGACTTAATTCATCCTCAACATCTTTCTCCACTTAGAGGCGTCGGATTTAGAGGTCGGCTGGCGTTAAGAGCGCGAACAGCTGGAAGTAAAGGTGGTGAATAAGAAATCACAGTGAAGTGAACTCCAGCGTGGAGCTGCAGTGTTCTTCAGCCTGCAGTTGGATAAACAAAAATATTGTGTCGTTGAAAAATGGCGAGACAACGTTGCTGCTCTTTGATCCTTGGAAGCCACATTAATCCAAATGTTCAAGTCCGAACATAATTACCAGTTTCAGACTTCTAAACCGTGTCAACAGCTGCATTAGACACGACACTTAAACTGATCGATGTGACTTAAAGCTTAATGATACAAAGAGCCCGAAGAACAAAGAAACACAACTAGCGGTGCAGCCCTCTGTTTAAAGCTCAGCTCTCACTATGCTAAGCTATGCTAAGCTGTACCTGCTGTAGCTTTCATGTTATTGAATGCTATGTTAGCTATCGTTTAGATATTGTGTTTCTTTAGCACTTCAGCTCGTACATTGAATACATATCTGTTACGACCACGTCAGGACCTTTGGTGAAAGGTGAATTTTCTGTGAACAATCATAGTAACGATGTTAACAAATACATCAGTTTATTAATATCCCTGTTTTTTAAATAAAACGCAGAGTCCTGTTTGTCTGAGGTTGTTTCTTGAGAACGGTTCATTTCTTTCTTTGAAGGCAGGACATTCATTCAGTGCTTTTTATCTGTGATTTAAACGATAAATGTGTGTTTGTTTTGAGCTCAACCACACAAAGACAGCGAGCTGACGGAGTGGTTATGAATAAAACTTGAGATTCCAAAACGTTAAGTTACATAAATCAAAATAAATAAACTAGTTGTGAGCTACTGTCTGAACCTCTGACGAGTTGTTCAGGTGCGACGCACATGTTTCATCGGAAAACCTGAGTTTTTCTCCACCACACACACCTGAAACGTTACCTGACCCGGCGGCTGCATCTGGACCTGGTCCGGATCAGCTGAGTACATGTGTCTTCTGGGTCTGAATGAACACCTGCCAACAGACCAACCAGATGTGGGCATGGAATCAAGCCCGTGGCATGCAGCACCGTCACGTTCCTGGCCAACTTGGCAGGAGATGAGTCGGGCTCTCTCGATCCGACCGTCTGTACCTTCACATCCTGGTACTTTGTTTCATCTGTTCTGCAGCACAGAGTCTTTAAAGTGCTGCACAGGAGGTCCAGAGGCCAAACCCACAACGAAACACACACCAGGACAGAAAGAAAACGTTTTTTTGACCAACATTTTATCTGAAATCATTTCGTTTAGTGGATCAGGATTGTCCTGATTTAACACAAATTCTCTCTTTTAGCTCCGTTTTTTGGTCTCCACCACCTCCTGAGGGGAATATCTGCTCTTCAGCTGCTAAATGCTGCACTGTGTTCACCAGCTGGTGTCTACCTGAGTCAGTCTGCTGTTTGCTGCTGAGCGAGGAGGTCACAGTGGCTTTGTTTTAGTGCTGAGTCGGAGATAACGGTCACATCAGCCTCTGAGTTTAAATTTCGAGGCAAGAACATCGGGATTTTCTGACAGCGATGATATTTTCCCAGTCGGTGAAAAGAAACACGATAAGATAACAGAAATCTGTGTTGAACCCCAGAGAGGGAATTCTGTAGCTGCAGCAGCAAAAGGACAGAAAAACATAAAAGTAAAAGAAGTTAATAATAAGAGTGATATAAAAAACTGTCTGCAAAATGAATGCAAAGTGTGTAGATTAAGTTCCATAATACTCGTACAATGAATGTATTTCAAAAACATGAATATGTCAAAAAACATTCCGGTGACGGTTCTGTGAATGGCTGCTTTATGGCTGACTGCTTCATCAATTACACATCGAACTTGACGGGTCCAAACTTCGGACACATGTGTGATCCGTTCGCCAACAAAGAGATTTTCTTTTTGCTGATAAAGAGAAAAATAATCTCCCAGCTGCACTTTGACATACAACTCACCGTTCCTGGTAAATCCAGGCTTTTATTGTTCTAAAAACTGTAATCCTATGAGAATTTAAAGAAAGAGTAAAGAGGGACAACAGTGTGAGTGATGAGGGAACATGATGTCCCCGTTCTTCATGTCCAAATAGAAGAGATAACATTAGAAGGTATGTGAGGAGCTTCACTGCCAATCATTAAGCTTCAGGACAATCTGACGGAAACACACAGGAACACAGGAAACCAAATGAAGATGAAGGCAAGCGAAGATTAGGTTTCATCTTAGTAGAAGAGGAGATAAATGAGGAAGATGAATTCCATTCGGTTTAGATTTTGACTTGACTCGTCTCGCTCTCGGGGCCGAAGTAAAAGCCTCAATTAATCTCTTTTTTTTTTCTTCCTGCGTGATGATAAACGGTGAAGTTTGAATCACTTTTCCGTGCTTCTGTCTGAAGGGAGGAATCCAAACAGGGTAATTTATTGCCTGAGTGAACTCTTCGCCTCGTCTGCTATCAGGAGTTCATTTTCCAAACTAGTGGAACGACCGTCAGCGGAGGACAGAAGTAACAGAAACGTCTCAGAACATATTTCTATTGGTGATTATTTTATTTCACGTCTTTGTACAAATGTCTGGATTTCAAAACGCTCTTTTTTTTACTTTACTTTAAGTTTGGTTTAAAGATCCCGATCATAACCGCTGTTAGTCCGTAAACTACATTTTATGGGACAAACTTTGCATGATTGTCCTCTTTTTTTGTCAGAACACTTGCTGTTATTGCCCCTAATAAACATAGAGTGACGTAGAGACGCCGTATACGTCTCTGGTAGAGACCTGTCAATCACTGTGTAGCCCCGCCCTAAAGCATCCCCTGCTTTAAGGTCTGTGTGACTCTAAATGGACCATCATTTACTAAATGAACATCATGCTGTATTGAAGAAGACTTGAAACTAGAGATTGAGACCATAAACTCATGTTTACAATGTTTACTGAGGTAATAAATCAAGAGAGAAGTAGAGTCATTTTCTCATAGACTTCTATACAACCAGAGGAGTCGCCCCCTGGTGGACACTAGAGAGAATGCAGCTTTAATACATGAAGCATCGGCTTCACTCGGCTGAACGCCTGGTTCAACCACTTAATTCCTTCCAGTGAAATTCGAGGACTATTTTTCCCAGTGAGCCTCTTCTAAAGGGACTGGGAGGAAGCACCATGTGGCGTCGGCCACATCACGAGGTTTGTGGTTGGATTGTCTGGTGCGGCGAGACCTCCGATGTGAATTCACCACCAGGGTTCTCTGAAACACTTTCATCTTCTCTCTCTCTTAACCCTCTTCTGACTCCAAAACCCTGAAAGAACTCCTCATCGTCTCTCCCTGTTTCTCAGCCTTCACTGCTGTACATGGCAGAGGAACTACTTTGGGTTAGAGCTGGCTAATGGGCTGCAATACAGACGGCATTAGCACTAATGACACCAAGTATTAAACCAAAGAAATCCAGCCAACGTTACCAAATGACACACTCTGGGGCCCAAGAGGTTTTTTATCGAATCAGAAATAAAACTCAGTGTGCTACAGCTGCAGAAGCTAATGTAAAAAAAAACACAGTTGATATAATATCAATTCTACGTCATCATTCAGAAAATATCTACAAAATAATCACTGTTCTGGATGCACGATGCCCTTTACATTGTAAATGAAAGGTTCCTGACCTGCTCTGAGTCAAAGATCACAGGATGTGACTGCTCTGAGGTTGTCAAAATGAGATCATAAAGACGCTTACTGGATAATTTAGACAAAAGTCTGAATATAAAATGATAATAAAAATAATAAAATGAGGTTTATCGTTTATTTTGGTCGGCCATGCTAGTTGTTAGCTCTTTGTTCGTAGCCTTCTCTGTATGCGAAGCACGCTGACTCATGACGAAAAATATGGTTACCCAGCGATTAAAGAATAAAGACACTTTACGCACAGTTTAGGTGTATTTTCCCTTTAACTCACGAGATACAGGTAGCATGTTTTACACTTAAATGTGAATATAATTCATACTTTGTTGGCATCTTATTCTGAAAACCGGATGTTCGTCTGAAGAAACCGGATGTTGTCTCACGGAGACCTGAGTGTCTGCTGACTTTACCGCAGCGATGTCCGGTGGTCTCCATTCCTCCACCGCTGCCAGCGAGCAACGAACTTTCAAAATAAAAAAATCCCTTTGTGCGAAATACAGCCTCACTTTTGACCGTTTACCTTTCGGCATTTTCTCTGTTAACCCTGATAAACCGGATCCTGTCGCCGGCGACAGAAACTGACATGCAGCATTCAAAATTACCGTAACTCCTCACAACCATTTGCGCTATCGACGTAATTCCAACGGATTCTGAACGCTGAGAAGCGGAGCTTTCCAGAGATATATGGTACATTACGGTAGTCGAGAGCCGGGATTGGCTGTGGGGGAGGCGTGTGAAATGAGCGCAGCAGAAAACAACAGCAGCTGAAAGTGAGTGCTACTTGTGAGTGTTGTAGCAGTGCTTTACCGGGGTTTCAACGGTGTTTTCTTTGTAAATTATATTTTGGTGTTGTAAATAATAGTATTAGTATTGTTTCTGAGAGTTTTGTCGTGTTTTCCCGTCTTTTTCGGTAGTTATTTTGTAAATAGCGGAAGGAAAAATGCCGAGATCTAACAGGGAGAGAGCAAAGTCCCGTCTAAACCCGTATTTTCTAGAAATACAAGGGTTTCTTTTGGATAAATCTGATCTAATCTTATGATATATCTTTATATGTTTAGAGATTCTTCTGATGAAGGGCCACCAGTACCAGCAGTGGTACAGTGCGGACACGGAGTCAGATCCGAAGCAGCAGAGGTGCTGATGCTGCGGGTGATGCCCCCTCGTAGATGATACCCTGGAAAACGGTGGCGGACCCTGACACATGCCAACCCTCACCCAGCCAGATTCATCCCCCAAAGATGAAACAGTGCGCTCTCTGCCATAAAAGCACAGCTCTTCTAGCAGCTAGAAAGGACCTGCTTCAGGGACCACCACTGCAGCTAAAAGCCGCCCAGACATGGACTCACATCACAGCCTGTAGCACGGACCCTGAACACACATCACAGCCTGTAGCACGGACCCTGAACACACATCACAGCCTGTAGCACGGACCCTGAACACACATCACAGCCTGTAGCACGGACCCTGAACACACATCACAGCCTGTAGCATGGACCCTGAACACACATCACAGCCTGTAGCACGGAGCCTGACAGCTCGAGGCAAACAAAACTCTTTGAGAAGATGTAAAATAGGTTGAGTTTCATTCATTTGTAATCTCAAAAGTTCTGTTCATGTACATTAACACGTGTTTATAAAGAGAAACCTGATGACATTCAAATCCGTTTATTCACTTTTTTGTTACTACACACTGTTTTAAGCATTTCTAACGTATAATAATGACAAGGTACTTGCCAGATTTTGAAAGTTACATTTCTCCTGAAAAAAGGAGCAAAATAATTTTCAAACAGGACATTGTCTGACACATTTATTGAAGAAAAAAGACAAAAAAGACCCGGCGGACTTTCATAACTACAGCGTTATAAGAGTTTTAAGAACACATTCGTATGAACAGTGGCGGCTTTGCTACTCTAATATTAGTAGTATTATACTTTATACTGTGTGCAGAATCAGATCACAGTGGTGGCTGTGAAGGATTGTTTCAAGTGCAAAAGTTAAATCAGTCAACTTTATTTATTATCACTTTATTTACGTGGACAAAACTGACGAGTTAAGAACATTAAAGAAAGACTAAATTCTGCATCACTTCTTTTGAAATTCAGGATTTTGTTTTTGCAGATTTGTACTTTGTTTAAAGGACGATGAGGTCAGAAGATAAGAGGTGGAACGGTTGGGAAACACTGTCACGTGACACGATGTGAGTGAGCACTTTCCCTTTTTAGGTACGGACAACACGTCCGTCCTACTATCCTAAGAAATGTTCTGGGTCTCAGCACCTGCCAGTTACACAACATCCGTCATGATGGAAAACTGTCGGTTCAGTTTGTGCCGCGGCTTCAGTGACGTCGTCTCCGAGCAGATGAGGAGAACGTCGGGACGCTCATTTGGCAGCGAAGAGCGGTGACGCATTTAAATCTTCATCCTGACAAACCAGGAGACACATTCATCCATTAAGGGGAAGAAGAAGAAGAAGAAGAAGATAAAAAAAGAAGAGATGTTTGGGCGTCCCCGACGGTCTCGTCACTGATCAACAATGTTCTGCTTACGTAAGAACTTGAGTTTGATTCACAGATGAAGAGCTTCTCTGTCTGAACTCGTGTTTTAATCCTTTTGCTCTCCAGACATGAACTACTGGCTCTCTGTCAATGAACGCTGCTCTCTCTGACTGATGACCTCTTTCTCTGGAGATATTGTCTTTCCAGACGCGGTCGCCCGGAGGTGAAATGTGGTAGTGGAAAAATCTCCTCCTCCTCCTCCTCCTCCTCCTCCTCCTCACCTCATCTGTTCTGCTGCTGGCTATCGGAGCAGCGAGGAGGTAGAGGAACTGATGGAAAATGATATCACCGCAGACCGCTACCCATCAGCCCCTCCACCGCCGGCTACACACCTCTCTGCACATGTGGAGGCCCTGCAGAGAGCTCTGCTGACCCCTGATGGCAGCGGCAGGAGCCGGAGACACGAAACAGAACATGTTGACGTCTTTAAACACAGCAATCACTTCCTGTTTAACATAGTTACAAATACTGTGAGGAACCTTTATCTGGTCCTGAACCAGCCTCCGTTTAGTCCTGATCCTCTATATGAACCAGTCTCAGTGTAGTCCTGATCCTCTATATGAACCAGTCTCAGATGATGATGATGTTTATTTAGTGCGATATATATGGAAGTAGCCTCGTATTTGTATCAACATCTGCATGTAATCGATACCTGACCGTCAAATCAAATGAATTCAGTTCGATTCAAAAACCTTTTGACATATTTATTGTCCCGTAACATAGAACTGAACATGTATGTCTGACTGCAGATGTGTATGCTGTTCTCTCATTCACTAAATAAAAGTAGGGCTGCGTGTCAAGACAAGAGAAAATGAATAAAATGTGAAAATTGTTCAAATAAAAGTGCTTAACTCCAGAAAAATAAATGAAAGGGAGGAAAAGCTTCAATTTCCCCTTTTCTGTTTCACATCTTGACTCAACAGTCTCAACCAATTATACAGATAATAAATAACAACAAATCTTAACAATGGAAGACCCCCCCCCCTTACATCCCGCCCCCCCACTCCTCCACTCCTCCGCTCAGTGACAGAACTGAGCTCCAGCTCGTCCTGCCAGGCTGGGCTTGAATGGAGTCAGGGCCGCTCTCGTACACATGTGGAGGTGCTCATCGGTGAGCCTGGAACCATATTTAGTTGTGATAATGTTCATTGTGGAGAAAGTTGTATGTGCAGCCAAACATGGTCAAGATGCACAGAGCAACTCTCCTCAGACCCGGGAAAGCTGGAAGGGTCAGTTCTTACAAGCTGCTCTTTCAGGGCCACATCTGCTTGGAGATCAACCAATTGCATCTGGAGAGGCCCCGCATCGACCCATTTAAAGTGCTGTGTGGCTTAACTTTAAGGAACGGGTTCTGAGAGAACACGGTGAGCTGCTTTATTATTTAAAGCTTTATGTTTTGTCTCATAATGGCGTTTCACATCGGCACCTTTAATAAGTGCCAGGGAGAGAAGATGCTCTGTTTCTATAGAGTTATTCTTGATGATGTCATCGGAGCCACCGGGTCGGATTCTGGTGAAACCAGATGAACTCATGCAGGCACGACCGTGATGAGATCCTGCCGACATCTCAGTCAAACAAGTAAATAAAGAATACAATCTTAAAATATGACCCTGCAGATGAAATATCAAAAGTCAAAATATCAAAAGAAAATGATAAAATATGTGAAAATATAAAAAAGGGCATTTAAAGCAGTTAAAAACATTAAAAAATGAATCAAGAGGGAGATATGAAGATAAATAAATAAAGGTATGAAATCTAACAGACGTTGATGGATTAGTTCCCTGCAGCAAGTTTCATGTGTCTGCAGGTTGATGTTCTCAGAAATGAACGGAGCGACGAAAATCAATCTTACACCGAGCGTTACGATTCATCGTCATAACTTACATCTCTGTCTGCTTGTCACCTTTCCTCTCATACATTATTTGTGTGGTTTTATTTTACTTTAAGGGGATAAGAAATGTTTTAAAACGAATTATTTAACTACGACTGAAACTAACAACTGTAAGGAAATGAAGTGTATCTTTAACTGATCTTGTTAATAAAAGAAGTGAGCAGCAGTTGTTGAAAGAAGTTTTCGTCACACGTTTCAATATCATGTGAAAATGTGCTCACAAGTAAAGAAATGTATAAGTTCCTCCAAAACAAAACCCCAAAAGGCAGCAGAGCTCTGACAGAGAGAGATGTGTTATCTCGTCTGCTCTCTGCACTGAGGACACCAGTTCACTTCAAGGTTTTGTTTCCCAGCATTCCCAACATTCCTTTGGGTGTGTGTGTTTGGGGGGGGGGGGGGGGGGGCTCTCTTCCTCCTTCGCCACGTTGCTGAATCCGACTCAGCAGAAACCAAACGGTTACCATCTTATTTTATTTTTGATCATTTCGATGATGGTCTTTTTGGGCAGAGTGGCTCCGACCTTTGACCTCCACCGGTTCTTTAAAGTGAAGCCAGAGCTTCATGTGTTAAAGCTGCATTCTCTCTAGTGTCCACCAGGGGGCGACTCCTCTGGTTGTATAGAAGTCTATGAGAAAATGACTCTACTTCTCTCTTGATTTATTACCTCAGTAAACATTGTAAACATGAGTTTATGGTCTCAATCTCTAGTTTCAAGTCTTCTTCAATACAGCATGATGTTCATTTAGTACATGATGGTCCATTTAGAGTCACACAGACCATAAAGCAGGGGATGCTTTAGGGGCGGGGCTACACGGTGATTGATCTACATCACTCCTCCTCAGTCCAGATATGATCACTTCCTGTTCACTGGTTGCAAAAAACAAGATGGCGACGTTAGCTTCTTACTTTACACTTCAAACACCATTAAAGTGGAGTTCATTAGTGAAGATTATCTTGATGAACTAAACCTGTAAAGAATCATAAACGAGTATTTATTACAGAGATTATTTTCTGTAATAATTCAAAATACAAAATAAAAAATGCTATAAATCTGTGAGGTTGTGTTCATGGATATCTGACATGCTGCGTTACAGACGACTGGAATTATCCCAACTTCCGACCTCCCAAAGAGTTCCAGGTGCACAAAGCCAAACGTAAACGTAAACATGGCCGACTGAGACAAACGGATCTTTAAACACCATTAAACTTGTGAGACGATAAACTTTCACGGATTGTTTACTGAAACCAGCTACCTCACGAAATGACGACATATCAATCTGCATCGCCACCGACCCCGACTCACAAGACTGCAGATTCTTTATCTTATAAATGAAAGTGTCTTTAATCTCGTCTGTGTTTTATCTGGATACCAGACAATGAAATGACGGAGTTAAAACAGGACCTTAGTGTTGTTTAACTACAGAAGAATCAAACATGAAGGAGCTCTGATATTATCTTCTTCATACGGTCACATGTTTACTCTTCATTTCTAGCTATTATAGACTTCGTTTATAGATTGTTTGGCCTGTTGGGAATGAAAAACATGCAACAAAATCCAACAATTCTGCAACGAGGCGTCATATTTAGTGTTGCTGTTGTTTGGGCCGTCATGTACCAACGATGTTGTGAGAGCTTAAATTAAGAACGTGTTTTTGTGCACTTCAGAAATACTTAATAAAAACAAATGCTTAAACAGCTCTTAAAAATGATTCAATAAACAGAGTTAGCAATAACTGAGCTTCATCGTTTATTTTGAGCTTCACAATGACTCAATAAAAAACAAGTGTTGTTTAATCTCCCGCTATGAATCAACTGGTTTTGTTTCATAAACCCACCAAGTTGTTTCCTTTGAACACATTATTTTGAAAGGACAGTGTAAGCATGTAGCAAACATCTGATTATTATATAAGTGTGACAATTTGTAATAAATAATTACATAAATGATCACAAATCTATTGGCTGCGGCTGTGTTCTTGATGGTGATTAGAGCCTTGAATACTTTGGGAAGATGCTTTACTTTACTGGTCCTTCATTTCCTTTTGATTTCCTGTTTAGTTTCCTGGAATGAACGATGTAATTGGGGACATTAAGACAAAGCTCTTCAGCTATTTCAGTTTCGGTCGTTTTGTTGAGTTTATAAGCTGCTGTTAAGCGTTAAAAGCTTAATGACTGGAAACAACTAAGCGAGACTCATTTATTAAGAGCAGGGAAACTTTCATTACTAGAAACTTTAATCTCAGTACATGTTGCATGTTCAGGTGACCGGCTGACTCAAAGACTCTCTAGGTTTTATAGCAATTATTTAAAAAGTATTAATTTAATAGACTTAGTCTCCATGTTCCCAATAATTAAAACAGAAACTTGTTCTTTGCTGGAATCGTCCTCTACATTCACACAGTGGTGTGAAAGCCTTCTCTGCTGGTCTAAACAGAATCACAAAGTTAGAGCTGTTTTATCATTTAATAATGTTTCTTAAATACACTACATGTATTATAAGTTATACAAATATTTGTTCCCATTATCTTATTATCTCATTGCATAGCTACTGTCTTCCTCAGTTGCTCTGCTTCAGTGCAGCTTGTTTTAAGTAGAGCTTTCATCCAATCAGATTTCACCTCTGTGTCTCTAGGTAGAAGAGAGGCCAGAGGCCTGCAGACTCACCAGTGAATCCATGTGCAGTTTAAGTGAATGGGGACGATATTGTTGATTGTCATAGTGTTCAACCAATCAGATCTTTAGTTTGACATGTTGGGCGTATTCAGAGCTGCTAGCTGGCCTACAAGTATGTGATTGGTCAGTGGGCTAGCGTGACATGTTGGGCGGTGACAATCCCAACATCTGCTGCCTCTGTGGAGCGGACATTTTCAGCCTCAAACGCATTAAAAAGTATTCAAGAAATACAACTGGGGAGGCTCGACTGTCTTCACTGGCGTCCATGAATCCAGAAGGACTTCTTACTGGAACTAAAACACACGGATGTACTGAACAAACGTGAGATTAAACTCTTTATTAACAAAGAAAGGAGGATGGACTTTGTCTTTAAATAGTGAACAGCAGCTTTGGTGAGTGAACTGCGTTTGTTTTTACATCTGCAGCAGCTTTAATATGCTTGTTTATATATTATTATTGATACACTTTGTTTTTATGAAGATGGATTTTCGTTTGGTTTTATATGTGATAGGAACCATTGTTGCACTCTCGGCGTATTCATGTCTCTGCACTCTGCAGTTAGTGTATTTATAGGTATTGAGCTTCATTTTTACACAAAACAAATAATAACCGTAGCTGTGTTTCAGCTGCAGGACAGCAGTGAAGGCCCAGGTATAGAATGCACGGCCCGCCACTGATTCACAGTAACACATCAGTTCCTATCTAGGAAGAGACATTATGTTGCTGCATGACTCAACAGCTGTGTCGATGTGAGAACACTTTAGTCACATTTCCCCGGTTCTGTTACCTCTCACTGTTTTCAGACGAAATCCTCAAGATGCCAAATAGAAGAAAGAAAAAAAACCTCCAGCTGCATTTTCCACCGAACACTCGAGCCCTGGAGTCACAAATCCATAAACTCTACAAAAGCATGACAAATATGTAGAAGCAGCGATACGTCTTTTCTTCCCTTGAAGACATGGCGTCTGTCCCAGAGTCCAGCTGAAGTTCAACAGGACAAATCAAGACAAATGATTTCTCCTGTTTATGTTTTTTTTTTAAAGAGTTAATCCCAAAGTGATATTCAAGATATACATCCTGTTCAAACTATGACGTCAACGTACGAATCCAGAGCCTGACTGTGAGTTTGTGTGATTTACAGACTGGAAAGTTATCAGGACGCACTCATCAGGGATTCAGAGCCACGGATGAATTCCCCTAAACTTTAAACCAGCTACCAGATATTTACGAGTCTGATTCCTGAGAAGAAATCGAACCGTGCAGATGGACCACCTGCAGGTTCAGACATGACTGTGCAGCCCGGCTCGGAATGAATCCCTAATACGGGCAACGACGGTGACGCCATCAAATCTGTGAGCCAAGAGAGTTCAGCTTCTTCCTGTCAGACATTTCATGCCAGAAGTATTTTACAGGAGCGCCCATGTGTTCTGTTCTGAGAACTGTTTGAAGACATCTTTGCTACGACACATGATTTTAAAACCTTTGTTAGAATTTAAACTACGTGTTCCACAAATCCCTCTTTCCTTCAAAGCGTTGGTAGCGCTCGTCCGCACAAAAACATCTGGAAGACTGGATGACTTAACACGTGTTACAGTAACTTGTTATGTTACGTTGTTGCGTTCTGTTGTTGCATTCCGTCGCGCCGCGTCGTCTTTCGTTACGTCATTCTGATATATTTATACATTACTTTGTTACGTATTAAGAGAACTTTTCTATGAGAGTTCATCAAACCAAAAAATGTGCTTCCACTTCCCTTTCCAGCAAAAAAGTAACATAACCGGTGATGATGGCGGTAAATTATATCCACATCTCATTCTTCTCATGCAGGCAGAATATTGTAAGATGCTTCAAAATGAATGCAGTTAACTTTCTGAATCAAATCATCTTCTTACACACTTACTCTGCATTTTCCTCTTCGGTCAAACGATGACCTTGGTGCCGTTAGTTGCGTTTCCTCCCGCGCTCGTTGTAAAACATTCTTTCATTTCTCTTCTTTTCTTCTGTCTGGGAGTCTCATCAGCGCTTCGCTGTGTCGACTCCGGTCCGTTGATCCTAATAACAGGTTGGAAGAAGAAGCAGCTTCGTCATTCTGCTCTCACTCATGATTCCATGTTGAGTTTATGTGAAGAACTTTTAAAGAACAGTTTTCTGACAATGACTCCATCACTCACATCCGTTTATGAAATAAATGATAAAGGTAATATAATCTTTTAACACAAACCGTGATCTTTTTACGAACCATAACCAATCAAATGTATTGCCTAAACCGAACGTTAACGTTGTGGCGTAGTGCGTTAATGAAAGTATGTTAGGCTAATATAACACATATTTATGAAAAGTATTTTTGCTTCAGAAACATCCACATTCAATATTTTTCATGATTTGCAGAAACGCACAACGCCAACAAATGTTTTGCCGACCGGGTTGAAAATGTCAGGTTATATTGCTTTAATGGTAACGTTGGAGTCTAAGCTAAATATTGCACGTTGAGTTAGAGATAGTGGTTCTCATTACAGAGGACAGTGGTCAGCCAGCGTGATGCTTCCCATGTGTGGCTGCTTGGGATCGATGTGTAATGATTGAAGGCTGCTGCTCTAAAATGTCTCATGGTTTCTAGGAAATAAAGACTAAAGGACGCTCAGAGAGAATTCCCCGTATGATATGTCACCAGTGTTACTGTTGGTCATAAACGTATAATTCAATCACGCACGTACCCGAGTGTCCTCCGTGCAGCGTAGGAGTTTAGCAACAACACGACAGAAAGAGAGAAATCCAGAGAAGAAACACGAGCGTAGAGTTGACAGAATCTTATCCCAAAGGACGGATTTATGTTCTAATGTCTCGCATACTTTCTCTTTTGTTTACGAATATAAAAAAACAAAGGCAACCAAAGGACAAAGGGAAATCTATGATCACAGCAGAAATGTATTCTGTGAATTTAGAACTCAATACTGTTGGTTGTTGGTAATATGGATCATTCAGAAAGAATGGAGTCTTTCACTGATTTTAATACTTAAAACTTAAACTGAAGTAATCCAGTAGCCTGAAGGGAACTGTCAGAAGAGGCTTCTCTCGTTTAGGGATCATGACAGTAAATTTAACACACGTATTAATCCTAAAAGAACGAGAGTTAATGGAGCTTGACTGGAAAGTATTCAAACTCCTCAGGCAATTGTAAAACCTGAGCGTTAATTAAAAAAAAGAGCTGCTATCAAACCAGACGGAAGAAGTTTGTTCTCACGCGTGTTCGTGTGTGAACACGCGTGAGGACGTGCTGATGATCACAGAGAGAATGTACGACAGCTTTCTAACAGGCAATAATTGGGATGTTCGACATAACTTCGAGGTGATAACTTGAATCTACAAGTGAGGAGAGTAAAATATGCTGAAATACTTCAAGAAATGCTGGAACGAGATGAACAAACGTGCAACGTGAAAATGTGTTTTTGATGCCGTGTCAACCAACTGGTTAGCAAAGGTTATTTGTTGTGAATCATTTGATCCTTGTGCTATAAAATAATCTATACAGGTTCTGGGGCACCAAACCACTGAACCATCAGAGCTTCACTGTGTCGACTCTGATCCGTGGATCCTAATAACAGGTTTGAAGAAGAAGCAGCAGCTTCGTCATTCTGCTCTCACTCATATTTCCATGTCGACGCTCCGTAAAGTGGAGAGTTTACGTGAAAGAACAGACGCCATCACTCACATCCGTTTATGAAACACATGACCTCAGTCAGTCTGGTAATAAAGTCTTGTGTTCACGAACCGTCCCGATCTGTAATGAGTTTGATCTAAAGGGAGCAGTACGGCCCTAAGATGATGATTGGTTTTACATGTGCAGCAGGTAAACTGTGTTCACGCGGCCGCCCGACTACACGACCACATTTAATCCCTTTAACAGGCAGATGCATGAGGTCACCCGTGTTGCTTGGTTGGAAATAGAGGATTGTCTCATTCCTCCATCAGAACGGAGAAACCTGGAGTTCTGCAGTAACGACAACACCACATGACAGAGATGTATGTAAGATGTAGGATCACAGGGTCCGTCCTGCAGCAGACATGATTCAGTTTGATTTAACCGATAAAAGACGAAAACCAAAGCTGGAAACGGAGAGTGGACCACAACAGCAAATTGAGTTCATCCAGTTCTGTGATGAGCAAACCCAACATTTCAGTCTTTCAGGGACAAATAAAATCTGTTAATGTTGGAAATAGAAATTCCCAGAGTGGAGAGAAATCTCCTCAGCTATGAAGAGTAAAGCACTAAAACCTCGGCTGTATAAAAACAAAAATTCTTGAAATTCTAAAATATTGCAGGAAAGTTTTTACGCTTGGCTGAGGTGGGAAAGGTGGTTTATTATTGAAAACATAATCTTATAATCATATTCTTATTGATTTAGGTGTGACTGGTGCTTTTTTAAATGCTCCTGTTAACGCTCTCTTCCTCTGGACGTTACGGTAGAACTAGCTAAACTAGCTACAGGTCTGGAGGTCCTCCCGCCGAAAGAGGTTTAATCACTTTGTTTCACTCAAGTTTACAATGTTTACTGAGGTAATAACTCAAGAGAGAAGTAGAGTCATTTTCTCATAGACTTCTATACAACCAGAGGAGTCGCCCCCTGGTGGACACTAGAGAGAATGCAGCTTTAACCCGTGAAGCATCGGCTTCACTCTTCAGAACCGGAGGTTTGCCGTCTCAAACATTATTTCCGACGGCTTTGCCCGCGCTGTGATGTGCACGGAACCCAGCGTCTTTTAAATTGACCAACATCATATCCGAAATTCATGAACAAACAGGATCAGGACAGGATTTTGTACATATTTTTGACACCAGAGGGGGCGGGGCTATGTCTCTTTTAGCCGCCAATAGCTGGAAGGTCTGCTGTTGACAGGAGTTTCGGTGATGATACTTCATCACGACACAGCTGCACTTCTTCATGGTTTGTATTTATGCATTCGGTCTTGAAAACTGGCAGCGAGTCAGAAAGAAAAGGTGGAAACATCAGAGGAGTCGTTTGCACAGCGGTGAGTGTTTTTAACAAAGTGAGGAAAAGTATGTAGCTTCATCCATTAAATCAAATGTTCCTCACCCTCCTGTAACGGTTCTATGTTTTGTATTTGATGTTTTCTGTGTTTGCATCGTTGACTTAAAGGACAACATGTGTTTCTTCTTATATAATCAGCCACACACGACTCTCCAGACAGGAAACGAGAGCGGAGCTGCGAGCTGCAGGATTGGCTGCTTCCATAATACATGTTGACGTGTTCTAAGTCGTCCAGATACCCGTTTGTGTTTGTGTGCTCTGTGAAGAACCGATGCATGCGCGGTTCATTCACGGTCATGTGTTGTGTGTAAACAGCAGGATCTCCAGCGTTACACACGAGCAACCGCCAACAAAGAGCCGAGGAAGAGGATTCAACGGTCAGGGAGGAAGAAAAGCAGATGAAGAGAGAAGAAAAGACAACGTTGAGTTGGTTTTCTTTTAAAGAAATATAATTATTACACTTTTAGGAACAAATAAACCACATTGACTCCATGCTGTCAGTGTGATTTATGTTTTTACAGATGATAGAAGATCGGAGGAATGACATCACAGAATGACATCACAGAATGAACATCATTTAGAATAAAGAATCATCAGGACATTCACTCACACACACAAAACAATCTGTTCTCTTTTTCCCATTTAATAACAAGAAATCAACATAACAACAGTTTAACAGGCCGTCTCCTTCATCATCATCATCATTAAACTGCATTGTCAGCGACGCTTCGACCAAACGTATTTTCTCGGTTCTTCCTCCTCCGCCTCGATCGTTTAAAAACACAAACAACAACTAAACGTGTCTGATTCTTGATTATTGCTTTTAAACGGTCACACAAACCCGGTGGAGTTAATTGGGTTTTTTACTGCTGTTTGTTGTGTAATCATCGCCTGAGCTTCATCGTTCAGCATCAAACATTCACAACGTTCACATCACGTTCGACCTCGTTCACAGAGAGCCAATAAACTAGATTTCGGTTTCTGGCAGCAGAGCAGCAGTCAGGAGGTCGTGAAGGTTCGGTTCCCTGAAAGAACAGAATTAAAACACGACTGATCATTTCATGTGATGAATATAAAACCACGGCACTGAACCTTCTGAAGCCTCTAGAATCACATCACCTTCATGTTTCCATTACGTCACTCTGACATGAAATACACCGATCCCTTTTGAGCGCAGACATTCTTTCGAGACGATGCGATGACGTCTAAATGTGATTTGGAGCTTTTTGTTTGTTATCACCAGCTGGAGAACCAAAGGCTGGTTCAGACAGCGTTAGTCTCTGGGCAGCGTTCAGATCCTTTTAGTGCCGTTTCTGGGAAACCAGGAGCTGATATTGTGCCGCGAATTCATTGGTTCTGGTTATTTATGTGGGTCCCGTCTGCCGGGTCGACAGCTTGAATCTCTCTTACTTTCTCCTCTTAACTCACTCGCTGTGCTTTCACACTCACGTGGAGGCCGGCGACTGAAAGTAAACATGGCCGCCTGCTTCTCGTTACCCTTAATTGGTGAAATAGTGAGTCCGTGGCAGCTGCCCACACATTAACCCAACGCTGCGTCTCAGGCTGGATATATGAAGCTCTCACTGAGGCGCTCTGAGTTTCTGCCGTCTTGGCAGCGAGCAAGATTTTGAGGAATAGAAGAGACGAGTGAAGTCATCTGATGTAACTGTCCTCTGTGCTGCTTCAACACGGCTGAAGGGGGAGTTTGGAGTTGATGGAGTTGTTTTTACTCTTCATCCTGAAGTGTGAGGTGTTAGTTTGGTGCTTCGATATCTTCTTTCTCTTCGTCACGCGCTGTACTTATCATCAGGTGCTGCATCAACAGAACGATCTGCTATCTTTATATAAGTACAACGTAAATAAATCAACATAGAAACTGTTTTATAGCGACGCGACCCCGTCTCCGTTTACTCAGGCGCAGTTTTAAACACGTGGTTGAAATTGAAACAAAACAAAAATGCAACAAAACTATTTGGTTGAGTTGTGAGTTCTTCCTCCTAAAACCAACAACAAACCATGAGTCTGATTATTGATTCCACTTTTAAAAAGGTCACACAAACCCTAAAAAACAGCAACTTCAAATAGAGGTCAAACAACCATCCGGACGCACATCCACACGATTATAAAGGTGATGCACAAACTAAACCATTCGCTAACTTGTTCCGCATTTCTTCTTCAGGAAGTTCATTTATAATAAAACAACAATAAGAAAACTGTTTCACGACAACCGTCTCCTACAAAATGACCTTCTTACATCTGAACTCCACACACAACGTTTTAGAAAAGGCCAAGAAATCACAAAACAGGATGAAAACTGTCCCGTTAAGATGCAGAGACATCGTCCGAATCCTCACCAACCACCAGAGCAGTAATAACAAGAACCTCTGACAGTCTTTCAATAACCGTCGCAGTAAAAGTTGCTTTAAACAAAGGATGTAATCCGATGTTCTGTTCTGGACCTCTTTTATTCGTGTAACTGTGTGATAAACATTTGATCTGCACTTTCCTTCAGCAGCTGCATCAGTTCCTGCTTCACCCGGAGCTTTCTGCAGGACTCTCCTCCTTCACAGCGCTCCGTGTTTCCCTCCTCCTGCTGCCTGCCGGTACATTTTGGAGTTGAAGCCGAAGTTGTTGTTTTTTTGTCTCTGTTGCACTGGACTGTAAAATTGCAAATGTACAAACTGTAAACAGGTGTTAATCCTTAAACCGCTCTGGATGGTTAACATGTGTGACTCCTTCCAGCTGTGTTGATTAAGATGCTGCTATAATTTACTGTAATGCTGACTCATGTTTTCTGTTTGATTCTGGGGTTTTTTGGGGCATCGGCCGGCTTTGTCTGGTGACTAATGTCTGACAAATTACAGCCAGTTAATATAATATTCACAGATAACATTCATGTGTAGCCGACACGATGCAACAACAAAACGCTTTGTTTTTGGATGCGATTTTGTATAAAGTATTGAAATAAAAAGATAAACATTGCTGAAGGTAAATGTGTTTTTTAATTCAATTAATTTCTTTATTTGATTGATTTTTTTTATTATTTATGTATATATGTATGTATGTATGCAAGATTTCATTTATATACAGTATGTGTGTGTGTATAAGTGTATTTATGTATTTACTTTGTTTTTATTTCATTGATTTATTTACATCATTTGTATTTATGTATTTAATTTATTTAGATTTACTTGATTTCTAATTGATTGACTTTATTTTAATATTTATTTTATTTTAGGTTTATTATTAGTGATATGTCATTATCACTGTATTACGTGTATATTTAAAGTTACTACAAGCTACTTTCATGTTGTGTTGATTCTGGCGCCCCCTGTGGACTAAAGCGGTAGTGTCTCTGAGCACCAGACCGACCGTCTGCCCCTCTCAGTCCTGGTTCTCCAGTGCCTCCCTTCCCTCCAGCGGGTCCAGCAATACGTCCTGGGTCTCCAGAAGCGTGGAGTCGGTGTTCTGAGAGAGGAGAAGCTCTGCTCCTGGAGGAAGAGGAGGAGGAGGAGGAGGAGGAGACACTGCTGCCGGGAGCTCCTGGATCAATGCTGGAGGATCTGGGTCTGTCCACGGTGGACCGGTCTCTGCTGGTCCCAAATAAAAGTTCCTCACAGTCACAAGTACACTTGCGTGTATCTGTACACTTGTGTGTATCTTTCCTTTTTCTTTCTTTTAAATCTCTTTTTTCATGCACAGATGGAAGCGATTAAACATCCTACATATTGTAGCTACAATGCAAATAAAACTCTTTTCAACCCGAGAAGAACTAAAACCATAAACCGTCCTCTGAAGGAGACCAATCACGGTCCGTTGATGCTAACAGGAGCCCCGCTGCCTGACCTTTCACCCTTTTGATGAATCACTATAGATGGTCTCCTCTGGCTTTTACGGCTCCGTTCATAAATCATTCTCGTGAAGGTGACGTGTCCACATTTAAAAAACGCTTATTCTTCTCGTATGAAGATGGATCCCACGCCTCTTCCCTCAGATCGCTGCTCGTCCGCCATGCAGTCGCTGCGAGCGCCGCTTTTTCCACTGTAGTGGTGCCATACAGGCTCTCAGCTCCATACAGACTGGGAACTGTTTGTTCCAGAAACAGATTGGAGGTTGTAAAGTCAGGTTTTACATTCAACATGATATAAGCTAAAAAAAAAAAAAAAAGCTGTTTTGTCAAATGATTTTTATTTAGTTATTTACAGTCTACAGTAACTTTTATATATAATTATTATGTCCCATCTAAGTGTTCGCCCACACGCAATATGAATCAACATTCATCCTAAAATGTGTGTAAATGTCACGGAAATGCATCTGATAATTCAGGCAACAGCACAAACGTCAACCTGCTGGCGGCGCTAGAAAGAAGCATCATCAGTTTTCAGGGTTCATCCTCTGGGGACCACAAATGACAATGAAAATGTTGTTCCTGTCCTGTTGAGATATTTCTCTCAGGATAACTGAAAACTTACTGGAGGAAACATCAGTGGATCACTAACGTCAGCAGGGTTCATCCTTTAGGGATCATGAGTAACTGTACGAGGAAACGTCATAGGAGGGTTTTTTTAGGGTTCATCCTCTGGGGACCACAAATGAAAATAAAAATGCCGTGCCAGTCCTTCAAGTGGATGTTATTTCCCAGATATTTGTCAGGATAAATGAAAACTTGCTGGTGGCGCTGGAGAAAAAGTCAGATGATCACTGAAGTTCGTAGGGTTCATCCTCTGGGAACCACAAATGACAATGAAAGTGTTGTGCCAGTCCATGCGATGTTGAGATATTTCTCAGAATAAGTGAAAACTTTGACCTGCTGGTCAACCCTGACCCAAAAATGAAATAGAAAAATAAAACAAAAGAGTTAATATAATAAAACAGTAATTAAACAATCAAAATTTTATAAAAATGTTATCAACATTTTATCAACATTTTATCAAAATTTAATCAAAATTAAATCAAAATTGATAACAAATGAAATACAAGGACACCAACACCAAGACATCAGCATCAGTTAAATGCAGGACTGTGATATTGTGACATTATTACTGGTAGTAACGTATTATTTGAGTTCTTCCTCCTCCAGATTTTGGGGTACATCACGATGTTGTAGTGTCGTGGAAACAGTTTGTGTTTCAGCCTCCGTTGACTCATCAACCCCAGACTGTGTTATCATGAGTAAGCTGCTCCAACACCAGCGAGACCACGACCGACCAGACTTTCCATGACTCGTCGTGAAGAGCTTCCACTCACGACCACAAGGCCGGTCTCCTTCCACAGCAGAGATGTTTCCGAGCTTCGCTGGATGTTTTCACCGTCAGTGGAAACTTTGTTGTTTGGAAGTGAAACGTGTGGACGTGACGGGATCGTGGCACACGGTGGAAAGATTCAGCGTTTTTATCAAGTCAAACGCATGAGATCTTGAAGACTTAAGTCTTCAATTTTACTGCTTACCATTATCATAATCAGTCTGTGAAGAAATAAATCCCTTTGACATTTAGCATACAGAAAATAATGTTATTATTGTGTTGTTTTTAATTTATTTTAAAGAATTGAATACAAAAAAATGGCATTTAAAGTGTTACAATTCTTAAATTTGGTTTAAGATCTGGACTTAAGTTTGTTAAAAGATTCAACTCAGTTAAAGTAGAAAATAATATTAACACACAGCATGAAGGGGACGGTTTTATCCTTTGAGGACATCACAGCAACTTATGTTCAAGCGTTAAAAACAGATTTTGACACAAATGATCAGAAGGTTTCACACAATCAGCTGCAGCCTGCAGACACAACTCCTCCTGGCAGAGCGACTGAACGCAGTAAATGATTGTGAGTCTCCGGCACATTGAACCACTTCTCTGATGTTTACGTGTTCTCCACCATAAATCCTAAATGTCCTTTTCTCAGAAGAGACCTTCTTCCAGAGAAAAGGATACGTCAACAAACTCTCTGCTGCCACGTTCGTTGGTCAGACTTTCTCAGAAAAGAGAAGAACCTCTTGTGCTGTTGTTTTTATAAAGAACCATAAATGCTTCATGCGATCTCAACGAGCTGCTTTACATCACTGTGACATAAATAGTAAAGTATTAAGAGCTTTTAATGTGGTTCCAGTGATGCAATGAGCGTAAAGGTCGGCCACGTCTTCACTTTGACTCAAACTGTTGTTAATGCACGCAGACTGAACCGGTTAATATAAAGTGGTTCACGTGCAGGAGACACTGATAATTGGCTCTTTAGTCGGTGGAGAGCTGCCAAAACGACCAATAAATGCCGACTCGTCACGCTTTAACCACTCAGCCAATCAGAAAGAGTCTCACTAATGCTGCGGACACATCGATACCAAAACTACCAAGCTATCTGTGTGACTGAAGCTCAGTTTAGTGCACGAAACAACAAAACACGGCCGCTTTTCAATAACCTTGCCCCGGACGTTACGGTCATCTGTTGCATTTTTACCCCATTTTAAAAGAATTTGCTTGACAATTGAACGGAAACACGACAACTGAGAAGTTCTATTGAGCATTACAATGTCAGCAACGGATCCTACAAAATAAAGGCCATCCAGATCCTACAAAATAAAGGCCCTACAGGTCTTTCAAAATAAAGGCCATCCAGATCCTACAAAATAAAGGCCCTGCAGTTCTTAAAAGGCTACTCACCACCCAGAAAGCCAAGTAGACCAAAAGCATTCAGCTGTTACTTCAGTCCAGCTGATCATCCAGCTGAGTTTCTCTGACAGGAAACAAATTGATTTTGTCTTCATGAAAACATCCAAAAACTCTCCGACCATTCCCGCTGATTTACAACCAAACGTCTGTCCAATAAACCATCTTTGATTTAGAAATCTTGCTGGTCAGTGTGTGGTTTTTACAGTCTGACCAAAGAAAACAAACTGTAGAGGCGATCACTTCCTGACACGGTCAGATCGACGTCCTATTCAAACCGCAGATCTGCTGGCCGTCCCTCAGAGATGACATCACAGCCGTTTCTGTTGGCTGAGTTCAAAGCTGAGAATAAATAGCCAAACGTTTGGGGTTTTGAGGTTACAGATTTACCCCTAAACATGAAGCCAACATGTCTTACATGTTAAGAATCTGAGTTTTTCAACATGTCTTACATGTTAAGAATCTGAGTTTTTCCGACGATGTGCAGGTCGTCCTGCTGAGAGACGAGCTAACGTTAGCTTAGCTTGTTTCTCTGATAACTTGAGATCCAGACATCCAAAGATTAAAATCCTACATTTGAGTTAAAAACTATCAAGATATTAACAGTGAATCATAGAAATGTGGCTTGAAAGTCAAGTCAGGTCACTAGCTTTACTGTTAATTTGCTTAAAATCACAAATTTCTCAGGTTTGTAAATTGTTGGAAACATAACTGATAATGTAAGAACAAAACTCAACTACGTATTTAATGTTAAGGTCTAGTTGTTTTTAGACATTTTAATGCGTAAAAGTGATATTTTATCTTTCAAATAAAAGAAGTGGTCCACATTTCTGTATTTAATCACAGTCTAAGTTCAGGTTTGTTACATTATATTTCCTCTAATACATTGCAAAGATAAATATTCTACTTTTTACTTTCAACACCTTCCTTGTCAAACTAAAGGAGAAGCAGAACTGAACTCTGTCTTCACAAAACCATGTTCCCATGAAACCAAACTGAATTCTCGATTACGCTTCGAGGAAAACGTATTGAGTCCCGGATTACAGCTAAAGTTTTTAAACAGAAACAATCTGAAACAAAATCTGAAACAAAGCAAAGCACACTACTACAGTGATTATGTTTGACTTAGAATTACTACAAAATTGAAACTAAACAAAAACGTAACAAATACGAATAGTTTCACGCAGGACACTGACGGATGTCTCCTGGGTGAAAGTCCTGTGTTTTGACCCATCCGCCCTCCACTCTTGTAGACTCCACAGACTCTTTTGCAACTTATTTGTGATACGCCAAAAGAAAACCTCAAAATCTAATTCACGAGGCAGCTTCATTGCGTAGGAACATCATTTCTAGGAGCCAGGAGCCGGACTGAGACGCGCTCTGATGTCGAATGCGTTAAAAAATCACATTCAAACTGAAAAGTAGGCCGAAAAGAAGCCGCTCGGCTTACAGTCCAAATCTGCTTGATTCCATGTTATTGTGCGCTACGTGGCCTGTCGTATTCAATCTCGTAAATACACATTTAAAAGAAAAACAGTGTTGCTTTGTGGTGCTAAAAAAAACAAATCTGATTATCACCTTGTAATCTGCTGGGATATTTCTGGCGATGTGAGCGTATCAGTGACCCTCTCCCGCTGTGTCGGACAGCGACAGAGCAAAATATACAATCAGCATCCAGTCCGCCTGCTTGTGTGAAACCTCCACTGATTCCATATTTCCCTCATTAGTGTGCGGCGTGCGGGGCCAGGTCCATCTGCCTCCCATTAAGAGCGGCAGCCAGAGAGGCTCGACTCGCTCACACAGACCATGAGAAAGCCTCCGTTCAAAAACAAAAAAGTTTCCCGTTCGTTACCTTGGTGTCATGGAAAGTTGTCGGACCGGAGAGGTTTTCTTTCCCTGAGCAAGACTGACACCTACAGGTAGAGCTGGGAACAGCAGAGGGTCAAAGGTGAGACAAGATGACGATACATCATGTAAAGTTAAGTGAGATCCAGTCCTTAGATTTGTAAAGATATACATAGGAAGTGAACAGTTGTGAATTCCTGGGAATCAGCATCACACATGAAGAAGAAAGCTCATAAACGGCTGTATCTCTGAGGGATGAAGGCAGCTTGGACACATGTTCTCAGAGATGAACGTTGATGTTTGTTTCTGTAGTTTCCCTCTTTTTTTATACCGTCAATTAAAGTTCTTGTTGACTTCAACAGAGGAGCAATAGAACATTACAAACTGGCATGAGATGTTCATTCTTGGTACCCGTCTACTGAGCATCAGTGATATTGGTGACGAGAGGTGCCTGCAAAGAGCTCAAAGGATATTTAAAAGACAAGACACCCTGCTGCCGTCTGGAAGGAGATACGGAGGTATTAGCAGCTGAACCACCAGACTACACAGCAGCTTCTTCTGACTCCTAAATGCATCCTCCTATGACGAACATATGATGGAGTCTTTTTTTGTGTGTTTTTGTGTTTATTTATGTAGCAAAATGGGACGACAATCTGCATTTTGTTGTGCAGCCCTGCTGTACAAAGACAATGAAAATATCCTTGTAATATAAGTGCCTCACGGGGAAATAAATCAATTAAATTAAATGTTCATATAAAGAGCGTTCAGGATCCCTTACACAGTTAATTCCATCATGTAAAGGTTTTCGACCTTACAGGAGTGAACATTGTGAGCCTTCTTAAAGCGGCTTCACGCTCACTCACACAGGTGTTTTCAGTTAATCTGATTGGAGCTCTGCTCAGGTTGAATCATGTTGATCATGTCGTCTCTGACAGCTGCACCGAGTGAGGGAGCTGTCAATCAACCAGGGACGAGGTCTAATCAGGCAACGAGTGAAAACACCTGTGTAGGTAAAGCTCGGTCTGACCCCCCCCCCCTCCCCCCCAAAACCTTAAACCCTGATCCCTCAGGGACTTAACGGACTTCATCTGGGAAATGGCTTGAGAGGCTGCAAGTGCTTGAAATAGTCTAAATATGTAACATGACGGCACTTAGAGTTACCATGATTACACCAAAACACGTTATTATCACTTTATATTTTTTACTCCCTGTTTGAGTCTTTCAGGCTTTTGCAACACATTTAACCCTTAATGGTTCTGTGTTTAATATGCCAGGCTGAACACACGTCATCTTCTGTGTTTACTTTTTTTTAACACCGTTAAACACCCTGTGTTTATGGTCACATTGCTATGAATTGTGGGTAAATCCCATTTTGAGCCCTTTATGAACACGTTAAGGCTCACGCTCCCACAAAGTCCTCAAGACTTTAGTTCTGTCTCTGTCTGTTGGAGGGCTCTCTCTCAGACATCATGAAGCCGTTATGAACACTTTCCATAAGACTTTGCCCGAGGAAATTATTATTTACTATTATTACAACCCATTCGTATTTACACCATTTTAAGCCCTCGCAGCTTCTCACACTCAACCGTTTACCAGCTGACGTCGGTTTAACTGGGATCAGGACAGGGTCTCTAAATGTTGTATTATATTAAAGAGTAAACAATTAAGGGATTGTTGAAGGTGGGTTGAGTAAATACTCTGAAATGTATCGATTTAATTCTCAGTCCTTCCCATCATGCAATCAAAAAAATAAATATAATCCCTCCTTTTCTTCTCTCCTGCCTGGCGACTAAAAGTTTCTTTTTTTTTCCTGCTTCGTTGAGAGTATCGTCAGGTTTTCGTCCAATAGAAAAACCCTCTCTGGTCCAGATGATTGAACCCAGATGTGTGCAGCTGCACGTTCCGGTGACTCATCGCGCTCTCTTGAAATATGGTAGCGCGCCGCCGCTGTGTAATCGGGACATTCTTGCATTGTTTGATGTCCATGAGAATGAGCGGAGGGGTTCTGCCGTGCACGTGTTGATTGAGTGTACTGTACTGCGTTTACATGTGGTGCAGTGTTTGGACTCAGACGAGCTCTGTGGAGGAAACATATTTCTGCCTCTGCGCTGGTGTTTACATTGTGTCGGGATCTGATACACTCTCAGGGTCTGAGCGATGAGCGCGGAGGTTTTGATCTGTGTGAATACAAACTCTTACAGAGAAAGTGAGAGTTTCACACTTTTAGTTTTTGTAGCAGCTTGTGTGTGTGTGTGTCGATCCAACCTGTGTCTCTATGGAGGGTAACAGTTCAAATGTTAGATGGATTCACAAGACATTTCGTACTTCTAGAGAGTTCCTACAACACCAACAGGTATAACGTACCCTCATAACGGTTCGCTGGATATTTTTCCGAAAAGATAGGAGTACGAATTCGAAGTTGAGAATGTCCGGCAACACAAGCGAGCACTTCGCCTTCACAAGTTGTTTGAGCCACAAAACTACTGAAGGATCGTAGTCGGGTTCAAATAAGTACGTTATTACGTTACATTAGTTAAATACGTACGTTAGGGTACGAAAGTGAGGTAAAATAAGTTAACGTGGACTTTTAGTTTCACCACAGACGGTATAGTAGAAGTGGACGATGTCATTGTGACGTCACTCGTTGGTTTGTGGACTGATGTTTTGAAGCCCAGAGTTTGGCGATTTCGCCGATCGTTGCCATGTTTTGTTGTTTGTACGTAGCTTTTTAGTTTGGGTAGAATCCAACGATATCTTTGTTGATCCACTTCGTTAGCTAGCTACCATATCCGCTGCACGCTGTGTTTGCGTTCCATTTCGTTTCATAACTGGAAGCAAACTGAAAATGAATGAAACAGGCCAAAACAAAAAAACAGACTTTCTGCAGCGGATTGGACATTTCAAAAGGAGGACTCTTTGAAGCCAGTGTTTATAACTTAACATGCTTCGTAATTTATTTGATGTAATGCAGTAAATATATTGCTCCTTTAAAGTTGCAACAAATATTTTTTGACCAGGATTTAAGCTTTACAATATGAGGTTTTCACTCAGAAGACAGCTGTTGGCGTCCTGCATAAAACCCAGACGGCAACCTCCGTTCTACAGAGTGAAGCCGATGCTGAAGGGTCCTAAAGCTGCATTCTCTCTAGTGTCCACCAGGGGGCGACTCCTCTGGTTGTATAGAAGTCTATGAGAAAATGACTCTACTTCTCTCTTGATTTATTACCTCAGTAAACATTGTAAACATGAGTTTATGGTCTCAATCTCTAGTTTCAAGTCTTCTTCAATACAGCATGATGTTCATTTAGTAAATGATGGTCCATTCAGAGTCAAACAGACCATAAAGCAGGGGATGCTTTAGGGGCGGGGCTACACAGTGATTGACAGGTCTCTACCAGAGACGTGTACGGCGTCTCTACGTCACTCCTCCTCATTACCCCAAACTTCACGTCACGTCCACTTCTTACACACAGTCTATGATCCCAACGTGGTAATAAACACCGACTCGCGTGAGTCGTGCTGTGAGAGCGAGTCGATCTCTTGAGCACCAAGAGTGGAGGTCAGCTGTAATGAGGCGGAACGTCTGAGGCCATCAAATTAAAGCAGATAACTGCCGGCGGTATCGAAACCCACCCTGCTTCTCTCTCGACCACATGTGGCTTAAATATTCTTTATTTTTCCTCACTGAGAACTTCTTTGAAGTCATGGCGCCGAGTCGTTAATGTTTATGCCTCCATCACTCTGATTGTCGCGGGGGTTTGCTGTGCCTCTGTGCCATTAGGCAGCATACCGGCTTTAGTGTGCAGATTTATGGGAGGTCTTCAAGTCGTGCTCCGGCTCGGGTCACAGTCTGGTTAAAGCGACTCTGAGGCCGACGTCCATCTTTCATGTTGATTGTTCAGCGATGTTTACATTGTGAGGCTGCTACTGTCTTTTGTCACAGCCGGGTTGTCCACCCAGAGATCACAGAGAGAGTCTAAAAAAAAGAGAGTTCCTGCTTCCATGTGTTGTTTTTTTAGGAGCAGTAAAAGGTGTAAAACCTGCATTCTCTCTAATGTCCACCAGGGGGCGACTCCTCTGGTTGTATAGAAGTCTATGAGAAAATGACTCTACTTCTCTCTTGATTTATTACCTCAGTAAACATTGTAAACATGAGTTTATGGTCTCAATCTCTAGTTTCAAGTCTTCTTCAATACAGCATGATGTTCATTTAGTGCTGTGTGATTGGCCGACGCATTGCGTGACTGGGTGTCGTCGAGCCGATTTAAATGTATTTGTTGGACATTTGTTTGATTATTTCTGTGCATCGACTTTTCTGCATCAATGAAGAATCCCAGAAATACAATTTTCAGTCACATATTTTATTTGGCAGAAATTGACACTGAAATTTATTAAAATGTGTCCTATGACTTTATAAATCTCTTTTACATTGACTTAAAAACTAAAATCATATTTTTTATAACATTTCTAATCAATGTAAGGTGGCAGGAAGAATACACAGTGAAACCAGCAGACCTCATCTGTTTTGTATGAAAGATTATTAATTATTCTACGTATCATTAATAAATGTTCCCATGATGCTTTGGAAGAAAATAATAAACTTAAAATGTAATAAACAAACATGATTTAACAACATATGAAACAAAATACTTAGCTCAGCATTAATAAGTGACTGTGTTCACATAGTTTACAGAATTAAATGCAACCGACAGGATTAATTATGCAGCTTTTCTATAATCTAATTAGACATTTAGGGGAGCAAATTAACGCCTGGTTTAACCCACTAATGTACTGCTAACATACAAATATTACTTATTGGAGTTATTCCCTTTGCCAATAAATCTGCTCATAACTAGTTAATCCAAAACTTCACTAAAATTAAGTTTTTTTCCGGTCAAGCTCAGACTCCGGCACCAACATACAGACACCGAGAATATAAACAGTTTAAAACTATGTTACCAGGAGAATATAAGCATTAAACACGGCTTCTACGAACAGAACTTTATACATCTGCACGTGTTGGACCGATTGGATATTTACACGCCGAAGACAGCGATGATGAGGAGGAGGAGGAGGAGCAGAGCCGGCGTTGAACCGGTCATCAGGACGACGTGGCCGCCGCTCGACATCACGTCGTAGTCGTGATGGTCGTCTTGTCTGCACGAGCTGCAGTCGCCGCCGCCGCAGAAGTGGCACGAGGACATGTCTCCTCGCCACTCTGATGCATACTTCCTCACCGTCATCCGTCCTGAGAGAGAGACGGTGGAAAGAGCAGAGGTCAGGTTCAACACCAGGTCTAGAAGATTTCAATGTCCTTTAGTTGTGTTTCTCTAATTAAAAGTGTCAAATTTCAGCATTTAAACGTGTCTGTACTTCTGTTCGGTTCAGACCTTTATTGTCTCACAAGAAGCCAGAAGCCAAATTATCCTACCCAGAAGCCATAAAACCGCCACTATCATCATTTTCACCTTTCCGACGGTACCTGAACACATCATGTGTGACGAACGCTTCCGTTGGAAAAAGCAACCAAGTAGAAAGTTTAAAATTGGGATATTTCATCAAAAACATTTTATTCTACAAAGTCTCATTTAAAATGTCGCCACAAATAAAACGGTTTCCTTTAAACCAGATCCTGTTAAGAACATTACATTCTGAGCTCCTCAGTGCAAATAAGAAGCCATCAATTGATTCATTCTAAGACCAAAAGTCACGTGACATTCATCCATTTATATGCTGATGATTCCTGTCACCTGATGATGAGAGAAACAACATGCTGAGCTGTGAATTAAAAGCACTTATTACCCGTGGGATGGATGATAACTTAAACCTGTCGCACTTTAGAAAAAGTTAGCGATAGTTTATATGAAAAGGGGATAAAAAGTGTGAATAACGGTGAGGGGGTGACTTCTTACTTGGTTCATAATAATCACGGATGACAACCATCGCCTGCTGGACTTTGCCGACTTTATACTCCAGGACCAGAGGAATCAGGAGACACATCTCCTCCCTCGTCACCTGGAAACACACACATTCACAGTTTCAGTCTCAGTCGGACTGAGTGCAGCGAAGCGTCCGTGGTTTGTGTTTCGGCGGAGCTCACAGAGGTCAGGTACAGGACGACTTTCCCCGGCGTTGTCTCCACTTTCTTGACGACGGCGTCGGTCGGGATGCCGTCCGGCGGCAGGCTGAAGCCGCTCAGCAGACCCACCTCCACGAGGACCATGCCGGTGGCGTTCAGACCGACAGCCTCCGACAGACTGCAGGACGACGTGGAGACGTCAGTAAATACGTTTCAAGTCCTTCATGCTCCTCAAATGACTTAGAAAAGACTGTCTACTTATAGATATATTTATATATATATATATATATATATATATATATTTATATATAGGATTTTATATAAATCCCATTTTTTATGCATTTCAATAATGTTTGTATCTTCAATGTGTGTTTAATAAAAATATAATAAAAATAAAATTATATTTTACATCTGAATTAACAAGAATGAAACAGACTGAAAGGCGTCATGATATAACAAATACAAAACTATTAAGTTGTGGATATACATACATATAGGTCCACACTTTATTACTAATAATGCATATTGATCCTTTTTTATTGTCTTTAAAATATATTAAAGATAGTTAGATTTATTTTGCTTGTGTGTTTTATTTGTATTTTCCTTTCATTTAATATTTGTTCATCATAAAGTGCATTTAATTAAAATGAACAGTAATTATTAAAATGAACAATTCTTATTATAATTCATTATTAAGAATATAAATATAAATATGCTGTATAAACACAAAATGTAGATTATTATAAGTATTTATCTATGATTATTCTATAATCTACAGCAAAACATGATCCATTGTTTTATTTAACATTTAGTTGAATAAATTCTTCATAAAATAAAAAATAAAATGAATTTAATTGCAGAAAATAGAACTGAAAATAGTTTTATGCATTAGTCAAATAAATAAATAGGAATACAATTTATTTAAATATTTAAAAAAACTAAATGTCAAAACAAATATACCAGCAGCTTCATTTAACAGATTAAAGAATAAATATATTATAAAACAAGTTATTTGAAGAACATTTTTCAATATTAGCATTTGAAAAGTGAGTGAATGGATATTTGACATGTTCTGTCAGATTGACGTCTGGTGTCGTTCTTGTTTCATTGTTTTTGACGTCACTGGTTATGTTTAATTGTTTGTAAACATAATTAAGTCTGACAGACTTCACGCGTGACGTCATGTTACCTGCTGCAGATGTTCAGATGAGCCCGGTTCATCTCTTTGTCAAACAGCTCGACGCGCAGATCGAACGCCTCGTGTTCGCCGGCGTGTCGCCTCCTCCTCGTCGGCTCCTCGTTCCTGACGTTGTAAAACACGTTCAGCTGAGACAGAAGAAGAAAACACGTCTGCAGGAGGACAGCCAGATGGTTTTCAACGGGGGAACGAGGAGTTTAAAGCCACCAGAGTTACTGTGCTGCTCTCTTCATCCCACCACATGAAGAGAGCATCAAGCTGCTGACCAGCAGGAGGCGCTGTGGAGTGATTATAGTCGGTATTAATAGTTTGAAGCTGTGTGTCGTGAATACCTGAAACAGAGCGAGTCCTCGACCTTCTGCAGACACCTGCAGCTTCAGCTCGTCTGGATCGATCTGAGAACAGAACATCACGTCACGTTATTCTCTGCACGTACGGACCTCTCGGCTCTTCTGTCTCTGACAGAGTGTCGGCGTTACCCGCTGGCTCTGGTGGACCAGGTGGTTGTCCCGGTTGATGTAGAAGGACGCCACGGCGGCGGAGGCGCCGGCGGCGGAGGCGCCGGCGGCGTCCACCGTGATCTTGAGGTCGGTGTTCTGAGGCGTGAGCGCTGCGAACTGGGACAAGGCCTGCAGAGCCACCACCGTGTCCTGAGAGAGGAAACACACACACGAGTCAGGAGTCACACACATCTGCTCCGGAACATCCCGTCGCACTTCGGACAACGATGGACTTTTGCTTTGATAATCACCGCCGACTTCCTGTTTACGGCGATGTCGCTCTGTGAGCGTGTTCATCTGTGCGTCTGTTGACAAATAAGAGTCAATTTCTGGCCGACAAAGCCTGAGAAAAAGCTTTATTTAACGTTCTGTATTTGGAGGCACTGACACACTATTTCCTCTGTTTGTGTGTGTGTGTGTGTGTGTGTGTGTGTGTGCGTGTGTGTGTGTGTGCGTGCTAAAGGGGTTAACTGTCCTTTTAGTCACCACATGCCCAGACAACCACAGTCTCCTGTTGATGTGACACAAAAGGGGAATTTCTCCTTTTTGACATGATGATTTTCTGGAACTTCAGAGACGAGCTTTGAACCCTTTTAAGGTGTTTTGAGACGTTTTGATGTTTGCATCGTGTGTTCTTGTAGCAACATCTCTAAGACGCACATGTGAAGACTTGTTGAGCCCTAAAAGGATACGAATGGAACATTTCTTACTGCACACAAATCCCATGAAATGACCAAAACCGATGACGTGATCAACTTTCATTGATGTGATTTAAACGGCAGAGGACGGAGACACCGAGTCTTTGATGAAAACACAGTATACTCGTGATGTTTCTGGTGTTTTCAGAGCTTTTCTTCCTCACCTGTGTGCTCCCGAATCCCCCCCTGTGGTTCCTCTGTCGGCTGAGCCACTTCATGAGGCCGAGGCCCTCCGCGATGCGACCCAGCCGGTGTTGAGCGAGCAGCACGTAGGACGACATCTCCATGTCGGCAGAGCGAGGCTGCCACGACGAGGACATGCCGCCGTCCGGGGACGACCACATCGGGACGCCGTCTGTCCCCCCCGAGGAGAGACGGAGGAGGAACAGGAAGCATTCAATGTGCGTCAAAGACTTTGTTCTTGTAATATTAAAGTATGAAAGATAAACATCCAAACAGTCAAACAAACTCCACATTAAAAGAAAAGATTTATTTTCCATTTTGAGGATGTTTTAGTCTTCTAGTGTAAAGGGGAAGTACTTGTACTTTCTTTATTCTACTCTATTACATTTATCAGACAGCTTAAGTTACTTTTTACATACAAAACATACAAAGAGCGTATAAAATATGTTGTTTTGTTGTAAAACAGTTCATACAGCTGTATAAATATGTATAACTGTATAAAGTACAAATAAAAAAAGTTTGAAAAAAGTCATTTTTCATACTTTTACCCTACGTTATGGCTTCAACGCAGAGTATTTTTTTTTGTGTGGTATTAATACTTTTACTGAAGTAAAAGCTCTGAATACTTCCTCCACCAAGTACATATTCATCAAATGCATCTTTCGGACCCTTTTATAGGGTTCTTGTTTTAAAACTTCAGCTACAAAAAGCCAAAGTACGGAAAGCTGGAAAGACAGTCGTACTCCATTGGAGTAGTGCAAACTTAGCAGTCATCTTCCTCTCACACACACACACACACACACACACACACACACGGTGGTCATCGCACCTCTCATCTCGGCTCGTCCAATCAGCTCACTGAGTGCCGCGTCGGCGCTGGAGCTGCCGGACAGAGCCAGAGCGTAGCTGAGCACGGCGAGGCTGTAGTTGCTGGAGACGCCGAGGGCCAGACGGGTCTCCAGGAACATCAGGGCCGCGGACACCTGGCCGCCGTACTGAGCCTGACGGACGGCAGACAAAAGATCACAGCGTGAAGAAACACCAAAACATGTTTGTTTTTGTTTCTATAAATCACGTCTGTGTCCTAAAGCACCAAAGGTGCGATACGAATGAAGTTGTACCCTGATGTCGTTGTCTTCCAGCAGGGCGATGAGGACGTAGGCGGTGAGGGACACGGGGCCGTCCAGGCCTCCCAGGAGCTCGGTGTGGATGACTTCGCCGGGCTCCTCTGACCTCCCGTCGGCCCCCTGCCGGGCCGCCAGCCAGACCGCCGCCCTCTGCAGCACGACGGCGTCGATGGCGACGAACGGCCGCGCCTGCAGGAAACACCTCAGCACGAACGCCGTGAGCCTGCGGAGACGGAGTTAGATTTTTTTCGTCAGTGCTTTTTTTGAGGGAGACTCGTGTTCCTTCTTTATCTATAGAATCCTTTAAAACCACACCAGGTGCTTCCAGACGCGTCGTGGTCTCCGAAGGCGCTGAAGGAGCCGTCTGCTCTCTGATAGGTCAGCTCTCGCTCATAACCTGGAGGGAGGGACACCAGAGACTAGAGTGAGGTCATCTTCATGTGCACAAATGTATCCCAACATCACAAATCATGAATAATTAAATCTCCTAAAATCTAATTATGTTACGCAGTAGAAGCAAAATGCAACAAATCAAGTTGTTAGACGAGAGTTTTGCCAAAGTCAGAAATTAATTAACTGAATTAATAAATGTCCTTTTGCGCCATATGGTGAAAAAAAACAATGTATTCATTTTATTTTGTTATCATTGTTCAAGCAAACAGTTTTGCCTTGAGGACAGAATTATACTTGATTTTCTCTAGAAGAGAAAGTAAAATAACTTCTGTGGCAATAAACACTATAAAATGCAACCACAACCAATGGATGGATTATGTGTCTCTTTGTTGTTGTTTTGTGTCTCTTTGTGGTTGCTTTGTGTCTCTTGTTTGTTACTTTGTGTCTCTTTGTGGTTGCTTTGTGTCTCTTGTTTGTTGCTTTGTGTCTCTTTGTGGTTGCTTTGTGTCTCTTGTTTGTTACTTTGTGTCTCTTTGTGGTTGCTTTGTGTCTCTTGTTTGTTACTTTGTGTCTCTTTGTGGTTGCTTTGTGTCTCTTGTTTGTTACTTTGTGTCTCTTTGTGGTTGCTTTGTGTCTCTTGTTTGTTGCTTTGTGTCTCTTTGTGGTTGCTTTGTGTCTCTTGTTTGTTACTTTGTGTCTCTTTGTGGTTGTTTTTCCCCCTTTGCTGTTGTTGTGAGTCTCTTTGTGTCTCTTGCATGTGGATATTTCTTGCACCACTTTTCATCAGCCAGCTCAATGAAGGACTCATCCTCTAAACTCCCCACGGATCGTGCTGATGAATGAGTTGTTGAACACTGTTCTTCTCAGAGCTGGTGTGGTTGTTGTGAATGACTGTGACATAACGGTTTACCCTTCATCATGAAGTCCACGGCTCTCTCCGCGGTCTCCTGGTCCGCCTGACCCACGGCGCTCAGATACTGCAGAACGTAGATGTTCGGAGCAAAGTTGATCATGTTCTGTTCTCCGCAGCCGTGAGGCATCAGGATCAGAGAGTCCAGGCCGCTGATGGACGGGCCGAGGATGTCGCCTTCATCAGCACGGAAACCAGACAAATCAAGACACGACGGGAGAAGAGTTAATGTTTACTGAGACCACCTCAGCACCACGCCAATGACAAGATGTTTCACCGTCGCAGCAGACGTTCTGCAAATTGAAATAATGTCATCTCATTGGTTGAATCAAACCTCAGGGGGCGGAGTCAGTGAGCCACAGTAAAACCTAGATGAGCAATGAGAGCAACTTAAGTCTTGATGGGATTTCGATGGATGATCTCAGATTCATCTTCAGATCTTTGTTCTTCTGGTTTATCTCTTTAACTCTATCAAGCTGTTGATGCTTTCAGACTATTTATTTTGCAAAATGAATGATGATGTTATCAAAAGAATACAAAGTATCTAAAAGTGGCTCCACATTGAAGAACTACAACATTAAATCACTCGTATATGTGCGTGTTAGTAATAGAAAGTTCTGTAATAAAGGAGCCGCACTGCAAACTTAGCACTTTTACTTTGGATACTTTTAGTACATGTTGCTGATAATACGTCTGTACTTTTACTTAAGTAACTTAAAAATGAAGTAGCCATTTTTTATCTGATTAGAAAAGTCTGCGTGTTTGTCATTCTGCCACAACAAGACGCATCACGATGACATCACAGATGAGTGCTAAGTCCAGTACATTCTCCACCGATCACATGAGAAACTACAAGCAGCTGCTCCTCACAGGTTTCCTCCTCGCCGCCGACACGTAACCTTCAACAGCACGACGACGCTGATTCTCTCTTGTTGTTACAAAACATCTCCAGCGTTTCGACACCTGAGCGAACAGGAAACCATGAGCTCATCAGCTCGTGTTGCACATGTGTGTGTTTCACCGCGAACGTCTGCACTTCATTACGGAACCATCACTGTAACATCCTGGATAAAACATGAAGGAACTATTCTCTGCTCATTAGAATCCATGTTGTTTGGCACACGCGTGTTCGATGTCTGAGACATGCTGGAGTCCACATGTGAGCGACCAGCTGCAGGTTTGTACTCATTATCTCTATATTGACTGCAGATGGTTTCACTCTGGTTAAGTCATCGTTGGTCGTATCTCTCTTCAGTTGTGTCAGTTGTTAAAATAGGTTTTTACAATAATTCTTATTGTATTTCATTTACAGATTTTGTGCAGGTTTCATTGCGTCATTAGTTTTTTGGGGGGAGTCACTGTTATCAGTGAAAAATCTAAATTAAAGTCGTACTATAATACTAAATAATACTACATGTATAAAATTGTCATTTTCATTAGGTAAATATTTATTAGTTAGAATGAAATGTCTTTTTGTTGCTTGTTGTTTGTATTTCCCGGCAGGTTGTTCATTACTTCAGGTTGTTCGACGTGTTTACGTACCGACAGCCGTCACCGAGGCTCTCTCGCTGCCCTCCACCACGTCTGCCGGGAAGCTGAACCCGACCACCTCTCTGGAAACACTCGACTCAGAGAGCTCAAACAGCAGCGAGGCGCAGAACGACTGCTCGAGTCCCTCGGCCTGCAGGACGCACAAGCAAACGTGGTGAGTCACGTTTCTGGGAAGAGGCAGAGCTGCGAAACAAGATCATGGATTTCTTGGTTGCAGTGGAGCAGATGAGGGTCGGTGAACAAATGATAAGGAATAAAAGATTGTGTTTTTTATAAATTAAAAACATCTTGTCATTAGTAGTTTTAGTGATGTATTATAAGCTGCTTAGAGCTAGTGTCTAATATCTATAATAATAATAATAATAAGCTGTGAAAACAACTGGATATATTCTTTAAATGTATTCACTCAAACTACATTTTACAGGATTACATTTGAACAAATCATGGTAACGTTTTAATTTACATTTGCACAGTACTCACTTTCACTGAGCAGCACCTGAACGCATCATAATGTAACTCTATGGAACCTCGTGCGTTAGCCGTTAGCGGTGCTGCTAACGTTACTAGCTCCCCTCCTGTCGTTAGAAAGCATTTATGCCGATGTTCTGATCGCATATTTGACTGAATATTGGAGGATAACGATCGTCAGTAAAACTTTATTTCACACTGTGATGGTTAATTTGAGGATCACGTGTGCCGAACCGCGAGGGGGGATCCGTCCGGTCCGTTAGTTCAAAGCCTCCGATTTAACGGCTTCAGCTCAGATCAGCATGAAAAACTAGTCCAGTGGTTCTCAATCTTGGGCTTAAGTTATGAAATATTATTTTTCTGACTTTTCTTTAATCATCCATTATTTTATAATCATTACCGCCACATTGCTTACCTGTGTTAGTTTGTATCTTATTGATAATCTATTATTGTTCATATTTAGTTCTTATTTGCTCTTTTTCTGCAACTGCTGTTAATAAAGTTATATCTTGTTCTTGTGTGATACTAGAGAGAGTTACCTTTTTAGGCTATTATTTTATTGTTAATATTGTTTTTATTATTATTAATAAAATAAATTAATCTGAGATGGTACATGTAACCGCGTTCTTCAAACCTCCCTGGTTCTGTGATTTTCACCTTGACGAGCACCGTCCTGCGGACCATGTCCATCCCAGCAAATGACATGGCTTTCACCACGATGTCGATGTCTCCGAGGTTCACCGGCCTGATGGGAATGAGGACGGATTCTCCGCTCCGACTCCCCACGGGCACCGTGAGAACGCCGGGCATGAAGAGCTCATTGTCCGAGAGGACGAACTCAAAGGTTTCGCTCTCTGCAACAATTATTGTGAACTGACAACAAAGAGCAGAAGGAGAATGCAACCCAGATTACATGAAGCAGATGTCTAACAACACAAAGAGCGCGGTGGGAAACAAAAGAAGCATGTTCTTGAAACCGAATATCAAATTAAAACGCAGGTTCTAGCTATCTCAGAAGTCGTTGAGCTCTTTTTAAAAGCTTTTATGTGCTGAAGGATTGAAAGTCCTCAGAGGTGACAACAGAGTTGTATAATGTGTTAAAACCACTGATGCCACATTAGATTAGAGCAACCTGACGCCTGAAACAACAGCACCAACCCTGTGAACCACATCCACTCCAAATACTTGCAATCCAACACCTGCTGTATTCAACTGTTGCTTCACGGTGAAATATGAATCCACTAGTCAACAGATTTAAAGCAGATATGACTGCATGAACTCAGTAATTTGTTACACTATAGTCAGTAAAAGAGAGAAATAAATAGAGCTTCACAAGCTCACAAATAAAACTCAATGACTTGCAGCTGACTACTCGATCCACCGTATGAAGTCTCTAGTGATGAAGGCTGAACGGTGCATTTCTACGCTGATGATACTCTGCTTTATTCATCTGCTGTTACATTAGGGAGGAGTGTTATCTATTTTGCAGACAGCGTTGGGCTCGATCCAACGCTCACATCCAGAACATAAACTTCTCTTAAATGGAGATTTCTTTTTTAAAACTTGCAATTCTGGATCTCGCTTTATGAAGGAAATTGGCTTCAATATTTGCACTTTGGAGTTATTTTTTTCAAAAATAATGATTAACTCAGTAATTATAATGCTGTTTGTTCCCAACTGCAGCAACAAAGTGTATCTTTCCATCGCAACAGCAACCGAGGCTCATGGGTATCATATTATTTATCCACCAAACTTAAAAGATGCAGAAAACGTGATTTCTTGGAGAAGAAGCTCCTAACCAACCATGAACCCAAACAGCCACATTTCAAGTGTGCAGGAGGAGTAAGTCTCACTTAATGAAGGCATTTTCAAACACTAACTGTCTCACTGACCTCCAGCTGCTGTGGGAGGTAGTTGAACAGAATGATCTCCAGCAGCAGCTCCTCTCCTCGGATGATGTAGGCCGGGAGGTTCAAGAACAGGAAGAAATCCTTGAACACTTTGAGCTGCAGGGGGATCACATGGAAACGTTACACAGTCTCATCTAAACACTACACATACAAAGCTAATAATAGAGCAGAACTGTGTGTAAGACAAGAAGTCAAAGGGTCAAATGGTGCTTTAATTCAAAGGCGAGAAGAGTGAAATAATACACAGAATTTAAATATCAAAGCAATGGATAAAAAAGAGAGAAAATTGGATTTAGTACGGTGTTTTAAGGAGTGTGAGTACCTCTGCAGGCTTCTCTACGATGCCGAGACCGAGGTTCTCAGACATGACGAAGGCGGTGGCTGCCCAGGTCGTGATGCTGTCCGGCACAGTCAGAGTTATCTCTGTTTCTGAATTACTGAGAAAAACAGACGGACATGTTAGCTTTAGTTTCTTTGTCATTTAAAAAAAAAGTTTAATGTTTGGATTTGTGGCCACTGACGTGCATGTAATAATGTTCTGAGTGGTCATCTCCATACAGATGTAGTCGTTTGCAGTATCTCACCCATATAGTGTAACTAAAGTTAAGAAATGTAAAAATTCTTCCTGATAACGATTCCGATATCCAACACCAGTGCGTTAGAAACATGTCACTGTTTTCCTGCGTCAACATGTTTGAGAATAAGAACGTGCAAAGTACCGATCAGGCAGGATTTAGCGATTGGGTAACGAGCGACACACGTTGTAGAACCTTTGTAGAGTAAATTATCTGATGAGTGAAATGATCATGAGATATCGGATCGGTGCAGAGACTCGTGCACTCGCCGATACCCAAACGAGCTGTACATCAGACATTTCTGATATTGGTATCAGAAACAAAACTCTAGTGAAATGGTGGTTTGGGTGGCGTGGTGTCGAGATGTGTCACCTCAGCTCTGGCCAGGTTCCATCCTTTTTACCCAAATCTAAAGTCTAAAATCACAACGTTTTTGCACCATAATTACTCTCCAAAGCCAAAATGTTCAATTTCATCTTTCTACACCCTCTCCATCGACAGACAGGAACTTTTGTCTCATGGTTAACCAAAGTGGTCTTTCAACCTCGGCTAAAACTGATGTTTCTGTCCTCGTGAATCTAGTGATCCGGTGGTATGTTTCTAAAGCTTTACCTTGTGTTGGTGTCCATCCATATCCAGGTCTCTGGGAAGTCCCGGCGCTCTCGTGGCTCCATGTGTGAACTCTCTGTCTGGGTCATTCCATGAAATCCCTCCCCTGCTGTTTGAAGATGATTGTCAGTTGTTTTAGCAACGCATCGTCAAAAAGAGGCAAGAATGTGATGAACATAGATTGTTTTAAAACTTACGAAATGTAGGCCGAGGTGGACTTTTCATCTTGTGTAAACTGGCATCCGTCAATGCCACAAGATCACATTCCTGCACAAAAAATGCACATTTCACTTAAATATTGAGCTGGAAAGCTTATTATGGGATAGTACATTAACAGTGTCAACAGCTTCAACAGCTATATTTAGATGCAAAGAGAATTACAAGTGAAACGGAGGGTGTTCTGACCCACCGTATGTAAATAAAATAAAATGGTGGAGTTGCTCCGATACCAGAATTGGAAACGCCTCCGATACGTAACAAGTTATCATATCGGCTCATGTATGCTAGGAACCGTACTGAGCATGTGCAAACTCTCAACAGAGATGATAAAGAAGCAAGACACTGATACTTCCATCATCAGACCCAGAGAAAACCATCGCTGCGTCTGGAATTGATGATGGAAATAGCTGTGAAGTGAGCCATCTTGCTTCTTTTTCATCTCTGCTGAGATGCTAGCGAGCGTAACGTTAGCCAGAGCTAGCCAAATGTCAGCAAGTGGGCAACACCTTACACTGGAAAATCCCACCAACATGTTTCTAACGCACTGGTCTCGGAACAGTAGTTGGTATCAGCCGATGCACAAGTTTCAGGTATCGGAATTTCTTTAATTTGAACTTTAATTACAGGAGATGGTTGAGAGATTTCAAACAGCATCTGTATCCAGATGACACCACAGACAAAGCTTGTTCCAAAAGCCTGTTTACAAATCCTTCTCATTGTGCCTTTGACCACATAGCGTCAGATTAGAAAAGGGTTTTATTTTAAGTGAGATAGAAGGATGATCAAGCGTGATTGGATACTGCCCCTACACAGGACGTCAATGCAATACTTGTGATGTGTCTCTGGGGAGGCTGACCTTGAAGACGGAGTACGGATCTCCCATTGTCATCATGTCAGAGTAGGCGTCGGCCATGGCGACGCCGTTATCCTTCATCTCCTTTACCACCTGTGAAAGCAACACCAATCCTCAGAGCTGCTACTGTTGCAGCTCACAAAGGGCAACACAACAACCCGGGATGCAGAAAGAGAAACTTATTGTTTAAAACCAGTTTGACCGAGCTGGGATTAAAGAACCGATACTGGGGTGGGGGGGGGGGGACGGATTGGGTTTCATGGAAATACCTGTTAGGAGAAATATGTGTGGATATGGAAAGCTATTGGAAAATGTTAAACCGGAGAGGAGCTTTGGGAATAACAGACACATCCCTGATAAAGCAGGTTAGGAGACAATCAACAGGAAGCTTCAGGATTCTTCTCTTTGTCCGAGGGTCAGACTGAAGTCACAGCGAGCTTATTTACTCACGGTGTTTAGTTAGTTAAGAAATAATTTAGGTTATTTCTCAAAGTTTGGGGGATGTGAACGAGCGCTGTTTCTCACCCTCGGCTCTGTGATGTCATTGTACGATCCCTTCCACTTGGTCGCCTTGTCGACCACCAGGATGCCGACCAGAGAGGCGGGCTCCGCCACCGTGACCCTCAGGGTGACCTCCTCAGCCGGCCTCCTCATAGCGTCGCTCCAGCTCAGAGACACCTGTCAATCAGGTACCATCACACCCGATCATTGACAATCACAATATTGACTCGAACAACGTAGGTTTTCCAGGTTGTTTAGACTGTAAAATTGTTTTAAAGCCTCGAGTTTGGCGTTTTGGCCTTTGCAATCTTGGCTTTTTTTGCTACCGATGAACGGAAATGACCATATTTGGACCGTGGAGGAGTGACGTAAAGACGTACTCTGGTAGCAACCTGTCAATCACACGATAGGATAGCCCGCCCTAAAGCATCCCCTGCTTTATGGTCTGTGTGACTCTAAATGGACCATCATTTACTAAATGAACATCATGCTGTATTGAAGAAGACTTGAAACTAGAGATTGAGACCATAAACTCATGTTTACAATGTTTACTGAGGTAATAAATCAAGAGAGAAGTAGAGTCATTTTCTCATAGACTTCTATACAACCAGAGGAGTCGCCCCCTGGTGGACACTAGAGAGAATGCAGCTTTAACACATGAAGCTTTGGCTTCACTCTTCAGAACTGAAGGCTGCCGCCTGTTTTCTTTACCTAAAATATGGTCAGACTCGAAGGCAAATAAGTCTAGCTGCTGTAAAAACATCATAACCACACAAAAGCACCAATTTAATTACCAAAGACGTAACGGAAAGCTTCAAAAGATGTGTTCCAATGTGTTTATACTTCAATTAGCATCTAATCTGAGGACCTCATCCATAAAAAAAAACACCTCAAAGGGAGTTTCCTAATCCAAACCAGACCAAATTCTGATGGCATGACGTATTTTGCAATCAATTTAGTTACTACAGTTTATTTCATAAATAAAACAATGTTTCTGGCTCTCTGAGGGTCTCGCTCTGTCGAGATAGCAGCGACTGGAAAAAAGGGTTCGAGGTCAAATTTGACTTTCTTCAAACATTTCACAAGCCTCTGATTGTCTCACGCTTTAAGAAAACCAACTAGGATGATACTTTAAAGGTAATTGGCATTAGCTCCACCACATTCATAACATACTCATAATACTCAAAATCACACTTTTTTAATCGAGCAAAACAATTGAAAAAAAGACAATAGTTCACCTTGTTTTGTAAAGTTTGGGTCATGGGTAGCTGCATCACGTCGTTGACGACCTCGCCGCTGGGATGCACACAGTAGACGATGATACAGGCCAGAGGAGCCCAGGTGGCTTCTGGGACCAGAGAGAGATCTCCGTCCATGGTTCTCCCAGCAGAGACCACCTGACCTCTGGACTTCACCTTCACACGCAGAAGAAAACACGTGAGCTCTTCTGTCTCTTCATACATTTTATAATTAAAGCTGCAGTGATGTATATTTTTGTAATGTATATATTTTTGGCAGACAGACAAGTTGACAGACATATATTACTGATATAGCATTTGAGTTCTACATCACTAAATGTTGCACAAGAAACAGTCGAGTACAACAGAAAAGAAATACTGAAAAATTATGATAATAATAAAAAACGTGAAAATATGTCAATAACCCGTTTTTTTTATCATATCTGATCTAGAGAAATACAAGTTTACTCCACAGTTGCACTAAATGTAAGTTACTCAAAATAAAACCAATTAAATGGAATATATTAAATAAATGAAGGTTTGAGTGTCATCATGTTAAACTCACCACATAGTGGATCTCAGTCATTGGAAAATTCCCCTCAACGTGCAGCAGGAAGGGGGAACCGGCCTGAAGGAAGACCGTGTTGTGATATAACATGTTTAATATCATTGAAGTAAATGTACTTCCTATTGTTACTACTTTGTCACCAGCAGCATTCCCACAATCCCACCAGATAAAACCGTGTGACACAGAAGTTGCTCTGCTCTTCATGATTACCTCGAGAGGACCGGAAGGTTTCTGGATCTGCAGGTAGGAGTGACTGGGGGATCTGTAGCTTCTGTAGAGTTGAAGAGTGGCATGGCTGTCCTCAAAATAAGCCTGATAACAAACAAACAGATAATTATTTGAAAAAGTCTTCTCTCCTGGTAGAAAAATGGGATTCATTGAATAAGACTCCAGAGTGGTGAAAGACTCTACAGAGGCGCACGTTAACTTGGCCTTGAAATGGGTTTCAATAAGCAAAAGATTGGGAATGAATGTGTTTTTATAAAACTGATCCCAATCAATTAGAAATCACTTTGATTGACATTAATTGGCTCTGGAAATCTGGAAACAGCGGCTTTTTGATTCCTTTCTACGCAGATGATACGCCACTTTATACTTCAATTGAACCGATCAAAGAATGAGCACCGTGTTCAAATTCCACAATAAATATTCATATGAACGAAAGCCTTAGTTTGTGGTGTCCATGGTGCATTATGGCACAGACATTAATGTAATAAGGAAAATGTGCAGTGAAACATCGATGAAACTGCGTCGTTGGATCGCTGCTACCAATTAAAAAATGGACGATGTTTTATTTCAAGTCTGTTTTTTTACAGTCTGTTATTTCTGAATAATATAGAGAGTTTAACAAAAATAATAATGCAATTTGATATGAATGAAATGCTATTTATTTATACATTTTTCATGTTAAACTGTATGTTTACCTGCAGACAACATTGTATTTTCAGCTGTGCTCTGATTAAAGAAACATTCTACATTCTGTTTGTGTTTGAGCATTGCATCGCTCAACAGTGACAGTCAAAATAACAATGATTGTATCCTTCATCCTGGCTTTACTAAGTCTTCTCTTTAGTTAGACCGAGGATACAGTCAGGATGAAGAGTTTGAATGTGAGAAAATGATCATCTCACATCAACGGTGAGTGTTTCCGTTTCATCCATGACGCGGATGTTGAGGGCTACGCATCCGTCTGCAGGGACGGGAAACTCCATTTCTTCAGAAAGCATCTCCTCCTGCTGAGGACTCCCAACTCCCCAAGTGACTGACATGTTGGATTGACGAGGCCAGTTTTCCTTTTCTTTAATGTCCATTTTCCAACTCCACGGACTTCTCTTTTGCTGCATCACTGACACATGAAGCATCTTTCCCCGATCCTCCGGTGACAGCGGCTGATCGTTGTACGTTGATATTTTCAGCTACAAAATCAAGACAATTCGACATGTTGATCACGCCTTTTAACACTTTGTCATGAGAACTAGTTGTGTTGCTGATCGTAGTATGTGTTATTATAAAACACCAGTTTTGATAACTTTTATAAATGTTGGTTAGCAAATAGTTAATTTGACACTTTAGTACTTTTTAATTAATAAAGGAAATGAGAAATAGGAATGGAAAAGTATAAAATCAAACAAATTAGATTAAAACTACAGAAAAAGATTTGCTTTCCTTACCATGGCGGCGAAGTTCAGAGTCGGCCTCAATATTTTGGGATAGCCATCAAAGGAAATTGTATATCTGTACTTTGCCAAAGACACCTTTGCTGTAGTGTTATATGTGAGACCTGAAACATGAAAAGCATCAGTCATACCTCTAGGCGGCAGGAATGAAACCACGATCTCTACCTAAACCTAACCAAGTAGTAAACAGCAAAGGTTTCACATAGTTAACCACGTAAAAAACATTATACGTAAACTATAATTTACTAAATGAACATCATGCTGTATTGAAGAAGACTTGAAACTAGAGATTGAGACCATAAACTCATGTTTACAATGTTTACTGAGGTAATAAATCAAGAGAGAAGTAGAGTCATTTTCTCATAGACTTCTATACAACCAGAGGAGTCGCCCCCTGGTGGACACTAGAGAGAATGCAGCTTTAAGACACTTTAACATTGGCTTCACTCGTCAGAACTGGCACCAAATTCGCCAGGGTCGGTTCTGCATAAAAGTAGTACCATTTAAATATATTTAAGCTGAAACGCACTGGAATAAACCTGTAAAATATTCACATAGTTTATGTAATATCTCCCTGAATTCCCAGAAACAATACAGAGGACATGACTTCATCAATACAAAAGTGTAAAAACGGATTACCTGTGATGTGATCAGTCACATGAACCACAATCATTAAACACTCGTAGTCCATGTATTCCTCATGAGAGTCCATGTCCAGAGCTCTCTCGCTCATCTCGTGGTAGTCGTATTCGGGAACGTTAAACATGAAGGCCGTGTTGCCGTCGATCTAAAGCAAAGCAACAGTGAGGCCATTAAGGACATTTTTTGGGGGTGTAATCAGATTATAATCAACATTTTCCTCACGACCCACCTCTCTATGTTCATCATAAGCCTCTTCGATCCCATGAAACCGATGGAGGTACGTTACATTGACGTATCCGTGAACAGGCATCCCGTACATGTACCTGAAAAATCACAAACATGTAAATATATCAAGTATTTAAAACTGTGTTGAATAACGTAACGCACAACAAAAGAGTTCTCACTTTGCCATGACGGAGAACCACAGAGGGTCCTCATGAAAAATGACCCGCGGAGCTTCGATCACAACTTCAAACTTTGGCAGCGCTGCAACCAGACAGACAGACATCACATATTCATGCATATAGAAGTGAGATTAAAACGCAACAATCATCCAACTTTAACTGAGAAAACGTACGTACTGTAATGAGCCACGGTGAAGCGCTTCTCAGTGGAAACACTCTATAAAAACACACATTTATATTAAATTATATTGTTTTTTTTTTCCATCTAACAGGGTTGGATTGCACCTGTTTGGTGGGACAGAGCAGACTTACGCCGACTGTAGTGACGATGGTCCATTCACCCAGAGGAGGGTATTCAGACAGCTCACACTCTTTGGACACGACCCCGAGGACGCCGTGCAGAGACAGCCACTGTCTGAGCCGGTTCCCCCTCGGATCCTGGATCAGGTACAAGCGTGTGTGCAAAGAAATGAAAAGATGCTGCAGTCAGGAAACCAACACAAAGGCCAAAAACGTGTGTTTCATTGTTGTGTAGGAAGACGTGTTTTTAATAATCCTGCTGATTAAACCAACAGAATACTGATGAGACACCTTTAAAGGAGCAGTTCACCCAAAAATATCACGTTTGCATGTGAATAATGTGACATAATCCTGTTGGCTAACAGAAGCTTTTGGATATGCTTTTGGACAATTTGTTGTTATTTCATAGATATTTTCTGCCATCTTTAAGCTAAATAACACAGGCTGACACACATATACATATATATATATATATATATATATATATATATATATACTGTATATATATATATATCTATTTAGATACAAACTTCACCAGGTGTCCACTAACATGTAACATGACGGTTTGACGCCCAGCAAAAGATTATAAAAACAAAACACGTCTCCATTTTCATATACAAAAATGTTTACGATAAAGAATAGCTCAACAAAATACCATATAATATAAAAGAAATAAGATAAATCGACAGTGATTTGATGGTTTGTTTGTGTTGATACATGTACATGCTGCTACATGGATTTATGAGGAGATGACAGACAACAGTTTCATTGTTAGGCTGAACTGTTCCTTTAAAGTCATAACTGTACGGCAGTCAGAACTGGTGTAAGTTGCATTAAAAACATTCAGACTCACCCTGATGGTGACGTTCACCGGGCTGGTGAAGGGCTTCCCGTCGGGGAGGACGGAGACCACTCTGATCCTCACCGTCTGCCCGGGTCGATAGGTCAGCTTGTCCGTCTGGATGAAGGTGTTGTGGCCTTTGGGGTCGAAGTGCAGCTGCGTGGAGTTGGAGAAAACCTTCACGCCGCCTACGAGACCCGTCACCTCCAGGCTGTAAGGGTACATGTAGCTGGACTCGCTCTCCTGGATCTGCAGCACATTTAGGTTTAACTCCACCAGCGTGTTTAACCAGCAGCTTTATGGAGATAAAAGCTAGGAACAAAGTCGTACTTACAGCTGGTAACATCAGCAGCTCGGTTGAACCTTTAACAAAACAAAGTTGTTTAATTACTCTGTGATTTAAATCAGAAGTCTTTTGTTGAATATAAAAGGCTTTACCTGCTTCCACTGTAGCAGAGTTTGAGGCCACGGTCTGTTCGCCATGAACGATGCGAGCGGACACGCTGACCGGAGAGCTGGTGAGGACGGTGACGGTCACTGATGTTGGGACTCCGGGACGGAGGGTTCTGGGGGCCAGCAGCAGGTAGGAGGGCTGAGGGCCGGGGCTGAGGAACCAAACGGTTCAGGTTAAATACACAGACACAGCGAGGGTCCGGAGGGAAGCACGGTGGTGGTCATGGACTGTTTTAAATATACTCTGTGGATCATCTAGACCAACAAGGACGCTGCGGAAGGTCATTCACGCCATTGTGATGAAAAGAAGGAGATCCGGGAAGTCAAAACAACTTAGTACCTGAAAATAATAACTGTGTATCTCAAAATAATGAAAAATGTGTTCACCTGTGTGTGTTTACCTGTGTCTGTGTGTTTACCTGTGTATGTTTACCTGTCTGTGTGTTTACCTGTGTGTGTGTTTACCTGTGTATGTGTTCACCTGTGTGTGTGTGTTTACCTGTGAGTGTGTTTACCTGTGTGTCTGTGTGTTTACCTGTGAGTGTGTTTTTACCTGTGAGTGTGTTTACCTGTGTGTCTGTGTGTTTACCTGTGTGTGTTTACCTGTATGTGTTCACCTGTGAGTGTGTTCACCTGTGTGTGTGTGTTTACCTGTGAGTGTGTTTTTACCTGTGAGTGTGTTTACCTGTGTGTCTGTGTGTTTACCTGTGTGAGTTTACCTGTGTATGTGTTTACCTGTGTCTGTGTGTTTACCTGTGTATGTGTGTTTACCTGTGTCTGTGTGTTTACCTGTGTGAGTTTACCTGTGTATGTGTTTACCTGTGTCTGTGTGTTTACCTGTGTCTGTGTGTTTACCTGTGTGAGTTTACCTGTGTATGTGTTTACCTGTGTCTGTGTGTTTACCTGTGTCTGTGTGTTTACCTGTGTCTGTGTGTTTACCTGTATGTGTTTACCTGTGTGTGTTTACCTGTGTGAGTTTACCTGTGTATGTGTTTACCTGTGTGTGTTTACCTGTGTGAGTTTACCTGTGTATGTGTTCACCTGTGTGTGTGTGTTTACCTGTGAGTGTGTGTTTACCTGTGAGTGTGTTTTTACCTGTGAGTGTGTTCACCTGTGTGTGTGTGTTTACCTGTGTGTGTGTTTACCTGTGAGTGTGTGTTTACTTGTGAGTGTGTTTACCTGTGTGTGTGTGTGTGTGTGTGTGTGTGTGTGTGTGTGTGTGTGTGTGTGTGCTTACCTGTTCATGGTGCTCTGGGCGGCGGTGAGGACGATGAGGCCGAAGAAACTCCACACCTGGAGACGCTCCATTTGCAACGAATGAAGCTCACTCCACTCGGGCTTCAGTCAGTGCTGGGAGCCGGTGATGTCAGGGGACGCCGCCTTCATACCTGCAGACAGTGACCCCCCCCCCCCTCCTCCTCTTATAGAGTATCACCTGATGAACTGAACTAGAGTCAGTTTACCTGAACCCCTCTGGGAGTGGGCTGCGTTTGGGAGCTGAGTGGGTGTTTCCACTCTGAGGACGAGTCTCGTGAAAAGTAGGTGGCCTCCCGAGGGCCTCCCAAACCCCCAAGGGCCCAAAGTCTCAGTGTCAGTTTGACTTTGAGTCAAACAAAGAGGAAAGAGTTCCTGTGAGAGTGGCTAACAATGGATCACATCCTGTTGTATTGTTGTTGTTTTTTAGCAATAGCAACCATTAGATGATGTTCCCCAGAGGATGAACCCCACTGACGCACACCATGAGGTTGACATGTTTGTGTGTTTGAAGTGAAATATCTCAACACCTGTTGGATGAATTTCCGTGACATTAAGATACACACATTCATCTATACCTCAGGATGAATAGTAATAACTCCCATGATCCCTTGACTTTTTTCTGTTGCACCATAATCATCCAATTGGTTGGTTTATGATCCAAACAGGCACTCTCAAGTACAAACTAAATATTGTATAAATCTCAGAACCTGGACAAATAAAAGCAATTAAATCTAGTATATATATATTATTTCAACAGCAGATGGTGATAACTGACAGTAAATCACCAGTGAGGTCAAACTGAAATGAAAATACAGAATATTTACTCACCGTTTCTTTTATTTTGTCTACCTACCTTGTCATAAATGTGGAGGACAAAATAATAGAAACACCTGTCTGTACCATAAAGTTGAATGAAGCCTCTCAAAAACTGTTTTAAAACAAAATAAATATGTATTACAGGGCTGTTTTATCAGACTTTATTAGTTATAAACTGGTAACTGAGTGTATTTGTGCTTATTTTACAGTTGTAGTACTGCCTCCGGCTCGCCAGGGGGCGCTGCTGCTTTTCTTCTTTCTTTTAAAGTGAGCCGATGTCTCTCTTCCTCCGTGAGGTGAAAGGACACAGAGCAGCGAGCTAACATGACAACATTAAGACCGTTTACCTGCGATGATTTATTTAAATTCAACAATATGTAAGTGAGGTTTTGTCTGTTTTTATCGTACATATTATGTTTACTATCCAGCTGGTGCAAACAAGTAGTTTGTACATCCTGTGTTTGGTTGTACATCCGCTTTAGCAGGCTAACCGAAATTAGCACAGAATGTTGTGCCAAACCCCCTTTAGAAACAGAGATAATTTAGTACTTCCGTTGTTATTAACACAATGATACTTAGTCAATGCTCTAGTTAAACATCGTGTGACTAGTTCGTGTCCTCTGGACTAATCGGCACACATTTAATCAGCCAACTCACTGTCCTTTAGTCAAATATATAAAGCTAACCTAGCTAGGATGTGAGGGAGAAAGTGTCCCTTAAATCATGATGTTTGGTCCGTCACGGGTATTACGTACGATGGAGAGGAGGATGATGGAGGAGAGGAGGAGAAGGATGAAAAAGAGGAGAGGACAGGAGAAGGAGTATGAGGGAGGAAGAGAGATAGAGATGGGAGAGCATTGACTTCAAACATCAGACAGATAAATAACAGTTCACGTTAAAGGTTTTTATTAACTTTGTGTTTTATTCAACAGTAACTTGGACCCTCTGACAGAAACTGTATCCTTCACTTTAAGATGAATGTTAGCTATAACCACGTTAGCTCATTGTTGTCATGTCTTTAGAACTACAAACTCATTCATATGTAGCAGTCGTCTGTAGTTTCCTTTGACCGTTGACCTCCAGTATGGGATCCCGTTCTACCTCCAGTACCTGGCTCACTGGCCCGAGTACTTCATCGTGGCTGAGGCTCCTGGTGGTGAACTGATGGGCTACAGTAAGTTTATTAAATATATATATATATATCCAGTTTATCTTCCTTTTATCAGGTTTCCTGCTGCCTCAAATTGCCGCTGCTTACTGTAATTAGTAACACCTGACGTGTTCTTCCTAAGAGAAGTCATAATGTCTGCTGTGAAATAGGCGTGTTGTTCATTACAATCAATAATGTCACATTCTCTGTAACACGTGCAGTCATGGGGAAGGCGGAGGGATCCGTGGCTCGGGAGGAGTGGCACGGTCACGTCACCGCTCTGTCCGTGGCCCCGGAGTTCAGGAGGCTCGGCCTCGCTGCCAAACTCATGGAGATGCTGGAGGAGATCTCAGAGAGGTTAGTACGCGACGTCGTACCCTGAAGTACGCGACGTCGTACCCACAAGTACCCAACGTCATACCCAGAAGTACACACTACCACTTTAGTCCGCAGGGGCCGACAGAATCATCACAACATTAAAGTTCCTCGTAACTTTAAATGATGCAGAAGCTGCATATATATGATGCTTTTACTCTGAAAGTCTCCTCATCCCGGTGTCTTGTAGGAAGGGCGGGTTCTTCGTGGATCTCTTCGTGCGCGTCTCCAACCAGGTGGCGGTGAACATGTACAAACGTCTGGGCTACAGCGTGTACAGGACGGTGATCGAGTATTACTCGGCCAGCAACGGAGAGCCCGACGAAGACGCCTACGGTGAGACGACACGCCGTCGACGTTTCAAATCAGATTTCAGTTCACTGAGCTTTATTCTTTTCTTTAAATGTGAGAGCTAGAATAGGTTTGACACAAAGTCCTGACACTGTGGTGCGTTCAGGTGCTTTGAGAAGATATGTTGCATTCAAGAACTGTTGAAACTGAAGCTCAAATCAAGAGGAAAACAAATCAAGAGGATATGAACGTCATGTAGGTCTGAAGACGTTATTGGCATGTCAAAGATCATTTAAAGAGGGCGGGTTGATGTGGACAGGAAGGAAGAACAAAGAGTGTATTTTCACATTTAGCTGGATTTTAGTAAATGAAAACAGTCGTAAGCACCGTAAACGACAAATTGTCCCTTTTTTAAAGGCTCAGTTCACCCAACTTATGAAACATTGTCTCACTTGTAGCGGCGTTAATCTGCAGACGGTTTGGTTTTATTTGCAGGGGACGACATCGTTCCGTTTTTAAAAGCTTTGAGCAAAGAGAATTATATTCTTTTAAAGTTTCAGAAGAAACATCTCAAAACAAACGAGACAAACTATCTGCATGGATAAATACCACCAGATCTGAATGTATTTCATGTATTCTGATGAACTGACCCGTGAATGACTCCAGGAGTCTAAATAGAAAGCCTATGTGTTGTGTGTATAACAGCTAACAGAAGGGGGCGCTGTTCCTCCACAACACATCAAATAAAGTCGACTGTTTGTCTCCTTGTTGCAGACATGAGGAAAGCTCTGTCCAGAGACTCGGAGAAGAAGTCCATCGTCCCTCTGCCTCATCCGGTCCGACCAGAGGACATCGAATAACAGCAGACTGTGGCTCTCTGCAGCCTCTCAACATTATTAATATTATATATATATTATATAATATTACAGGCACATTGTACATAGTCAAACTGTCAGAGAGCCACGATGTACAAATATCAACTTTTCATTTCCTGTAAATTCAGTTTTCTTAAGAAAAGAAACAACGAGTGAGTTTGAATTGATGTTTGTATAATAAAGCAGAAGAACACGTCGTACAATAAACACCGATCATCATCATCAGCTGGTTGTTTTTGTTAAAAAAAGAACAAAAAAAACTGATTGGTAGAAAAATGAAACCTGAACGTCTGAGTGGAGATCTACTCTTTATCTTTATCTTCATCTCCGCTCTTCTTCTCCTTCTCCTCTTTCTTCCCTCCATCATCATCATCACTGTCACTCTCGCTGCTGCTGCCGCTGCCGCTGCTGCTGCTGCTGCTGCCTTCATCGTCTCGGTCGTCGTTCGTCTTCTTCTCCTTTTCGGTTTCATTCTCAGCGTTTCTTTCTGAGTCGTTCTCAGGAGGAGCCGCCGGTTCGTCTGAGGACGGCGGCGACGTCGTCGTCGTCTCTTCGGCCGCCTCGGGAGATTTCTCTGGACTTTTCTCGCCCTCATCGTTGTCGTCGTCGTCTTCACCATTTTCGTTGTCTTCACCGTTTTCGTTGTCTTCTTCGTCGTCGTCGTCCACCATCTGCTGCCTCTTCCACATCTTTGCCATGGCCAGCAGTTTGAGGTTGGGCTGGTTGGCGGCGTCCTCTGGGAAGATGTAGTCGTAGTACTCCTCCCAGCCGGCGTCCGACTGAAAGAACCGGGAACAAGAGGTCGAGGTTAACGCCAGAGATCGATTAAAGCGCAAAAACTTCTTTAATCCATCTCACAGTCCAAAGATATTCAGATAATGACGCAAAACAGCAAATCCTCATGTGAAAAGGTTCATTCTCCCTTCATTAATAACTTAAAATATAAATTGATTATCAAGCTTGTGCTCAGTTTGATAGTTTAACCCAATAAAGTCCAGTTCTTACATAATATAGAACATAATATGATCCGGTTCTTACCCCGTCCTCGGCCGTCAGCTTCCTCCTCTTCTTCACCTTGTCGGGCATCAGCTTCCTGACTCTGTCCATCGAGCTCTCGGAGCCAAACTCCCTCTCAAACTCCCTCCAGGACTCCAGCAGCATCAGACGCTCCTCCTTCTCCTCGCAGCTCCTCATGCCCTTGTTGGCCTCCTCGAAGATCTGCCGGCACTTCTGCAGCCGGTCGGGGCCGTCGATGGACAGCTCGTACTTGGCGTAGCTGATCCAGACCTGAGGAAGAGGAAGAGGAGGGTAAGAGTTCAGAGTTCATCGTCTCACAGTGAACGCTCGGTTGGTTGATTAAGAAAATAAGAATAAGGCGGTAACTTCTGGTTCTGAAAAGTGAAGTGAAAGCTTCATGTGTTAAAGCTGCATTCTCTCTAGTGTCCACCAGGGGGCGACTCCTCTGGTTGTATAGAAGTCTATGAGAAAATGACTCTACTTCTCTCTTGATTTATTACCTCAGTAAACATTGTAAACATGAGTTTATGGTCTCAGTCTCTAGTTTCAAGTCTTCTTCAATACAGCATGATGTTCATTTAGTAAATGATGGTCCATTTAGAGTCACACAGACCATAAAGCAGGGGATGCTTTAGGGGCGGGGCTACACAGTGATTGACAGGTCTCTGCTCTCACCTTGACGTGTTGGGTGCGCTGCAGCAGCCTTTTGTAAAGGTTCCTGGTGTTTTCAAACTCCTCCTGCTCGATCTCAAAGTCAATGTAGGACTTCCACAGCACCTGAAAAACACAACACACACATAAGTTAAATATTAATGGAAATATTTGAGATTTCTTTAGTCCGTATCCCTTAAAAACAAACACTAAAATGTTACCTCCGGCATGTCCAGCCGCGGCTGTCCGATGGCGAGTTCGAAGATGGCACGCGCCCTCTCCCCGTCTCCCAGGATGGTCTCCAGCTCGGAGAACTTGATCCAGGTGGTGCAGTTCTCCGGACTGAACTCCAGGTACTTCTCGTACAGCTTCCTGCAGCGGTCGAACTCTCGCAGCTGCAGCTCCAGCTCGATGTAGCCCTTCAGCAGCTTGTTCTTCGGGCATTTACCGATCGCCGTGCCCTGAGGAAGAGAAACCACGATGCCTTTTAGTATTCAAAGAGACATTGTTAACGCTCGACTTCATACATTAAGGAAAGTCAAAACTGTTAATGCATCTTCACCAGATGTTTTATGTTCACATGAACTCAGGTTTGAAAGTCTCACCATGACCCTTCTGGCTCCCTGAAGGTTCTTCTGCCGGATCTCAAACTGAGCGTAGAGCAGCCAGATCTTAGCGAACGTGAACTGAAACGAAAACACAAGATGATCACAATCTTTAGACTTTAGACTTAAACTGAATTTATGATGAGACAAACAAGAGAGTCAGAGAGGTATTCTGAGAAAAAGCTCAAATCTGAATTACCTTTTTATGTGGGATGAGGTCCAGAGAGGCCTGGTACACCTGCCTGGTTCTCTCTGGATCCTGAATAAAAGAATACAAATGTTTCAGAGAGAATGAGCTCAGATTATTGTTGGTTTAGCATCGATATGGCATCTTCATTTATTGGAATTTAAGCTGACGAGCTTTTGAGTGAATTAGTTTGTGAGGAAACTTCTATTCAGTGACGCTGTTGATTAGTTTGTATTGAATTAGAACACCAGCTCTTTGGAACAACCTAAAATATCTACTTCATTGTTATTAAACAAACATATTAAAAAGGACTGTAATTACATTTTTGTCTTGCAGTCTTGAAATTTTGATGAATTTCGCAATTTGTTTCCTCATCTTTTTTTTTTCCATGAACAGGAATTGATCATGTTTATCTAAAGATGTGACGTATTTTTATAAATCATCTTCGGCTTCTAACCTCTCCCGCACAATAAAAAAAATAAAATAATGAATCCCTTTATATTTGACTTTTCTAACTCTTTTACAGGAGTCCTTCCTCCTCGGTCTCTTGAAGTGACGGGTGAGGATGAGGAGCAGCGAGTGAACCCACCTTGACCTCCAGCTCTTCGTACAGAGCGTAGTTGATCCACAGGTAGATGTATCTCTTCCAGTGTCTCTTCTCCTGGATGGGGGGGATGTTGGCGATGGCCCTCTCGTAAACCTCTCGGACCGTGTCGGGGTCGGCGTCGTTCTCCACCAGGCGGAGGTAATCGAACCACGCGTCGTAGTTGTGAGGGTTCGCCTGACGGGGAAAACGTCAGTGGTGAGGACAGGAACATTTAACCTTTTTGTCTGATTTTTTTAAACTTGAAATAAAATTACTTCATAACTCAATAATGGACCAAAAACGTAAGGAATCTGAATATTCATGTGAATCAAGATGAAGTGCTCAAAAGCTCCGGATATATTTTGTAAAAACATTGATTTTCCACGATCAATACCTTGACTTCCTCCTCATACTGGAACCTTCGTTTGCTGACGATGACGTCCTCGATTCCCCTCCGGTCTCCGAACTTCTTCTCGAACATGGTGTAGAACTTGAAGAGCTCCTGCGCCTGGTGCTTAGGGATCCGGTCCAGAGCATACTTGTAGATCACCCGAACACGTTCAAACTGAAAAACGGACGAAGATATCAACGGTTTTAATATTCCAGCAAAAACAAGAAAGCAAAGGAATTGAATTCATTCGGTGGGTTTAGTTTAGTTCGTCACAAACCTCTTTCTGCGTCTCCTCAAACTTGGCGAAGGCCACAAAGAGGTTTTCGTCAACGTAGTCCTCTCCGAAGAACTCCACCGACCTCTCGTACACCTTCCTGCTGTGAGCGATGTAGCCGTGCTTCTCTTCAAAACGAGCGTACTTGATCCAGTTCTTCACTTCGGGGTGAACGATGACGAGTACAGCGGAGTTGAGGTTTTATTACACAACAAACAAATATCATTTTATAATCAAGTTTTTTAAAGCAAAAAACATCCAAATATTCTCTGGTTCCAGTTTCTCTAATGTGAGGATTTACTGACTTTGTCGTCATCACTTCCTCCTCTCATTGGATTAATATTCAGAACACCCACAAAACAAAAGGATATATCGCTCATAGATGGTGCGGCCTTTGTCCACTTCCTTGTAGCGCAGCTCAAAGTTGATGTAGGAGTGCCAGGCCTGCTCATCGGGCTCCCACTCCATCCAGCGCTCGAACGCCTGCCTGCAGCCGGCCACGTTCCCCAGCATCTCCTCCATGTAGGTGTACTTGTACCTTTTACACAAAGGACACAAAGTCAAACGTGAATAAATAATTCCACGCTTTAACGTTAACCATCACAGTGTAAATAAAGTTTTACTGACTCGGTAGAACATGTGTTTCTAGTCTGTGATAATGTTTCATCGTAAACAACCAATCAGTGTTTAAACCAACAGGAGGAGAGCTAGTAACGTTAGCAGCACCGCTAACGGCTAACCAACAAGGTTCACTTCAGTTACATCATGATGCCTTCAGGCTCTGCTCAGTGACATGAGTACTGGCTGAAGGTACATTATCACATTATCATGAAAATGAATATAGTTTTGGTGATGAACTTGAATAAATCCAGTAGTTTGAAGGAGATGTTTTCACATGAATATAAGATAGATATTAGATTCTAACGGTGAAATGAAGCACAAACTGTTGCATTCGTACCAGAACTGGTTGACTCGAGGGAGGATGGTGATGGCTCGGTCCCAGATGTTGCGGGCGTGGTTCACCTGCCGGCTCTTCATCTCCATCTCGGCGTACTTCAGCCACAGCGTGATGTTGCGGTGATCGACGTCCAGCGCTCGCTCGTAAATGGACCGGGCCCTAAAGAAACCCAGAGGAAGCGGCGATGAGGGGAAACTCTACGGCAGAGACGTGTGCGGGAATGTTAGGAGGAAATCATTCTGTGGCTGAATACCTGTGGATCTCCTTCAGGCTTTCCTCCCATTGTGCGTATTTGATCCAGTTACTGATGACAGTCCGGTTCTTTCTGATGTTGTCTTCAAACCCCTGAAAGAAAAGGTAGAAAATAGTTTGACAGAAGTATAATCACATGACACATTTAAGCTAAGTTTTTTATCTAAATCGCCAACTGAAATTTTCGACTCACAGGAGGCTAAATGTTTGTGCTATATATGCTGCATAAATGATGTTTTAGCATCATTTACTTGTTAGTAAATGATGCTAAAACATCCAATACGAATAAAGAATCTCGACTGTTTTGGTCAGATTTCACACTTTCTGCACATTGAAATGAAAACATTTCCGTCGGTGGAGGAAACGAGAGGCAGCCACTCACCTTCCTCTTCTTCAGTTTGTAATCGTTGAGCTCCTCCTCGTCGGTGATCTTCTGTTTCGGCGGCGGCGGCAGAAGTTCGAGCTCTCTCTCTTTGGCTTCTCTCAGCAGCTGCTCAGCAGTGATCTGAACCTCTGCCGGAGCTTTATTCTTCACCTGCAACACAACAAGAACTCCTTTTGACACCAGTTCTTCATGCCGACTATCCATCACTTGTGAAACTGTCCCAATTTATTTTTTGCCCGTAATATAAAGATCTCACTTATCAAGTTGATTGTTTGAGTCAACACAAGAACAGGAATTTAACAGAAATGTTAAAACTGGGAATATTTCAGAGGTAACTGTGAGTAAAACATGGCGGTGTGCGTTTTAACAATACTATACACACATGTAAAGAATCTAAGTGTACTTAATATGACTGTGCTATATGTGTATATGAATGTTTATTCTACAATATACGTAGTATGAGGAGAATTAATTAGTTCTTTGGAGACAGAGCACTCTGTATGTATTGTGATTTTAAATGTTCAATCCTTGTTTACACATGTTGTTCCACTTCTGACAAAGTATATAAACTTACTTATAGAGACGTGTGGACTTGACACTTGTACATAAATGAAACAACTCCTCCACTTCCTACTACTAGATGTACACTGAATACAAATATAAACGTATCACTTCTGTTTTTACTTTGCACACAAAAAGGCGTATTTCTCTCAAACTGTGTTCAGTAATTTGTTAAATTCCTTTGGTGAGACATTCCATCCACCTGACAGGTGTGACATCAATATGCAGATTGAACAGCATGATTATCACACAGGTGTGCCTCCAGCTGGTCACAATAAGAGGCCGCTGTAGAAGTGTGCAGACAGTATCAGATCTTTCACTTCAACTTATGATCAGTGGGAGCGAAAACAAAAAGGTGTCGAGTTCATATTTTAGTGCAGCCAACTCAGCGTACCATCTTTTAAGTGTTTATGAATATTGTAAATGTGTTTGTGTGAGACTTGATTAGATGACTTTGGAGAGGAGATAATACACTTTGTTTTGCGATGAATTAATGTGTAAATTCAAGATGTTATGTACACTTGTTTGGATATATAAGGTGCCTTATAAATCCATGTGGACTTAGCACTTGTCTGAGCACGAAACAAACTAGCATCACTCCTCCTCCTTATGGGCTTGTATGTAGTGTAATGACAGCATTATGTATGCATGTATTATGTATAATATATATATAATTAAAATGAGTTTCCAGAGAGGTGAAAAGCCTAATAATGCAGACAACAGGAAGCACTGACTTGATAACGTATCAGAGCGTAAACACAGTAAAAACCCAAACAAAGTGCAGCATGTTGGACAAATATAACCAATACAAACCCTCAGTTAGCTTACAAAAGGAAAGGAAGCTAACGTCAGCGGTTGTCGAGCACTTGCGGTTTTCGACAGACTGACGTCACCACTCTAAAAACAATAATTGTAATGTATATTCTTATCTGATATTACAGATATAAACGCTCAACACGTGGTCAAAAGCAAACATGCGTAGCCTCCTTTAAACTTTAGCGCTAGCCGTCTGTTAGCATGTAGCTTAGCCGAAGTAAAAAGAGCTCATGGCTTTTCTACTGGAGCTTTTATTTATTTTTCTTACCTTCGCCACCTTCGGTATCCGCTGTTTACCTGCCGCGGTGGACGCCATGTTTGCAAAAACGTATGTTACCAAACTTACTTAAAAAACGTCAGGACAACAACAACACAACTAGAAACACAGTCGACGAAACGTTTTCAAGCGCCAGCCGCCATGACAGTACCCAGCATGCATTGCGAATTCTTCTTCCGTTACTGTGGTTACGGAGTTTGTTAGCGCTAGTTAGCAGTTAGCTAAGGCTGCAGCGAGCCGCCATGATGGTACCCAGCATTCATTGCGAATTCCCTACCGTTACTATGGTTAGTAGTTTGTTTGAGCTAGTTAGCAGTTAGCTGAAGGCTGCTGCAGTTATCCATGTTATAACTTACAGGTGTTTGTTTTGTTTTAATGGAGCTAAAACCGCTACGTATCATTTCGTTTTTTTAATTATTCTAACCACGACCAATAATAGAAAGCTAGTATAAAAAATAAGACTGACGTCATAGTTTATTAAAGGTGTAACTTGTGACAGGTGAGTAACGAACGTTAAACCAACACGTGACGAGGTTGTTGTTGTGGAATGTAACTAAATATATATGTATTATTATTATATATATAGTTTGTTAAAGGTGTAACTTGTGAAGGTGAGTAACTATGTATTGCATTATATATATATATATAACAGTGACAGGGGACATTTTTAATTTGAAGTACATTCGACTGATTACACTTACACACTTTTACTTGAATAACATTTTCAATGCAGGAGTATTTTTTACAGTGTGGTATTATTGCTTTTACTAAAGTAAATGATCTGAATACTTCTTCCCCCACTGCTGTCGTGACAGAAATACATAAATAATAACACGACGTTCTGTTAACATCAGCCCAGGTGAAGATGAGGACCATAACTTCAGCCAGGGGCCGCCAGGAAACTGTGACCGTCAGGAGGAGCGAGTCGGCGGATGCTCAGGGGATCGACGGCCTCATCCGCGCCTCGGCTCTGGCGGTTTTTGGACGGGTCAATATAATTCATCTTCTGTAAGACAAAACATTCCTGTGTTTAGTGTCTTTAGTATAGAGAGGTTATAGAATATAGGCTTTCTGTTTAGACGTACACGAGGGCTTCGATCATTTCATCTGACCATGAAGTCTACGGACAACATACCATAAGTTTATTTGTTTTTTGTACATTTAGTTCATGTCATAGTTACATTAATTGGAGTGGGTTATCATTCATACTGTAGCCTACATATAAAAGTTATCCATTGATACTCCATATTGGCTTATTATTTATTCTGTGTACAGAATTTCACCATATCACACGTTATATTTATGTATTTACAGCGTGTGCACGTTTCTACTTTTTCCAATCTCCATTTTGTCATAGTGGTGCTTACAGTGTCTATAAAGTTAACGCTAATGGAATCTCCTCACTCTATACATTTTTATGATATTTATAATAAAATAAACTTCTAAATCCATTCCTGAGGAGTACTCCACTCCTCCACTCTCCATCTGGATCCTGAGTTCATTGCAAACACTCATGAAAGAAATGTATTTAATCATATTTTGGTCAAATGAAGACAGGAACGTATGAGTGTACAAGTGGATTATTATGATACAGAAGTAGTTTGAGAGGTCTTTATGGACTTTTGTGAAGTAATCATAGTCCTGATGACCTATCTATAGTACATTTTAAAGTAAGTGTTGTTATCTCCTCTGGACATGATTGTCTGCTTCCTGTTTGCTCTCCAGAGAGAAAGCCAATCTGGCCGTGACTCTGGCCAATGAGAAGGATGACATTCTGGGCCACGCTTCCTTCTTCGATCACCCCATGGGAGGCGTGGTGGATCAGACTCAATGGGAACCTTTCCTGCAGAAACACTTCAGCGCTGAAACATGCACAGTCGGTATCATTCATGAATTCAGATGATAAGAGCTGCTGATGCAGTTGTTCTTATGATTAATACTGTTTATGTGTGCTATTAGTTTATGATCGGTTTCTTTGGCCTCAACAGAACCAATCTGATATGCTCACACTAAGACTTTTACAATATTTGTAGTTTGAAGTAAAGCTTCTTTTTTAGATCAAGTGAAATTAAAGTAAGTAAAACTTGGAGCTAAATCTTCTTCCCTCTGCAGCCGTTGAACACACTCTTCCTCCACATCTTCGTGGCAAAGCCGGATTTTGCCGCAGCATGTGTAAAGGAAATAATGAGGTATGAACAAATAAGGGTTTGGTTTTGTAGTATTTTTATCTGGAATATGTACTTTCCAAATATAAATTGTGTTCTGGTGTCATTCTAAAGAATGAAATCAAAGCCATATATGTCAATATAGTTGACTTTTTGTGTGGTGAAGCGCTAATAGACAGCTGGACTGTCATAGTCAACCACAGAATGCAGATTCATAGAAGTTAATGCAACTTCTGCCAAATTTGAATTCCCTCACCGCTGCGCTTCTTTGTCCAGGGCCGTGTTTTACGCCATCGCAGAGCTTGAAAACGTCTGCCTGGTCGGCCCGTACGTCCGACGTTTAGGTGAGGCAGCTGCTTAATATCAGTTGTTATGATTATTTTAATTATTAACACATTAACTTCCAAGTCTTGTGATTGCTGCTGAACCAGAGCCGGCGCTGGGTGAGGTGTTTAAGCCGCTGCAGCGTCTGACGGACGCCGGGCCTCACTGCTTAGCGTTCATCTGCCACAGAGAAGAGCACTTTCCAAAGCTCCACCCCCGCCCGGCCAGGTGACGTCCGCTGACTCCTCCCCACTAACACTAATGTTTACATGTCCACCACCTTGACCTCCACACCCTTTTTCACTGCACTATGTATGAATGTGCACTGTGTGTATGTGGACATTTGCCCTTAGCATGTCATTAGTTTGTGGACTGCAGTTTTGAAGCTTTGAGTTGGACATTCTGACCGTCGCCATCTTGGTTTTTTGGAACGGAAGTGACGTAGAGACGCCGTATACGTCTCTGGTAGAGACCTGTCAATCACTGTGTAGCCCCGCCCCTAAAGCATCCCCTGCTTTATGGTCTGTTTGACTCTAAATGGACCATCATTTACTAAATGAACATCATGCTGTGTTGAAGAAGACTTGAAACTAGAGATTGAGACCATAAACTCATGTTTACAATGTTTACTGAGGTAATAAATCAAGAGAGAAGTAGAGTCATTTTGCTGTAACCGGGTGGAATTCTATTCATTATCTTCTTCCGCTTCTTGTTCCTGGTGAACCCTGAGGCGTTCCCAGGCTAGACAACATATAGAATCCCTCCAGCGTGTTCTTGGTCCACCTTGAGGCCTCTTACCATTTGGACGTGCCCGGAAAACCTCTAAAGGGAGGCGTCCAGCAGGCATCAGCTGATCCCTTGAAATCCAAAGGAGCAGCGTCTTAGCTCCTCACCTTATCTCTCAGGCTGAGTCCAGACGCCCTAAGGAAGCTCATTTCAGCCGCTTGTACCTCAATCTTTCGGTCACTACGCTCCATTTCACCCTCAGAGATACTTGAACTCCCTCTCTTGGGGCCAGTGAGTCACTCCCTACCTAGAGGGTGCAATCCACCGTTCTCTTGCGAGGCACCACGGCCTCAGACTTGGAGGTACTGAATCTCATCCCGACCGCTTCACACTTGGCTTCAAACCCGCCCCAGTGTGTGCTGAAGGTCTAGTTCTGAAGGAGCCAACAGCACCACATCGTCTGCAAAGAACGGGCCGCTCTCCTTTTGGGCCACTTGGAGGCAGACGAACTCCCCGAAAAGCTGACAAACTCTCCTTAAAAACCGAAACTATGATCTAAAAGAGGCTTAACAGGTTTGAGGAGGAGCTCAGTTTGTCTTAATTATTAGTGGGTTGTCATGTTTCAGTGTAATATACATTTCATTGATTGGTGGCGCTTTAAGATGTGGGCCACATGCTCTTTCTTTTCACAGGGTTCAAGATCACGACAACATCGTGAGCATATTTGCAGAGCAGCCGGAACTTCTGTCCTCCGTCATGGCCCGGCCGTTCTTCCTGGCGGAGTTCATCGAGGGTCAGAACGAGAAGAATCACGCCGCGGTTTTTGAGGTTTGTTCCAACTTTCAAGCCTTTTTCTTGAGAGACCATTTGCTGTGGTTCAACCCTCTGATATTATGAGTTATGTGGTTTCTGAACCATCATCTAAAAGCAGCTCGCTGATGATGCTTTTGGCTGATTGTCAGAACCCCCCCCCCCCCTCCCCCCGGGGACCATGGGAGGCGACAGATCTCCCCTCATCTCCCCTCCAGTCGGGCTGACATGTGTTCATGGCAGCATATGGCAGATACGAGCTGATACTTGGCCAAGACATGCTCTCACTGAACATATTGTGTCCAGACATCTGAAGCATTTTGGGGCTTTTTGTCTGAATATGTTCGGCGCTCAGAGAACAAACGAAACATCGCCCCAGAGGGTTACTGCGGACTGAACGCCGCGTCCTTCTGGTGAAGCTACAGAATATGTCATTTAAATAGTTCCTGTCCTGGTAGATGATCTGTTACAGACACAACATGGTCCAAACTCAAACCAGCATTCAAACACAGAAAATATATATTAATGATCACATTTTAAGACAATATTTATAAATGATTAAAAACACCTCAAGGTCCATGGAACAGCTGTTCTGGTGCTCTTAGTTTTCTTTTCTTTTGTCAGTACCAAGTTCTTCTGCTGTTTATTGTGAATCATCTCAGGAGAAAGCAGCGACCTGAACATTGATACAACTCCTCCATTAACTTCATCATTGACTTGCATCACAGTAAGAGGGAAACGTGCAAAGATTTCGGTGTGTTTGCTCCACAGAGTGACGGCTTCATCGTCGGCTTCATCAGCTTCACGTCTGACGTCGATGTGAAACTGCTGAACAGCAACTTTGAGTTGAGTGAGTTCGATGGTTTGTCCGAACCGCAGCAAACACGACGCGTCGAACCTGCAGCCGAGTCCGACTCGAGGGAAACCCAGACCTCCGACCCACAGCAGGTACAACTCACTCACTCACAGCTGTTTACAAGTTAAAGAAAGACATGATTAAATATACTAGTTGTAGTAAAGACATGATTATGATACAAGTACATAAAGTGTATAATCTTCGGTTTGTTGTTGTTGTCACTTCAGGAGGAAACACAGCCGACTGGACATTTTTCTGAGAATTCCAACGTTGTCTGCATTCGGTACTTCATTATGGACAAGAACTATGAAACCAGGTAAAGTCAGGATGAGGTTCCTCCCCATGTTGCTCCTTCATCACCAGGAACACACTGTAGTTTATTCTGACTCAATCACACATACAAATACTCACGAGAGCACCAAATGTGGATTAATCCGCCGCTGAAAATAGTCCCCAACAAACACACTATTTCCTCCTGTTTGTTTGTTTGATAGAAACTGCAGCGACCAGCTGTTTTTGGAAATTACAGAGACTTTATTATATATGAAACTATGTATTTGAGAGATGTTTTCACGTCTTCAATAGGAACCAATGGGAACTAAGAGCCACGGACAGGAAGTCAGAAAGTACTGAGAGACGAACTAACATGTTGTTGGTTTTGGTCTGTTCTTGGGATTCGTTGGCTGTGAGAAAAATAAAGAATAATGGCTAACTCATCCTTTAAAATATATATATATATATATATACGTATATATATATATATATATATATATATATATATATAGTCTTGAGCTCAACAAAATTAGAGGACACATTTTTGGAAATTAAACAAAAAACAAACAGACAAAAAAATAAATGTATAATACATTTTATTTAACATGTGACATGACGTTTAAGCCGAGGAAAGTACACATTGAAACAAAATACTGCAATATGTTGGAATGAATAGATACTTTTTTGTGTTTAAATACAAATCCAACATAAAGGTGAAAGAAGATGAAGCACAAAGTGAAAGGGGAACACGCAATTAAATACTTTTACAGAATTACTTTAATTCGCGGACACCAAAAGTCAGATCCTAAAAGTTTGTATAAATAATAAAGAATAAACTTATTATAAAGAAGTATTTTTGTACTAATAAGAGTCCGGAGGCGGTGCTGGTGGCGTCCGTCCAGAGTGACATCAGTCATGAGCTGCGTTAAAGCAGCGAGAGCGACTGTTAGTTGGCTCCTGCTGAGCTCCTCTCACCTCCCAGCTGTTACTAAATATGGAGGCCGGTCGCTTCCTGCGGAGAGTGAGCATATTATTAATGAGAGCCGCGCTTAAAGTGACAGCGTGACAGAGCTGAAGGCGAGAAGTTGAGGCGGAAGCCTGCGGGCAGACCGGTCGGCCAGTTGTTCCACCGCGGTGACTCAGCTGCAGCTCTGGCTGCGTTTCTCAAGTTTGGCATCCACACATATTTTCACTTAACACTCTTCTTCTTCTTCTTCTTTTCTTCCAGATCGGTGGACTTTATTCCGTATATATTCAACCTCTTCCCTGTGAGTATCGTCTTTGCATGACATTTGGCTGAGGTTCTGTCCCAGAGAACAAGTGTTTAAAGGGTTAATGAGCTCTGCAAACAGTAAATAAGTTAAAGATCACTGCATCTGTGCAAGAGGTCAAATAATAATAAGAGAGGAAATGAATACTCCTGTCACCCTGCAATCATAATATGTGCACGAAGTCCCATCATGTAAGTTTAAATATCTGGATTCCTTTACACATTCGGGGTTTTGTCTGCTCAGTGAAGACTGTATGTCCTTGTGTCCGTCTGTCAGGACCTGGACTTGTGCATCATCTCTGCACTGTTACCGTCCTCTGAGATCCCGTTGCTGCAGAGCTTCGTCAGACTGCCGCCTCGCGCCTCCATCTCGCTGCCCCGTGAGCTCTACGTCCTCCACCACGACGGGCTCAGGTAGACCAACCCGTCAAATAAGCTTCCTACGAGCCTCGGTACGGCTGCCAGCAAAGCAAAGTTTACAACTTTGAGCTGTGCTGCAGGGAGGAGGTAGCCTCACATCTGTGGCTCCAGCTGTGAATCCAAGTTGTACGTGCAAAAAACGCATTCAAGTCGCTCACGTTCACGTTTGCTGCAGGACAATGGAAGCGCTTAAAGAGGATGCTTTCCCTGCAAACTATTTCACACATGTATCAGCTGTTACTTTGGATGAGATCTCACAAGAGGAAATGAAGTGCAGATGCATTTCAGCAGCAGATGTATCTCAAGATAAAACAAAAAGGAGCAAAAGTCTGTCTGCTGAGGTACAAACTGCTTGAACTGTGTTGTCTTTCTTCTGTAGAATGAAAACACAGATTGAGATTTAATGATAATGTTACTAAACCGATTCAAATCCGATCCTTTCTGGATTCTGCCTGCTGGAGTCGTGGCACTGCTCTCCTTCACAGCATCCAGCCTGAAGGCCTGTTGGATGAAGGCTGGGACTTGGTCTTTAGCTGCGGTCCGTCCAAAGACACATCGGATTGGACGCTATATTACCAGATACCCAGATTTGGACCAAGGAAAACTTGATCCGGAGTAGAAACATCTTGGTCATGAACCTGTTTATTTACTTTAACTAAACTAACAACGTGTTCCTGTTAACGTTCTCACTCATCCGTGCGGACCGGTGCTCCTCCTGCTCCGTGCTCACGCTGCGGTTGCTCTTGCAGGAGTGTGGAGGTGAGGCCGGCCGTGGCTGCGGACCAGCCGGCCGTCTTCGATCTGGTGAAGGATCTGAGACTCGGCGAGTCCCTGCTGCAGGACCTGGACCGCTTCTATGAGACCCGCAGAGACCCGGTGAGTCAACACGCTGAAGGTTTCATCTTCAGACACTCGACGCTCTGTTTGTCAAACATTAAGAAACATTTACTCTGTCGTTAGTATTTCCTTACCAACACTTACCAAAACAGACTTCATTCACATATTCTCCTAAAAATACTTATTTTTAAAGATGCAACAGTTTTCTAAAGTATCAGGTGTCTCTTAATGAACTACATGTGATTCATAAAACAATAAATTATTTAAGCTGTAATTTGCTAAATGCAGGAAATACCACTCGTGTCCCTCTGACCTATATCTGTGTATTTACTTGTTTTTAAATGTCACTCACAGTTAAAACTCTCAAGCTCATTTGTAATCAGTATTAAACCAGCTGGCCTGTAAAACCTTCAGTGTTTGGAAATCATGAGCAGCAAATAGAGAAGATATCAGGGTTGAAATTGTAACTGGCTCCCCTTTAACTTTTTTAAAATGACATGATGATTGTTTTGGACGGTCGAGTGTGACTCGAGCCGGCAGTGATTGTCTTGGAATAACCAGGAATATCGCGGCGCGTTTGCCAGCGAACAGATTGGTGAGAATTCAGCTGAACTGATTTTCCTCTCTGACTGACACCCCAGCTGTCACCGCCGCAGCTCCAAAAAACTGATAATTACTTCTGCAGCCTCTCCCTTCATGTGTATTCATGGCCCTGCACTGACACAACAAGGTGCGTATACTCAGACGAGTACTGACATACATCGTGTTTCGTCCTCACGCAGGACGGCGCGGCGCTGCAGGCCTTCGTGGCCCGGCTGCAGACTCAGGTCGTGGGCGTCCTGATCCTCAGAGACGAACAGGTAGGTGCAGTGTGCAGCTCATTGTCCCCAGATGAGCCTCAGAGGGTCTGTGGTGGTTTCTGGTTGATTAGCTGTTGTTCTATGGAGTTGGTTTCCATCAGTGTTTGAGCTTTGATAATAAAAATAGAAAATAAAGCTTTCTTTGTCTGTTCAACATGAGCGGAGAGGTTTATTCAAAGAGACAAAAGTCTGCCGTCAATTCCTCGTAGTGTACTTTCTATAACGGTTTCAATCATGACCAATTCTTTGGTGTATGATCAAAGTGTTTCTGAAATAATTGGTACCATACAATCATCCGCAGCTTTTGTTTCCGATCATTTGATCGGAAACAAAAAGAGAGGAACTGTATTAAACTAAAGGAACGTCCTGAAACTGGAGTAAAGTCACTTCATTACTTCCTCTGTCTTTGTCAGGACATCGAGTACATCTGCGCCCACTACAACATCGAGAACTTCATCTATTTCAGCCATCACCGCCGCGAGGAGCACGCTCAGATACGCCACTTTGTCCTCAAACGCTCCTTCCAGCACTTCAGCAAATACTTGTTCAAGGAGGCGCTCCGGCTGGCTCGCAGGTCCTGCCTGTTCCACAGAATCTACCCGTCGTACCACAGCCAGGAGGTGGGTTTCACACACCGGGACCCTCAGGAACCTTCCAGCCTCCGTGCATGTCTGCTCACATACACATTGTCATTAGTGGAATGACCCTCAGAGCAACAACACTGCAAGAAATATCACGACGAGGCGGTCCATCTCAAATATAGTGATGAGTTGATTTCACAGACATGAATATCAAATAATGCTCAAATACGACTTGATTTGATATTTACTGTATGCTGGATGTAACAGTTTGCAGCTAAAGTAACTACACCTTGTTTTTGTGACGGTGAACACGTTAATTAGTGAGATGGTTTAGTCTGTTGTTCACCATAACTTGATGTCAAGACTCAAGTTCTCTCTTTTTCTCTTCATGTGATAAACCAGAACAGCATCTCATGTGATGTAAACGGTCTCGTGTAGCTGTTAAGTCTGATGACCACATGTAACAGATGGATTTATTCATGTAAACATGTTGTTAGGGGTCATTTCTTGCAGAGTGCGGCCCCTCAGCAGGGCTGCCGTCCCGGGGGGGGGGGGGGGGGGGGTCGGGGGCAGCAGGTGCCGACGGTGCTGCCAGCTCCACCTCTCCACTCACGTAATAAGACATTTGCTCGACATGTAGAGAGGCCTCCACTTCCTCTGCTAATTACCTTCCCACAAACACGCTTCAGATCTGGAGATGATGATGATGATGATGATGATGATGAGCAAATAGAATAATGGCAGAAGATAAAATTGGCTCCGTTCTGGCACTGGGAGATGTTTTCCAGTCAGCGCATGTCAGTGGTGTAAAGCTTGCATCATCTAGCCTCTTCACCTGAGCTCATTATCACTTTGTCACCTTCCAGTTCTCCCCCCTCCGGAGCCCCCCTCACTGATGCTGTTTACCCTCTGAGAGGGAGTCTCTCGCTGACACTGTGCCCCCCCCCCCCCCTTTTCTGCCCCGCACTCAGAATTCCTGCGTCCACCATCTGGACGCTGTCCTCGGCTGCGCGGTCCCCGTCCGCCCGCGACGCCAGATCATCTACCCGCTGGAGGAGCTTGGCATCAACGGCCCATCCAGGCAGATCACCGAGGACCAGGTGGGGCACGGGCGGCAGCTGGCTGCCAGGGAAGCGAGCCGCCTGCCAGGGAATGTAGATTAGCTGAAGGCTGCAGACAGGGCGTTCATGTGACCACTAGGCGGCGCTGCTTCTACACAAGGATTCACTGTTAGGGTCAGAAGGGTGTAAAACACAGTATGATGGAATGAACATACCTTTCTTTTTAATATTGCATTTTATCAAAGTGTATCCACAAACAAAAACTTTGGTCTAAACAGCTTTTTCCACATGAACAGAGACGGTATACATCCACAATCTGTGTTAAACAGCTTCAAAAGCTCATTTGATTTAACATGCATCTATATTTCTTTACATTTGGCAAAACATATTTTATTCTCGGTCAACACAAGTCCTGAGAGTTCAGCTTGTATTTAATATCTGTGAAGACTTTTGGATCTCAACTACTATTTAAAATAACGTTGAGTTGGTTGGAACAAAGCAAAGTACGTGTAAGAAAAGAGGAAAACCTTCTGAATAATACTCGGAGCGCTTACTTCTGCTGGAAACATTGTATTCTTAAAATGTTGCATCCTCTGAGCTTTACACACGATTAATACGGTAGAATAGAAGGAGCTGAAGTGGTAGTGGAGGTGTAAACATCAAAAGCGGAGAAGCTGGTTAGAAGATGAACGATGATAACCGCAGCTCTTCTCCTCTTCTTCTCCTCTTCTCCTCCTCCTGTGTTCTGGTCTTAAATCTTAATGTGATTTATTTCAATGTCCTGGACTTCAAATATTGACCACTTGTCCAGCAGCGCTCTCTTCAGACCCGAGGCGTCACCGCGTACACTCACATGTTCATTTCACTCCATCACCCCCCCCACAGTCATGATCTCCAGGCTACCGCTCAGATAAGAGCTTCGCCTCCGAGCGCCGTGACGTGGTCCTCGGGATGATTAATCGAATCTAAAGCACCTGTTCCCCTCTCTGTCAATACGGGATCATATTACACAGAGCCGCGGCCATTGTGCTGAGGGGAGGTGAGGCATCTCCAGCGCGATAAGAGCGGCTGCACCTGCTCCAGCGCGCATGCAGATGAGACGGCAGCTTTGTTCATCTGATTACCTCGTCTGCTTAATTCCTGCAGTATTCAGATGGATGCATGTAGGCAGATGACGAATACAGGTTGTTGTTTTTTTTACATATAAAGTGATACTAGTTTTTAATAAGTGTCAGAATACAGCGTCTACATGACACACAGCTGCCAGATTATTGTTCGTCTGAGACGTTTTGTCAGTGTTTTAATGGACGACATATATAATAATATCTCTGTTATCCAGCGGTGGTTCAGTCCAGCTGCTGTAACGCAGATTCACGATGTCTTCCTCGTTGCATTTGGAGTAGAATACGTTGCCACAGTTGCTGAATTCATCCAACATTGATGCAGAATCTCAAAGTGAGCTGCTGCATGTTTAAAATGTACTTTAACACTTTATCTTGTCAAAAGAAAGCAGAGTTTGAGGTTCTGCTATAGTTTCTCCTACAGGTGTGTTTGCATCATTCTTTGATCCATTTGTCATCATTTCTAACAACGTAAGAGATGATTTTATGTTGAGTTAGAGCCACAGACTCGTCTTTCATTCAGACTCCCACAGAAAGAGGAACAGTCATGCCGGCTGATCGTCTCTGGAAATGATCTTTAGAAAAAGAGAGAACCCTGCTTTCATGTTCCAGTGTTCCTGAACTATGAAATACTGAAGTTACGTGGTCTCTCATCAGGATACGACGTCCTCCAGTATCTCCAGACACTAACCTTTGCAACGTGCGACCTTTGACCTGATCTCAATGAAAACAAGTGATCAACGTGTTAGAAAAAAAAGATTTTGAAGGTTTTAAAGTATTGGCTGCTTTTGTTTCATTGCTACAATTAACATATAAAATGATACTATATAATACTAATAATAACATAAAACAACATTTGTCATATAAAATAAACACAAGCTCTTTTATATTCCTGCTAATCAAACCAACGTCTCAGTGCGACAGATGTCGAGCACACATGCCCTCGTGGAAATTATCTGAATATTACACAAAGGTTAATTTCACCCTCGGGTTCCTCTCCTTTCTTTCCTCCTCTTTTTTGCTCGATGCTGTTTTCATCCAACAAGGTGCATTGTGGGGCCAATCTGCCTAATTACAGATGATGAAGGAGCCATTAGCGCGAGGACCAGAGACACTCGGTGGTGGAGGAATGGGGGAATTATAACGCGGCGTTCCTCTAATTCCTGCGGGACTCTTTTGTGATGATTGCAGAGAAGCGTTCCCTAACCGTCGGGTCACGAGTTTGATCCCCGAGTTTCCGTCTCATTACCGCTTAAAGCTGCATTTCTGCAATTATCGTACTTTTCTGTTTATTGATTTTTTGAACGTCTAAATTAAGAGCAAACGTCTGATTGAAACAGCAGGAGGCGAGTACACCGAGCACAAAGTATGAATAAACTACAAAAAGAGCCCCTCAAACATCAACACACCCATCCCAGTGGGATCCGTCTGCAGATGACAATGATAGTAGTTTATAAAAATGACTGTTTCTTTCATTGGACAAAGGTCCAGGTGTTATAAACTCCTCTTTTTATGAAACAAATACCAAATGAAACACAATAAAAAAAAGTGACGAAACACAAACTTTACCAAACAAGTGTGTTGGCTCATCAGCAGTAGAGCTGCACACAAACAAACAAACAAAGAGAAACTCTTTCTATTGTTTCTGATGAACAAACATCAGGAGATGAAAACCTTTTTCTAGAGCCCATCTGTTGCACGTCTCTGTCCTCGTTTACTGTAATTCTCATGAAAAACAAACACACCGTGGTCGTATATATAAATGCCAAATTAACGTATATAGAATAGATATACAATAGAATAAAATAACTTCAAATCACTGAAACCACTTGAGCGCTTCGGCTTATACAACATGCAAAGTGAAGTCCTGTTGTGAAACATCTGGACCTGAAGGCGTTTATACCTCTTTATGTTCTTCATGTGTTGATGTTCAATAAGCTTCACTCTGCATGATTTTGCACAAACGTTGCTTGAGTCTATAATGCTGTGAAGGTTTGTAGGCTGAGAGCTGACAGCGTCTCTCCAGCCGGCAGGTTTGAGTGCCTCGATGGAAAGACGGACCTCATCCTGTGCTATTCAAATAGAGGAACATCAGGACACATTATAACGTGAAGCTTTCAGCTGCTTAATAGTTCTGGGTGCATGCATTTTGGGTGGAATGTTTCACTTCGACTCTGACTGACTTCTCTTCTCTCTGTGACGCTCTCAGGCTCCGTTTGCTCTCAGCCTCATCAGCAGGAAGTTAACCCTGGAGCCCAAAGTCCCCGTGAGGGCCCGGGTCGTGGTGGTCGGGGCGTCGGACACGGGTCTGTCGTTCCTCGAGGCGCTTTGTTTCTGGTGAGTCGGCCTCAGCGCCATTCATCTCCCAGATGTGCCGTAGACTATACATATATATATATATATATATATATAAACTGGCTATATGTACTGACCTTTTCTGAGTTAGCAGCAGTGACAAATAAAGTCACAATTCTTCCTCCCTAACCACACCGGATTAACCTTTTAAGGGGCCCTGAGGGCTTCTCTGCCCCCCCACACACACCACCACCACCACCACACACACACACACACACACACACACACACACACACCTCTCACCATCTGTGCTTTCTGTATGAACCCTGTTGTCGCCAAGTTCCCATCAAGAACAGTGCACACAGTAGACTAAACAAATCCAGCTTCAGGATTTGCAGCAGAACCAACTAATCCTCCCGATTCACTGAAGAAGCTCCCACAGCAGTTTCACTACGTTACAGTTACAGTCGGGTGATATTCTTTATGTTCTTCTTATGCCATTATGGTCTGGATCCTTTCATAGGATTTGTGTACAATAAGAAAATAAAACACCAGCTGTTATTAGTAATAAACACCATGTGAGTACAATATAATGTCTTAAACGTGGAATTATTAGAACATATTGAACACTCTGCAGTTTATCTGTTTACTCTCAGTGTTCAGAACAGTATAGTGCCATCCTGACACTTCTAGGAATAACTCCATGCTGCAACCAGAAACAAATAAGAATCAAAATCAAGACTTGACCCAAGAAACGCTGTCTGCGTCTGAACCAGTTCACAGGAAACATCGCTTTCATGTCCAAGTGGCAGTAAACACAGATTAGTGGTAAATGCAGGAGGTATAACAGGCGGCCTGCAGCCCTCATAATAAAGCATTCACATCGTGTCGATCACAGATTTCTGATGTGTCGCCAGAGAAACCCTGAACCGGAGGAGAGCGGCCCCCTCTTTCACTTCTTCATCGTCTTTTATTCCAGGAATCCAATCTCTGGAAATGTCACTTGACTCCAGGTCGGACGTCTTACATGTTTGCCTTTCGTCGTCCTCGCTTTTGTGAGATTAACTTGCTCCGGCAGATAATGCGAGAAGCTGCTGATTCAGAACCGGGGCGATAGCTGCCAGGCAACCGGAGGGGGGGGGGGGGTCTGGCGTGGCCGGCGTGTCGGCGATGCCGAGGCGGCCACACGCACGCAGCTGTGGTGAAGGCCTGGCATTCAGCTCCGGCCTCCTTTAATTAGCCTCTCCACCGGCGGCGGTGGATCTGCTGCAGCGATCTGTGTTTGCCGTCACTAATGAGTTGACTAATGAGGCAGTTAGTGTCCGCCGGACTAATGGTGAGGCGGCGACGCATTGAGAGGGTGAATGATGGGTCAGTTTGGGGGCCTGCTGGGGCCCCTTCTTATCAGCCCTGCCCAAACGTCCATCCTTCACCCCCCTCCTCCTCCAGACACAGCTTTCCATGTGCTCACTGAATGCAGCCCAGCGGCTTCATTACAGGCTGGGACGGGGTCAGACAGATAAAGAGCTCTGCGGCGGCGGCTCGGCCCTCTTGCTCCGCCGCGGTCGGGCTGCAGGGCGACGGCGGCCGTCTGTCACCGGCTGATAACGGAGCAAATCCAGAGCTTCTGGTTCACTCTCATCCAGATCCCCAATAATGGGCCTTAATGCCTCACTGCTGCAGAATAAATCCACCTTCTGGCACAGATTAGCAGGGAAAGTTTGACTGCTCTCATTGTCTGGAGGCTGATTGTTGTTATTGTTGTGTTTTTGCCTCAAAGGTCAAACCGCCGATGACACAAAGCTTTGAAATGATAGTCGTCATCGCAGCGCACACGTTGTGGTTGCTTAACAGCATGAGCTAGAGAGGTGTTACGTTTACCCAAATCTCTGCAGGTGGACGAATCTCATTCGATCCCACTCCCGGTGTGTTTTTGTCCCGGTGGGACCGCTCAGACGTCCGACCCACATCCAGTCAGTCTGCTGGTGTAGATCTGTGCCGCTCATTGAGCAGGAAAGCCTGAGATAAGAAGAGAGCAGGAGGCGGTCCGAGGCCTGATAAGACTGAACAACGCTCTTCTATTCACCGTTATCTGCTGTGTGATGTCCTGCAGGACGACCACAAAAGAAGTCATTTGCATCACAAGGGACACGTCGTGCAGCGTGGACGGTAGACTCACCAGAGGGACGAGGACGAAGACGTTCCAGGACGAGTTGAGAGCGTCGGGCCCGAGAACTCAAAGGACTTCACACTGAACACCGAAGCTCAGTTCGTACTCACCGTAGTGAAGCCGGCGAGCGCCAGAAAATGAGATTATACAAAGAAGGACGATTAGTGTTTAGAAGCTCGTCTGAATATCAGTAACAGGAGGTCTGAGAAGTCTACATTTGAGTAAATATTTAGGAGCAAAATCAAATAGTTTACAAGATATTCAACCTTTGATTCTTTATAAAACCTTTAATACTTGACTTCTCTCTTTACAGGGTTTAAGGTAATAAAGTAGTTTATAAATATGAGATATGAGTTAAACAGAGAGAATCTCTTTTTCCGGATCAAGGTGGATTTCCTGAGCTTTCGTACTTCATATAAAATCTTTGCAACACTGATGGTATTAGCAGCAGCAGCAGCAGCGAATACGTAGGTGTGTACGAGTGTAAGGACACATATCTGAGCTTCCTGTTACACACAGCAGAGCTGACGTCTCGTACACATCGCGGGATGAAGCAGGTGTTGCACAGAAAGATGTCCTTCCCCAGAGAACGGTCCTCCAGCGCTGTGTCCTCTCTGTTCTCTCTGTATTCTATGGAGGAGCGCTCACGCTCGTCCGTGTCTGTTCTCTCGCAGCCCTCACCTGAGCTTCAACAACCTGACCCTCGTCTCGACGCACGGTTTCCCCGGCGACTACGACCACGAGGACGTCGGATTTCTGTCCACAAGGTGAGCGAATGTAACAATCAAGACACAAAGATGTTTTTTAGCATCTTACGTTAAATAACTTCTGAGATGAAACTCAAAACGCCTCGAGAACATTCCACAAACATCAAACCTTTACGTGTAACTAAAGTCAACGTTAACTTAACACTTTAAAGGGACAGTTCAGATGTTCTGTAGTGAGTCTGTGTGAGGTTCTTCACACAGTCAGGGTTCTACTGCAGGAGATGAGTTTATAGAACCAGACAGGAGAACAAAGTGATGTTCTGCTGTGGACGTATTTTGGACGTATTTGGCAGCAGAGCAGAAACTTTCTGTTTCAAAAATGACACAAAGGTTCTGCAGCTTTGAAGAGATCATAGGCAGCAGCTTCAGTTCAGTTCAGTACATAAAGGATGATCACAGTGAAGCACACAGCTTATTAATGAGACACTGGTATCGGATCAGTACTCGGTGTCAGGACTGGAAAGGGTTTAATCACACGACGCCACGTCAAACTGTCCCTCTCAGAGGTTTCTTCTCTTCCTGCAGTCATGCGTACAGCAGCAGAGACTTGGCCCAGCTGCCCCTGAGTTCACGCGTCACCGAGGTGACGGGGAAGATGGTGGGCATCAACAGGAAGTCCAAACACGTCCTGGTGTCCGGCGGCGTGCAGGTGCCCTACGACCACCTCGTCCTCTGCACGGGCCTGCAGTACCAGGTGAGAGCAGGAGACCGGTTACGTCTGCTCGTCTGAATATCAGTGACACGAGGTCTGAAAAATCTACATTTCAGTGAATATTTTGCAGCCAAATCAAATAGTTTACAGGATATTCAACCTTTGTTTCTTTATAACACATTTAATACTTGACTTCTTTCTTTACAGGGTTTGTATGAAGGTAATAAAGTAGTTCATGAATATGAGATATGAGTTTACAGATAATTACAATCCCTCGTCGTCGAGTTTTAAACAAAGCTTAAGGTTTGACTTTTAGACCGTAGCTTAAATTTTCTGCCAAAGCGACAAACTCACAAACAAAATCCTGTTTGTTTGTAAAAACATGAATCATCCCGTTCATCCCTCCTCTCCCAGGACATCCCATCTCTGTGATTCATCATCTCTGTCGAGGCCCCGCGCTGGATAAACTGCCACTTTCTGAAATGTACATTATGAGTCAAATGAGACGAGATCATTCAGTGTCATGTGACGCCGTAGGTTCCCGGTGCTACTGGTGTGGATCTGAACCAGTCACAGTGTCAACCAGTGTGGAGTGAGTCCAAGTTCGACTTGTTTACAGCGTCCGTTATTATTTTACAAAAGATGTTCTCCAAACAACGGTGTGAATTCACCAGCTTGTGGCTGTTGGTTTGGTTTTATTTTCCCTCCTGGAAGCAGACTGTGTTTGTCGAGCTCTAGATGATTTTGGTGAGTTTCCCATCCTCATCGTTTCAGACGGCAGAAGCTTCTCCCGTCTGGTTATGTGCTCGTTTTCCATGTTAGGGTAAAATAGAGGCACACAGGAGATGAGGCCTTATTGTCTCTATATTCTACAATAAGGTTCCAAAACATTCCAAAACTTAGAAATATCACAAAAATGATATATTCTAAATCCTGATATTCTATTTCTTCATCTTCTTTCAGGTGTTCATTAATCTCTCCAATAGAGGAGTCGACTACGACGCCTTCAGGAGCATCAACAGCTCCTTACTGGTCTTTGACGGCAGACTCGTCATCGACGCCACTTTCCACACCAGCGATTCAGCCATTTACGGTGCCGGACCGCTCACCAAGTTCTCCCGCCGCTACTACGCAGACGAGTGGTCGCACGCCAACTTTAACTCCAAGGACGTGGGCCGGGACCTGGCGGCCACGCTGCTGCTCCTCTTGGACCCGACGCTGGAGCGCTCGGCCGAGCCTCCGCCTGAACCGGATCGCCTCGTGCCGCTGTACAATCAGGCCAAGATTCAAGGTCAGAGTTCACGTGTGTGTTTGATGAGTTTTAAGGGTTGAAAGGATCAGATTTATGTCCACAGTTTTTGTACCTTTTGTTCATCAAAAAAACTGATCTGCACACACATGGATGAGACGGCCCCGTAAGGCCTCTTAAAAACAGCTCAGGGAAGCGTCTGTGCTGCTCTTTGAGAAGAACAATGAGTGTAACCAGCAAAACACCACCCAACCTCCACAGTGTTGAGGAAATACTCATGTCATATTCATGGAAGTGACCACATCTGGACTGAGGAGGAGTGACGTAGAGACGGCGTATACGTCTTTGGTAGAAACATGTCAATCACCGTGTAGCCCCGCCCTAAAGCATCCCCTGCTTTATGGTCTGTGTGACTCTAAATGGACCATCATTTACTAAATGAACATCATGCTGTATTGAAGAAGACTTGAAACTAGAGATTGAGACCATAAACTCATGTTTACAATGTTTACTGAGGTAATAAATCAAGAGAGAAGTAGAGTCATTTTCTCATAGACTTCTATACAACCAGAGGAGTCGCCCCCTGGTGGACACTAGAGAGAATGCAGCTTTAACACGTGAAGCTTTGGATTCACTCATCAGAACCGGAAGGTTGATGCTTGTGCGCTCGTCATGATTACGTCTCATCTCACTACAGCAAGTTTGAACAAAGTTTAAACCATGATGTGCTCACTACTGCCCCTCGTGTCCAGAAGCCAGCGCATACCCACTGGTACTTGATGTTTGGTGAAAACACTCGTATTGGGTGGTTTTCCCCCCATTACTGTGTTAGCTGTCCTGCTAGTTCATCAAATGTTCAACAGGCATGTTGCTGATCACTCTGAGATATTTCGTAGGTTTGTCATGATCATAGAATTCCTTCACATCCGTCACAGATCTCCGGTTTACTTCTGTGTTCGGGGTCCGTTTACCTCCCTGCTCGTCCTTCCTCCTCTCTGTCCATGTTTTGGTTTCCGCTTTTTATCTGAGAGAATTCATTTTTGCTTTTGTGCAAACATTTTCCAATCTTTCAGCCGCCCACCCACCGCCGATGTTATTGTGACGGACCCTCAAACCGCGGCAGCAGCTTGTAACAATGGCGCATTGTGCCGCCGCGTATTCACAGAGCCACCAAGGCCACTCGCACAGCGTGAACACAACAGCCACTTCTCTCTGAAATGAAACACACGTGAACTTTTTCAGAGAGATCTCCGTGTTCATGGGCAGAGACGCCACATCGCCGCCTGCTATCTGAGTTCATTGCCTCGGCTCTGTTGTCCCTCCGTGTGGGTGGACGTGAACACCGAAACGCATGAAATGACAAATCGGCTGTTTGTTTATGAAAAACGATTTCTTCTGATGAAAGCATCCTTCCCTCAACACTGACACCATGGTTGCTCTTTTTAAGTAGAGTATGTTTTGATTTGTGTTGTTGTCGGTGTGCTTTGCCTTTTATTATGGTCACGTAGGGCTGAAACTAATAATTATAAATGTACCAGATGAAGAAGGACACGGTGTTTATTTACAGTGACGACATATTCTGGTTTGACATTATTCACAAAAAGGGAATATTCTCAATAATCTGTTTACATTAATGAAAATAAATATTCCACTAATATTCCCGTTTGCATGCAGCTGTTCATATTCAGATTAATGTAAAACAACCTCATGTCTCATCTTCATCTTCATCAGCAGCTAATCCCACGGTGACGTCGCTCTCTTCTGTGTTTGACGGGTCGATGTCCTAACGTTTCGTTTATCGCGTTAAAACATGTAAACGCTGAACATCAGGAGCTAACAGATGTTCTCTCAGAGCTGGAGGACGTGCAAACAGCTTCTCTAAAAGATATTTGTTCATATAAACCTGTTGATGTCCGAGTCCTTCATGATGTTTCTGCTTCTGTTCTTCTGGACATCATCTCTGCTCCGGCTCTACTCACTAGTTGGTGTTCAACGCACAGAGCTGCTGGTCAACAGGAGACTCTGATAGTGAATGTTTTACTCTGGAAATAGGAACTAATTCAGAATATGATGTTTACGTGAACCATAATATTGTCATATTCTGAATAATAGTGGAATAGTGTGCACGTAGATCGTAGTCATTTAGATAAAACACAGAAAAGCATCACTTTCACATCGGGATTCCCAAAAACTCGGTTGTAAATAGGAACCAGTTCTTCTCACAATATGATTAAAAAGAACCGATGAGAGTGCTATCAATAAACGACATGATTTATATGAACCCCATCGCTCTCTAACCCTCGTGTGTTTTCTCCTCAGGCGGGAAGCTTCCTGGAGGATTTCACTTCCTGCATGTCACCAAACCGTCTGCTACCGACCGGACAGCTGCTCCTGTTCAACATGTGAGGCTGTGAGCACATGAACAGACGGATGTTAATAAGTCTCTCTGAAAACCAAACCAGCAGTCCCTCAGAAGAAGAAGAAGAAGAAGAAGAAGTTGTCTCTCTAACTCGTGTCTTCGTTCGTGTGACGTTGCAGGACGGCGACATCGTGACGGGACGAGCGGAGACGGGGAACTACTTCTGCGTACGTCTGGACCGCTACGACCTGGTGGAGACGCTCACCTGCTTGTCCCTGAAGCCCCGCCCCTTCTCCAATTACCCGAGTCTGTTCGGGAAGCACCAGCAGCTGCTGGGCCAGCTGTCCAGCCTCTACCGCCAGGGCCTGATCCAGGACCTGTACAGGTGGGAGACGGTTTACCGACGCTCGCCGTTTCATGGGGAACTTAAAGATAGTGAAGAACGAGTCAGCTTTGGATTCAGACGTCTACTGAAGTCTGACTACGAGCTTTTCTTTGACGATGTGGAGAAATGAATCCAACCGATGAGCCCTGATTTCTACTTAGTTTCCATAACAAACAGTACAGTTCAGTACAGAAACGAGTCGGACAGAGGAAATGTTTCCAGGTAGTCAAACATCCCATCATGCATCAGCTGACTGATGACCCCCCCACCCACCCACACACACCCACACACACCCACACACACACACACCCACACACACACACACACACACACACACGTCAAAACATCACAAACGCTGTCTTGAGAGATTTAGGCCTTCAGTGTCTTTTGTCCTCGCGCTGTCTGAGTGTTTGCTGGTGTTACTTTGCTGTGTGTGTATGTATGTAAGTGTGTGTGTGTGTGTGTGTGCGCGTGTGTGTTAGTCAAACAGCGGGTGACCTGTTTCTGAGGTTCCAACACAAATGACCCCCAGATATGGACGTCTATTGTCCCCCGCCTCCTAATCTGTTTATGCAGCTCCCCAATCTGTCTTTGTGGTGAGAGACAAAGCCGAACCCCCCCCCCCCCCCACACACACACACACACACACACCCCCTCACTCGCTGCAGAGGACGATTCGTTGTCACGCCGCCGCCTCACTCAGCTGACTCGTAAAGTCATTGTGGAGGCTGACGGAGCATCGAGAGCCGTTAAAATCATTGATTGACCGTGTGGAGGCTGGGGGTCATTCAGCCAATACAGTGTGTGTGAGTGTGTGTGAGTGTGTGTGTGTGTGTGTGTGTGTGTGTGTGTGTGTGTGTGTGTGTGTGTGTGTGTGTGTGTGTGTGTGTGTGTTTGGGGTGAGCTCGCCTAAATCACACAGATATGCAGTCCTGCAGACACACAGTGATGGAAGAAGTACTTCTACATGTACCAACACCACGATGTAAAAATACTCCATTCCAAGTCAAACGAGTGTTAAAGTATTAAAAGTAACAGACAGCTGACTCATCATTCACATGTAGTTAGTGCAGAAGCATTAATGTGACGGTTCTAGCGGCTCCAGGTGGAACTTTTAGTCCAGGGGGTCACAACGTAGGGGTCGGGGCCCTCCAAAGGGTCACCACACAGAAGTCAGGGGTCGACAGATGATAGATGGGAGAGAAGAAGAAGAAAAGGAAAATATGTTCTGATGAATCAATGTTTTCATTTTTTGATCTTTTCTCCGATGTGATTTTTTTGTGTGTGAAGTTCTTTAGCTTTCAAAACGTCTCAGAATGTGTGATGACGCTGTGTGTGTGTGTGTGTGTGTGTGTCTCCTACAGTTTCTTCAGACAGAGCTGGTGTTTGGCCGTTTATCACGACAGATTCTCCGACTTTGAGCAGGAGCTTCAGCAGATCAGCTCAAACGCAGTCAGTGCTGTTTTATTTTTAATATTTTTTAAAGTTTTGATCTCGAGTCTTATTGCTTTTCTTGTAAAAAATGTCTGTGGAACAAAAATACAACGATAAACAGACTAAACACGTATCGTGCATGTAACATATATAAATAACATCCCGGCGTGAGGAGGAACTCTAAGAACTCTCTGGTCTCCGTCTGCGTCTCTGCAGGAGACGGAGGACGACCGGTTCAAAGACGCTGAGACTCGAGCGTCTGTGAGGAGCAGCGGCGTCAGATATCTGACCTACAACCGGAACCTGCTGCCCATGTTCGCCGGCCCGGGACAGGTGTGACGTCACACCTGTCCCGGCTGTGACGTCACACCTGCGCCCGGCTGACGGAGCTTTTTACTCCTGGTCACTGTGTTAAGAAGGCTCTTTGTTAGTGTGGTCAAACATTTCATTCCGCATTAAACTTTTTCAAAGCCAGTTATTTTGAAGAAGTCTCTGCTTTGTTTCCGTCTCTGTTTACCAGCTAGCGTTCTTCTTCTTCCCTTTAATTAGAAGTAGGACCTCCAGCTGGATGAGCATTAAACCGGCGGTGGAAACGAGGATTTTTCTGCCTTCGTGGTTGTTTGAGTGAAACACAAAAAAAAAATGTTTCTCTCTTTAGATTTCCACACGGGAGTGTTTTTAAAAGCCTGAGCTCTGTGGACCGCGTGTTGCATTGTGGGTAAATGTAGGCCCCAGGAAGAAGACGGTATCTCTGGTTCTGCTGCAGCGGTTTTGATCGTTTCTCTGTCTCGTTGTGAGTTTGGTGTTTTAAGTGGAAACAGACAGACTTTGTTCCTTCTTAGCATTTCAAAGTGGTTCAAAGACGACCGGATCGCTTCCTGTCTTCCTCTGAGCAGCTGAAGAACTCTTCACTTCCTCTTAACTTCAATGTGACGCTCAGTCAACAGTTTATAATGCAAACAAAACCATCATTTCTCTGTTTTCTCTTCCACAGACATCTCCTCCATAACGTGCCAACTGTAACTGTGAGTATATGACTCTGCAGCAGCGTGACCAATCACACGGCTGGAGATAAAGGCACTGAGGAGGAGGGGGGGGGGGGGGGGGGGGGTCCCTCTACAGCTGTATGCTAATGAGGCCGAGCTGAAGCCTGTCGGGAAAATAACCGCACACACAACAACATATGTCTGCAGCTACAAACAACCCGCCGGCTGCTGGTGTCACATACTTTAGGATTCAGACACGTTCAAAATGTTACGTCATGGAAATATCCAGATTACCATGAACGCATCATGTAGAGGGATTTACAAAAAGAATATATTATCTCTTTAAAAGAAAAAAAGATGCAGTTTTTATCCTTTAGTCTGGTAATAAATAGGTAGTTTATAGATATTATGGTATTTAATGATATTACAGTGTTTACTTCATATTCTACAAAGGGACTTTTATCATTAGTGGCGTTTAGTTTTGAGTTATTAGTCACATTATGTCACTTTATCTGTTTAAATTGAAATATTATGTTGTTTTTTTAAACAGATATCACAAGCTAACACGTTTTTCAAAGTAATTATCTATTTCTTTAACCACTTAAAGTCTTGTTTTCTTAAAAACAGTTGCTGACACGTTGAGATTATTTCATCCTGTTTCCAGTCAGAACGATCGGTCACACGAGAGCGAAGCACGAGAATCAAGAACAAATACACGTTTGTGAAACTAGTTGATTTATATTGGAAACGGCTGGAAATGATAAATAATAATGACAATTACTGACTTCAAGGACTCATTGATGGACAAGTTGTATAGGAGACAATAAACTAATTCACTTCAGATGAAAACAATATTAAAAACACAAACACGTGAAAAATGAAATCAGAATTGTAGGATTTCATGATGAGATAACAGCAGCGTAACTGCTCTGATTCCAGCTCCAAGGTTGGACACTAATGTGACCAAATCAATCCAAACTGATCCTGAAATAAATCTTTACTTTTAAAAACACTTCCCACGTGACTTCCCAGCATCCCTCGCGGTGCCGGCTGACCGGGTCAGACCTGGTCAGGAATTGGGTTTGCTGTGTTCTATAACTCGCAGATAATCTCAGTTTGCCCCATTTGGTGACACAGAAAAGCGCGCACTGATTACGCACAGCACGCGCCGACGGTATTTGGGGGCCAGATTGCTTTTTTTTGGGGGGGGGGGGACCCACTTCTTTTTTTCTCAACTGTGCAATTTCCTTTTCAATCACGGCGGGTCTACAGCTTGCACAAGCGCCGCCATTGTGATGCAAAGCAGGAAAACCCTCCTCTCGGTATTAATTATGTATGCGCAAAGTGACGGATTCATATGTCCGGAGTTAACTGTCACGCCAGCAGCAGCAGCGGCGCGCGAGCGCACACACACATGCTGCAGGGCCGCAGTGGTTCTGGGATGTTGGGTTGGTTATTTAAGTGCGTAAAAGAAGCGTTTTAGTTCTGCTCTTTGGCTCTTTAGTTCTCTTTCTCTTTAGTATCTTGAATTCTGAAATCTGTCTCATCTCATTTTATTTAATTTCTAAAATTCGCACTAAAAGTTCTGCTGCTGTTTTATCTCTGAAGCTGAATCTCCAGCTTGTAATTCCACATTTTCCTCCTTTTTGTTATTTTTCCCTCCAATCACTTCTTCCTCACATCGTTATGTGGACGCATGTCTCCTGTTTTTGGACAACCCCCCCCCCCCCCCCCCCTTCAACCCAAAGGAGACACATAAAGCCGAGGCACGTGTAGATTTCTATACAAACTCATCAGACCGTAAAAGCAGGAGGCTCCTGGCGTGTGCCCGGGGTCGAGACGAGGAGGAGGAGGAGAGAGTGTATAGGGAGGAGGGGTGGGGGTGAAATACAATAAAACCCCTCAGGTACATCTGCTTTGCAATCTGCAAACCCCCCCTCCCTCCTCCTCCTCCTCCTCCTCCTCCTCCTCCTCCTCCTCCTCCATCAGCCTCTCCATCCTCCCACACCCACACCCACTCCCCAAATCCACCGGGGACCTCGGCTCCTCCTGATTGGTCGGGGATGAGTCAACGAGTGGGGGGGGGGGGGACAATGTCATCATGTCGCCTTAAAAAGAGTGCAGCTATGTTGTGGTTGAAAGCACCTCGGGAGGAGAACAGAGGATCAATAGCGGCAGGAAGCGACAACAAAAAGGCGCATCAGATGTTTGTGTCCGCGCGCGGCTGAAAGTGGATTTGTTCTCCCGCAGCAGCGTCCCCAAAAGTGCCTTCAGGGTTTAACGTCCAAGCGCGAACATGCCGAGGGGATTTTTGGTGAAAAGGAACAAGAAGACCAACCCGGTGTCCTACCGGGTCCGCCCCGACGAGGAGGACGCGGAGCAGACAGCGGCTGATGCGCCGCTGCTGCCGCCACCGCTTTCCTGCGCGCCTCTCGCCGCCTGCTTTCTGGGGCGCGCACAGACGCCGACGCCCACCTGCGGGGCGGCGGCTCCGGAGCAGGTCGGCAGACCGGTGCAGTTCGGGAACCCGGAGCTGGTGTACCACGCTCTCTACAGCCCCACCCGCCCCGTTAGCCGGGACCACGACCGCTCCTCCTTCGAGAGGCGCTTCAACCTCGGATCTCCGGTTTCCGCGGAGTCCTTCCCGACACCAGCAGCGCTGCCCGCCTTGGACCACCTCTACGCCCCGGTGGACCTGAAAATCGGCTCCAGCAACAGCAACCGCACCGAGACCAGTGCCGCGTCCGCCGCGACGCTCCCCACCGCCGCGACGAAACGGCCCGCCGGCGATGCCGAGCGCAAAGGCAAACCGCCGTCCAAGAAAACCAAAGCCATCCGCAAACTGCACTTTGAGGATAATGTCACCACGTCTCCGGTCCTCGGGCTCAAGATCAAAGAGGCGCCGGTGGACCAGAAGCCCCTCAGACCGCAGCTGCCCGGAGGGGACAACGAGTTCGTGTGCCAGCTGTGCCGCGAGGTGTACGCGGACCCGTTCGCTCTGGCGCAGCACAAGTGCTCCCGGATAGTCCGGGTCGAGTACAGGTGTCCCGAGTGCGACAAGGTGTTCAGCTGCCCGGCTAACCTCGCTTCGCACCGGCGGTGGCACAAGCCGAAGCCGCAGAGCGCCGCTCCAGACAGCGACAAGGCTTCCGCGTCCGGTAAGACCGCGCCGGAGGAAGCGAAGGATTCTAGTGACAGGGACACGCCCAGTCCCGGACCGTCCGAGTCCGGCTCAGAGGAAGGGCTGTACGATTGTAATCACTGTGGGAAAAAGTTTAAACGCCAAGCGTACCTGCGGAAGCACCTGGCGTCCCAGCACGGCTCCCCGAAGCCGGCGGAGGACGAGGACGCGCCGGAGCGGAGCGCGGCGCCGCTGAACCTGAGCGGCTCCGCGTGCCACCTGTGTCCGGTCTGCGGGGAGAGCTTCTCCAACCGGGGCGGCCTGGAGCGGCACATCCGCCTGCTGCACTCCTCGCAGGTGTACCCGTGCAAATACTGCCCGGCCGTGTTCTACAGCTCCCCGGGACTCACCAGACACATCAACAAGTGCCACCCGTCCGAGAACCGGCAGGTGATCCTGCTGCAGGTGCCGCTCCGCCCCGCGTGCTGATCCGGGACTTTACGGGCTCCTTTCACACGGATCACAAATCCAGCCTCGTTTCTGAGAGGAAGTTAGAGTTACACTGCAAAAAATATCATTTTCCTTAAAAAAAGCTTGTTTGTTTGTAAGTGATACAGATGATGGCACTTTGGTGAGAAGCTCGAACTCTGGTTAACTTCACTGTTGATTTATTTTCTCTTCCTTCACTTATTTGGTTAAAAAATCAGCACATTCCAAACACTTAACATCTTAAACTCTAAATTTCTACACTTGTGGAACAATTTGTCTATTTTTAAGAATCTAAAAGAAGAAATTAAAGGATATACACTTATTTTATTTTTGCAGTGTAACTCATAACTGTCAGCTTGTAGAGGTCAGAGGTCAGCCGCTCACCTGCAGCTGGCAGGGATTCAGTGCCTTGCTCGAGGACACTTCAGCAGGTTCTGGGTGTGTGTTTGAACCCTGGCCTGTAATCCCGCCCCTCTCACACACACACACACACACACACACACACACACCGTGCTCAGAGCACCTCTGACGTCACTCTCCAAACACTTTAGACTGTTAATTTATTTTTCTAGCATCTCTGCACAAGTGCTATTAGCTTCTAGACCTAAGAGAGAGAGGAGGGGGGGGGGGTAAAGGAGCCGACTCATCACTCTGATTAGCTTTAACGTTGAGGATCTGTGGATCAGTAGCTGTCTGCCTGAAAAACAAAAAGAGAAACTAGTGTAGCCGGTTAATGCCTTGGATTAGAACCTCCTGCTGTAAAACTGCCTTAAACTGATCTGATTGTGTCTCCATCACTTATTTATCACGATGTGATCATTGTTTTTCACAAAGCCTTCTGTATTTCCACGATACAGTATATCTAACTCCCCGTCTTTTGTTTTCCTGTTATTTATTTATGTATTTATTAAATTATTTGTGTAAATTATTGCTCCGTGTGCTCTGTGATCTGTTGCTGTGTGTATTTTTTATTTAATTTATAAGGAACGGTGTGTTCAAGTGACGTGAAAGCAATCAATGAGTTCTATCTGAATAACTAATAACTGAATGCAATCATTGATTTTATTTCATGTTTGTTTGGGGTTTTCTTTGTAACCTTCGCTCTTCTACTGCTTCGGATGTTTCTGCAGTATTTTGCTAAATGTCCAAAAATAATAAAAAACCAAACTGAGAAAGTTTTCATTCTGTCTTGTGTGTTGTTGTTTATAACGTGAAAATATCTTTGCAGATGTTGTTTAACAGCTGGATTTATTCACTTAAATGCTGGTTAAAGAGACTTCCATACATGATGATGCAACAATTCTTAATCCTTAATATTTATGTATTTTTTTGGGCTAAAAACTTCAAAATATTTAGATACTTAGTCCAAAAAAATCTGTATAAGACTTCAAAAACCAACATGTGTTCCAAGTGGTGGAATGTTACTCAAGTACTTAAATAAACACTTGAGGTACTTGTACTTTACATGAGTATTTCCATTATAAGTCATATCTTTTAATATACCTCCCATCTTTTTAACGACTTTATTAAATTGGGAAATTACAATGAGTTAAGCTTATAAATAATAAGAATATATTGTGTTCTGTACACAGCGGCAGAAGTACTTCAATCTGTTACAAGTAAAAGTCCTGAAAGGCATTCTGGGAAACGGAGGAAACAAGTGGCTGAAATAAGTTGAGGGATTTGTTTTCAAAGTGGAGAATATTCAATCAAAATGAACAAAAAGTATATATATATATATATATATAAGATCATGTTTGTAGAGAGAAGAGTTGAGCATCTGAAAGACATTCCTCTCGTTCTCAAACATGTTTGTCTGTCGTCGTCATGACGTTCCTCTGAGTCACAGAAACCTAAAGAGTTTAGAGAAACAATCAACCAATCAGAGCCGTGTGGGCGGGGTTTACGAATGGACACGTCAATCTTTATTTTGTTTTTATCAGTAATAACTTATAAAACAACAAACATTGATAAAAAAACCAAAAACTAAAATGTTCTGTCTTTGGAGAGAAATTGCAGAGAATGTTCACAACATCTGGATGGAAACCTTTTGTCTCACCTCCACCTGAACCCTTCCGTCACACCATCACACACACACTCACACTTTCTCCCTCTATAGCTTTCACCACACACACACACACACACACTCAAACAGAGGCAGGCCATCAGTCTGTGTCTCCCTCCTTGTGTGGCTCTGGCAGGTGTAAGCCAGCTGGGGAGCAGACTGCAGATAAGAGCTACAGATAACACACACTCACACACACACACACACACACACACACACACAGACACACACACACACACACACACACACACACACACACACTATAATGGACCACAGCAGAGTCTGAACAGAAAGCAGCAGCTGTCGGAGCTGCACGGCCGAGATACAACAGTAAATATTGAAGTATTTATCCCACAGTACACATTTCGTCTTTTTCATTGTAATGACATTTTGTCCAGATGTTCATGATCCTCAGAGGATGAATCCCAATCACTTGGGCTACTTGTTATCTATAGCGGATAAACATCACATCTGCTAAACATCGTCACGTTAGCATCGTCCTATAACAGGACAATGCTAACCGTAGACCTGGTGCTTCTTGTCTAATCTTGAAAGAGTCTGAAATCTCAATGAGCATTAATGTCTCTGACGTCCTCTTCTGGTTCCAGTCTTTCCTCCAGATGTTTAAGCTGCTGCAGGGATTTGCTCCCATTCATCAGTGAGGTCCAACCCTGGTGTTGGTGATCAGGTCTGACAGAACCAGCTCATCCCAAAGGCGTTGGATGGGGTTGAGGTGCAGACCAGTCAAGTTGTCCCACACCAAACTGGTGAGAACCATTTCTTATTGAGAGCATCAGATCGGTTGTTTTTGGATGTCAATGGCCGACGTTTATTTTCATCTGTTGCTTATTTGCGCAGGTCCTGTCCTTCAAACGAGGCAGCGAGCTTGTGAGTCTTGAATCTGTTTGTGTTGTTGGTGTTTTTATACTTCTTTCTGCTGCCGTCGTGTGTTTTTTTCTTCACTTGTTGTCAGACATGAAAGCGACACGATGTGATTGAATTTGTCTGGTTTAATCAGACATCACTGCTCTCTAACGCTGTTAGTCCAGGACAGGGAGTAACGCTACACCCTGTGATAGCGTGTGAGGCTAGATGTGTAATGATGTTGTTTACCTGCAGCATCATTTGTGGACTTTAAAGCCTCTTATTTTGTATTTTATTGTTACTCTAAGAAAAAAGGTTCAGAGCATCAATATAGCATCAAACCACTATTGTCTATGTGAAGATATAAAGGAGCGATGTCTACAGCGCCTCATCTTCCTGTTTCAACCTCACGTAAACACCGTTAGCTCTGTCAGCACTGATAGCGTTGTTAGCTTGTAGCTGTCGCCATGTTGAGACCGTAGACTTTATATAAGAAGTGGACGTAGTCGTCGTGACGTCACCCGTTGGTTGGTGGACTGATGTTTTGAGGTTTTTCACAGTCGCCATCTTGGATTACGGCCGTCACCGTGTTTTTTTTTCCCCAGTAAAAAGGAAGTGACCATATCTGGACTGAGGAGGAGTGACGTAGAGACCTGTCAATCACCGTGTAGCCCCGCCCCTAAAGCATCCCCTGCTTTATGGTCTGTTTGACTCTAAATGGACCATCATGTACTAAATGAACATCATGCTGTATTGAAGAAGACTTGAAACTAGAGATTGAGACCATAAACTCATGTTTACAATGTTTACTGAGGTAATAAATCAAGAGAGAAGTAGAGTCATTTTCTCATAGACTTCTATACAACCAGAGGAGTCGCCCCCTGGTGGACACTAGAGAGAATGCAGGAGGCAACCAGAGGAGCATACCCTTTAGTGCTTACTGTGATTGACAGGTCTCTACCAGAGCCGTATACAGCTTCACTCTTCTGTTGCAAATATGGTAACTTCTGTTTATTGGCTGCAAAAAACAACAACATGCCGATTGTTATAATCCAAGATGGCGACGGCGAAATTGTTGAACTCGAGGCTTCAAAAAGGCACAAACCAAAGGGTGTTATATCCAGTCTATGGCCAGGACCCATCATCCACCCATTCATCCATCCATCCACTCATCCATCCATCCATCCATCCATCCACCCATTCATCCACTCATCCACCCATTCATTCATTCATTCACCCATGCTAATATTTATCTATCTAGAATGTAAAATACTGTCGCTTGACTCTACAACTATTTAAATGCTTCTTCTTCTAAATGTTTTTGTGTGGAGAATATAAATTCCTGGTGAGTGAGAGCTGAGTTACATCACACCAGCTCTCTCATCCCAGTCATCTCTCACTTCACCTTGCATCTCTTCACCTCCTCCTCCTCCTCCTCCTCCTCCTCCTCCTCCTCTGCTCTCCAACATGGCCTCCCTCCCTCTCTCTCTCTCTGAGCTGCTGCCGTCCTGCACGCGCCTCCTCTTATCTCCAACACACTCAATCAACAGAGAAAAGAAAAGAAAGCAGACGGAGTAAACACGGGCCGAGGTAAAAAGTCAAACAAACCTCGGGGGCATTTTCCAGGCCGGCAGGTGTTGGTGTCAGAGGCAGGCGAGCGTGGCGTCGAGAGTCAACAAGTGGAGCACAAACACAGCAACAGTGTGGTTTTAAAGTGCAGATTAAGCTTTAGCTGTTGCTATGTGTCGAGTGTTAAAGTGGTTTAATCCTCATCTTTGTTAAATGTACTGTTTCTGCACCGCACGTCCAACAAATCCTCCTGCCGATCAGGACGGAGCGGGCGGGACGTTTGAGGTCTTTTCCTTTAATGTTTGCTACATTTTCATTCTGATAAATCACGCTTCCTGTCTCAGCCTCCGTCCCAGTGACCACGGATGTTTTATTATTTACCGCCGATCATTGATGATCCATATGATCAGATACAGATCTCTCTGTTTATATTATTATATATTATTTATTATATCTGCTCTACAAGGATCCACAATATGGTTCAACGCTCTGAAGTCAGTAAAACATAAAAAATACTAAATGTTCTCTTTTCACTCTGTTATCGTAATTGATCGTGTTTTATTTTCTTCATAAAAACACACAATTCAAATGATAAGGAAATAAAAGGTTGTCTTTTTATGATTCAAACATCCCTGAAGCCATCAGCAGCAGAAATGTGTCTTCAGTGTCTTGATGAACGGCTCGTTATTTTAAAAACACAACCAGCAGAAACTGATGTTCAATTCCCTCTGAATAATCAATATAAACCATTACTATTATTACAAGGACTCAGTTTATGTCATTATCAGACGATGCAATAGTCTATATTTATATTACATATATATATATATTTTCCCATTTCAATGACACAATCCTTTTAAAACTTGAGTGTGTGTTGAGAATACATCAACATCCTGATTATTCCTAATTATTCCAGACTAAGTGAACCCTCGACCGTGTCGTAGGATTGAATGCGTCCTGCGGATCGTTCGGACGCCACGTTCAAGGTCAGAGTCTGCGGCTTTGCAGAGCGGCATCCAGCTGGCTGTGATGCTCATCTCCCCTCTGATCAGCAGAGCTCAAGTAAAAACTAATCGCCTTGTTGACTTGAGAGGATCTCAGAGTGGGAAAGCTAATTAACTCCGGACGGAGGAGGAGAGCGGTTCAAATATTCTGTTTTCAGCTCCTAGTGTCTCCAAGAAATACAGTTTCTGTCTTCAGACACAACGTGTGGAAAGTTTGATTTATTCTCATGACTTTCTTTGATTAGATCTGTATGAATGTATCTGGTTTATTTGTCACACACACACACACACACAGGTGTAACTTATTGTCTGATTGTCCACAGCATGGTTCAGTTTGCTTCGTTTGTGCTTTATCTGTTCTCAGGTATCGGATCCTTCAGCAGGACAAACCTTTTATTCATCAGTATGAATTAATTTGCCTAATTATACCGTTAAAATAACGTCAGCCCGATCTGACAACCTGCCACACGGAGCAGAAACAATATCTTTTTTATTACCTCATTATTAGTTTTGACTTGATTAAACACAACTTTCCTTTGTTTCATTAGCAGGAGGCCATTTATGAACAAACGTTTAATGTGAAGCTGTCGGCCATATTATCTGAGCAGAGGATTGTTTGTGTTGCTGCTGTTTACGTTCCTCTTGATGCACATTTGTGTGCACTGCAGGAATGTGCTGCTGTGTTTGTGTTGTGTGTCGTGTGTTTGTTGTGCTTCCCTGTGTTGCATAATGTATATCTCCTGATGATATGTACTCTCTATATGTCATTCAAACTTCTCAAAAGCAATCAGCGTTTAATCGTTTCAAGAACAAACGATTCTTAAAATTTCAGTAAAATTTCCTGAATTTTACTGATTTAAATCAGGAAATATCTGATTAAAGAACAAGACATGAACTAATTCTCTCCCGGTACTAGACGTTTTTTAAACATTTGGTTTGTTGGTCACCGTATTTTGATATTTTGAAAGACCTCTCAGCTCTTCATTGAATTCTATGAAACATTTTTGGCGTCTCTTGTCTGCAAAAACCTCAAAACGTTTCACTTTTAACACCAGTAAGTGTGTAAATCCACTAACCGTTGGCTTCTGTATTGACAGGTGTAACACTGGAGATGTTGAGGTGGAAACAGCTTTTTACATCTGCTGTGGTTGAAAGCACACGTCTGTTCTGTAATTCCTAAAATCCTGCAGAACATCAGTGTGTTCTGTAAGCTTTTGTTCGGAGGGCTGAGGTAATGGGTGGGGCAGGAGGCGGTAGTGGGGGGGGATGCTATGTGTGTGTGTGTGTGTGTGCAGCTGATTTTAGGGCCCTGCCGAACACAAAGGGGCCAGGACCTCCTCCACACAGCCCCTCACAATGCCCCGGTCCTAATGCTTGTAAATCTATTCACACATCCAGAGGCCAAAGATAATAACAAGCTGTTCAGAATGAATTTCTAATGAGCAAACTGAAGCCCGTCTCTCCCTCTGTCTCTGTCTCTCTGTCTCTCTCTCTATCTCTCTCTGTCTCTCTGTCTCTCTCTCTATCTGCAGAAATCCAGTTTCACACTCGTAACAAACGCCTGTTTAGCGTCGATGCACAGACGTGTACGTACCGACCAATAGCGTTGGATTAACGGTCGGACAGACGGACGACCCGCCTTTAAAGGAATCTGACAAATTCAAACGTAGATTTAATTTCACGTGTTAAACGTTCGGTTGATCGTCGACACAAAGAGGGTTTTCCGACCGCAGGGGTCGAAGCTGCAGCACTTAGCTTTAAATATTCATTTTGAAAAAGCAGCTACTTTGTCAGAAACACAGCAGAAGAAGAAGAACAGCTGGTGTGTCAGTTCACAGAGCAGCCAAACAGTCTTGTGTTGCTTTATTAAATAAATAAAAAAAGGTTAGCTTCTTCACAATTAAAGCAGCATTAGCAGTACATCAACACAGCTGTTAAACATTTAAATTGACATCAATGAAATTAAATTTAAACACCTGTAACGTTGGATTACATTCTGCAACGTTTCCTGTGAATCCCTCGCGTGTGTGAAGGCAACACAGGAACGGCGGACTCCGCCTCCAACAATGAAAACCACCATGAAGAGCTACGAGGAGCTAATTGAATGTCAATACATGAAACAGCTGTTACAGAAAGAAAACGCTGGCCTTAATTAGCTTACGAACCTTTAAAGGTAAAAACATTATTTATTAACAAAAGCCATTCAGTGTATTGTATAAATTCACTTCATTGTATATATATATATATATATATACATATATGTATGTATGTATATAGTTTTCATTGTTCGTGGCGGGGTCCTCCACTCCCTCTCTCAGGATTCAAACTGCCACCTACACTCGAGGGATTCACAGGAGGTGGAGCAGCATGTAATCCAGACCTGGACCCTTGTTGTGGGGGGGGCGGGGTTGGGTTCAGGTTTTGGCCGCGAAGGTGTTAAGAGTCCCCGAGCAGCTGAAGAACGGTCACCAGAGGTCATAGCAGCTCGTCCGCATAATTATGCAAATTATTTATTTGAATATGATATCATCACAAGATTTTACTTTTTCATTTTGCAGCATTAATGATATAATAATATTACTTCAGTTAGCATTTATCTGTTTGGTAGAATTATAGGTTGGCTCTGTGTGTGTGTGAGTGTGTGTGTTTAACCCTCCACTTGTCTCATTCAGTTTTAACCTCCTGATGACTTCTGCTAATGAAAAGCCTGCAGAGAGGAAGGAGGTGTGTGTGTGTGTGTGTGTTGGTTTGCTGCCTATTCTTGTCTCTGGAATGGGGCGGGGCCAGGGGACCGGTTGCCAGGGCCGACAGTGACTCCCGGGGCCCCCGGGTGACAGCGGCAGGCCGTCTGGCGAGCAGGCGCGGCCCTCCTCAGTGAGCTGGCACGCGCCCGTCGCAGCAGCAGCAGCAGCAGCAGCCCGGCCGAGGCGTGACGAATCTCTGAAAGAAAACTCGCCGAGGTCGCGCTGAGCAACACCTGAGCCTCCGGGCTGAGGGGGGGTCGGGTGTGGAGGGGGGGGTCCGGCTGGTCCGGTGGCTCAGAAACCAAAACAGACAAAAGTAACCAGGAAGAACCTGAAACACCAATTTCCCCCAATGGTTCCCTTTACTCACTATTTGTGTTTTATTTTCATAGTTTTAGTAACTACACATTGCACAAGAAACACTTGAATACATTAAAGCTATTATGAGGAACTTCCATTTTATGTTGATTCTGTCGCCCCCTGTGGACTAAAGTGGTAGTGTCTCTGAGCACCAGAGTCTCTTTAGAAAGGTTCTCCCGTTGCCTCCCTTCCCTCCAGCGGGTCCAGCAACACGTCCTGGGTCTCCAGCAGCGTGGTGTCAGTGTTGACTCCCAGAGAGGAGAAGCTCTGCTCCTGGAGGAGGAGGAGACACTGCTGCCGGGAGCTACTGGATCTCTGCTGGAGGATCTGGGTCTGTCCACGGTGGACCGGTCTCTGCTGGAGGATCTGGGTCTGTCCACAGTGGACCGGTCTCTGCTGGAGGATCTGGGTCTGTCCACGGTGGACCGGTCTCTGCTGGAGGATCTGGGTCTGTCCACAGTGGACCGGTCTCTGCTGGAGTCTGAGCTGAAGGAGGTTCTGGTGAACCTGCATGAGTTCATCTGGTTTCACCAGAATCCGACCCGGTGGCTCCGATGACGAGCATCAAGAATAACTCTATAGAAACAGACCATCTTCTCTCTGATGGTCTCTTTACTGATGGAGGATCAGGACTACACTGAGACTGGTTCCTATAGAGGATCAGGACTACACTGAGACTGGTTCCTATAGAGGATCAGGACTACACTGAGACTGGTTCCTATAGAGGATCAGGACTACACTGAGACTGGTTCATATAGAGGATCAGGACTATACTGAGACTGGTTCCTATAGAGGATCAGGACTACACTGAGACTGGTTCATATAGAGGATCAGGACTACACTGAGACTGGTTCATATAAAGGATCAGGACTATACTGAGACTGGTTCATATAGAGGATCAGGACTACACTGAGACTGGTTCCTATAGAGGATCAGGACTACACTGAGACTGAATAAATAGTCGTAAAGTTGTAAACATCGAGCATTAATCGTCAGCTCGGTGTTTGGTTTCTCTGGTGATTTTGGGATCGTTACCAAAGCTTCACCACAAAATCACATTTTTACAATTTACAGCATCACAACATCCTTTGACAATTATATAAAAAGCCTAAATGAGGACTTTACAAACGGCCATTTTCAGAGAATTGACACCCACTCAGAACAGGATGATTGCCGACATTGAACTGAAACACATCGTGGGTTTGTGTTTTTAACGTAATGAGTCATTCCCCAGAGCTCCATTTTCAGTTGTTGGACCATCTGCTTTTTTTAAAATAACAACACACAACTTTAATTAGCTGAACATTTCTTCCCCCACATGCCTGCATGTAACTTCTTTTAGTGACTGATTTAAAAGGAACCCGGGTCCTTGATCTCCAAAGGAACAGAGCTTTATATTTACAAAAACAGAGCCGTACGTTTCGTGGCGAGGAGACCCGAGTATTGATCCGCAGAGAGAATACATCTGCTTGTGATTCTCTGCATTCAGAGAGCAGCTGAAGGAACGGCCTTGTGAGGGTTTGTTTGTACTTCATATCGATATAAAACGTCCGGCTCTCAAGCTCCATCTGCTCGGACGGCTCTCCGTGACCTGTGACCCCTCTGAGTGGAGCTATGTTTGTCTCCTGGCTTCTGATTTAGAAACATATTAATCACTCGAAGGAACCGTGTGCATGTGAAAGCATTGTTGATTGTGTTACTATATTTATATTATATATATAGTGAGAAGATAAGCTCATTAATGGGTTAGTCGATCGACAGAAAAAATATTTTGATAGTTAATTGTTGGAGTCGTTTTAATGGACTTACATAAAAGCATCGTCTGCTCTTCACAGTCAGACATTTCTTTGTGATTTTCTCTGTTCTTTTTACCTTTAATATACCAAATAATAAGCGATTAACTGAGAAACTAATCAACAGAGAATATAAATGATTAGTTGCAGCATTGAAATCACATTGTTTGACGTCAAAGACTTTTAAAGCTGCATTAATACAATTAAGTAAGAAAGAGGCAGGAATCATAAAATCATAACATAGTTCAAAGCTAACCACAATTTTGAGGTACTTTACTTGAGTATTTTCATTTCATGCTACTTTTTGAGGCAAATATTGTAGTTTTTGCTCTACTGTACATTTATTTGGCAACATTCGTTACTTTTAGATTCATAACAATAAAAAATAAATCAACTAATAAATGCATAATATAATATGTATCATTCTTCACAACAAGTACTTTTACTTTTGGTACTTTAAGTACATTTTGATGCTTATACTCGTACTAACATTTTGAATGCAGGACTTTTACTTCTTACAGAGTACTTCTTCACTGTGGTATTACTACTTCTACTTACCGATATGTTCACACTATGAGCGACAAAAGAGGCAGAAGTGTGTCCAGCTACATTATCGATTAAGTGCTGCAACGTCGTTGACGTAGTTACGGTGTTAAATAGCACCGGGAAGTGGCTAACGACAGTTTTCTACAGCAGAGCAGAGTGAAACAAAAACATAATCTGCATTATTAAAATATCTGAGTACTTTGTTTGTCTCTGCTTTTATCTCTGTTTTTGCGCTCCACCAGCTCCTGAGGGAAATATCTCTCTTTAGCTGCTAAATGCTCCACTTTGTTCACCAGCTGGTCTCTAACTGAGTCTCTCTGCTGTTTGGTTCTGTCCAGAGGATTAATCGGAATTTAATTATTTTTTTAAAACAGCTACCTGCAGGAAACGAGGCTGATGAGAGCCGTGGGACTCAATCAAAACAGTAAATGTAACAAAAAAACAACAAAATGAGCTAAAACGGTATTGATTTCAATATTGAGTCATTTGATTACATTTGTACACCCCCCAAAAATATTGTTGACAAAACAACATAACTGTAGATATTCAGATGTATATTTTCTAAAAAAAATTGCCCAAAATCAAAAAATTGCCTCAAGCAGCTTATTAATCTGTAAATAATAAGACACCTTCTGTCCTGGGATCCCTCCTCCATGACGGACAGACGTGTAATAGATTTGAATGTGAACAGAGCAAATCACGGGTTTAGAGAATCCTAAAATGTTTAATTGTGAAGCCAGACGGTTCAAATCTCTGCTGTCAAAACCCCAAACAATGACAGGAATCAGTAATAGAAACATTACGGCACCCCGGTGTTGTAGCTGGAGGGTGTGTGTGTGTGTGTGTGTGTGTGTGTGTGTGCAGACCTGAATCAATAAGGGTCGTCTGAAGTCCTCATGAAGTGACAGAGGTTTGAAAAGGTTTTTGGACGGCGGCAGCTGAGGCCTGCAGCCGGATTAACCCCCTCCGAACCCCACAGTTGGACAACTTGTTTCATTGCCTAATGGAGCTGCAGGCGAGGGGGATTACTGCGATGGCAGACCATGACGAGAAGTCTCTCACCTCAAAGATGATGTAAGGACACCAATATCTTCTGGCCTCTTTGACAGGTCATTATCTCCCAGCAGACGTGGAGGGGAGCTCCCTATAGTCGCTTCCTGCAGCTGGAAACATGGCTACAAATCCAGAGCGAAGGAGAGGACGCCATGTTTTAGAGAGCGTCTCCGCCAGTCTGCCGCTTTCAGAAGCAAGTATGTCCTTAAATTTAAGAAACAAGACGTTCCTCTGATGGGTAAAGAGTGAGTCAACACTCCAGAGACGTTTGCTCAATCAGCTCCACTCTCTCTGAGAGTGATCATAGTCATTGTTGGTTAAATACACACATGATGGTCCGTTCACGCGCTTCATAACTAGTAACTTAAGCCGCTGAGCTCAGTTTAAAGAAACATCTTGTTCCCAAACACACAACACATCTAAAAACGACTTATTATTAACTTGTTGTAACATTTGGGAATTAAGGATTTTAGCGATTTAGGTCAAACTTAAAGAAAATGTCATAAAACTGTTTGTGTGACGATGTGTTGTCAATAGAGTTTTTAGAGTTTCCTAATGACGGTGTATTCAGCTGCTGAGAGAACATCTTGTTCTTTGATAGGAAATGTAACGTACACGTAAAAACATCGAGGGAAAAGTTAACTACGACTCCCAAGGTGCATTTTGGTCGACAAACATCCAATCAATGAGCTTAAATACGGGTTCCTTCAGGTTTCAGGTCGTTTTCAGGAAGTTAAAACCTGTTTTTTTCGTCCTCGTTCTTTCTTGTTTCTAGAAGATGAAGAAAACGAAGGCGCTGAAAAAGATACGAATCTCCGTCCCGTCCCAGATGGTTCGGCGTCGAGATGAGCCGTGATCTAATTTCCATCTCCAGTAAACCGACTAAGTGAGCAGATTAAATTTTCATCTGCGTCTAGGGTTTAAGAAATTACGACGGTGCTGTAACAGAGATGAGATTGTTTCTCATGGATGAAATTCAGTCACCGTGAAAATAATGATTTTATTTTTTCGTTTGTCATAAAGTGATTCATTAAATATATTCTGGAGTTAAAATAAGAAAAAAATGATTGATTCTTAGCTCTTCAGACATAATGTAAATATATAAATATACTTTTTAAAGTAAGTATTCGTCCCTTTAATAGTGTAACGATACTGAATTATAATACATTAGTACTATAAAGCAGAATTTTATAGATTAAGTGATCTATCAGGATCAGAACTATTGCGAAGTAGGTTTTCACAAAAATAAACACATTAAGAGGAATTGGAAAAATTACGATTAAAATATTTGTACGTACAATAGAATATAACTTAAAAATGTGAAAGCTGTATGTTTTAATGCGGGATGTGTATTTTAAAGAGTAATTTAATTTAAACCATTATATCATATTTTATAAGCTCATCATATGTTTTATTATCAGAACCAGGACTTTCTAAAGATACTCTGGTACTCAGAAACACTACCAGTTCTGTCCACATGGGGCGCCAAAATACACAAAATAAAAAGTTCCTCGTAGTAGCTTTAAGTAAAGTACAGAATTGCACCTACAGTACTTGCGTAAATATGCTTTTACATATTTTACGCCAATGCTGTGAAGAATTATATCATAATTCTTTGGTTTCAAGATAAATATGTATAGATTCAGTTCTTTGAATCTGGTTGTAGTTCTTTCTGAATGTTTGTCTTCTGCAGTCGGCAAAATGGTAAAAACCTGTTAATTAACACAGTATTCCCAGTCTTAATATTATATATTAATTCACAGTATTGATATTATAGTAGTGGAATCGTGAGACTATAACATCTTTGATTTTGAACATTGTAATATGGCACGAGTGTTTTCTTACGAGTTTTCTGTGTAATTCTATTATTGGCCTTTTTCCATTCAAGATTACTTATAATATTATATTATATATATATGTATAATTATATGTTATATTTTTCATCTATGTAATAAAACATGTCAAGAATACATTGTTCTTTGTTTCTTTTTATATTTATAACATCTATAACATAAGAAAAGTCGGACTGGAAACGATGCAGAAAGTCGACTGAGATGTTCGTCACTTCACCGCCAGCAGAACTGTGAGATGAACTAGAGATGAAGGTGTGACTGGACTGAACTGAACTGCGGTGCATCCATACAAGTAACCCTTTCTGTCTCCTGCTGAGCCCTGATCAGCCTCCATCCTGTCTGGGCACGCCACCGCTACCACCACCACCACCAGGGCGTCTGGTTCACAACTCTGGTGGGAACGGTGCTGACAGATAACCCTCCTCCTCCTCCTCCTCCCCACCGTATTAACAAACCACATAACAGCACACAGCAGCGCCTCTCCCGAGTTATGAGAAAAGCACTTCGTGTGATCATTAGAGAGAGAGGCATCTCCACCGAGGGCTCGGCACAATACAGCAGAAACCCTCCGCCGGGGTCTGGTGGAAGGAGCGACCGCTCCAGCGGGCGGCTAATGAAGGCTGAGACGACCTGTGGCGGCTCGGTAATTGAACCTCGGGGACATTCTCTCACTCTACATCAGCATTCTGCTTCTCCTGAAGTTACAGGCAGCGTCGCTCTGTTGCTGCTGCTGGTTTTTTTAATGCGCACTGTGGTGCATCATGGGATGGATCACTGGTTTTGACTGAAGGGGGAAGAAAGTCATGAGCTTTAACCCTCTGAACCCCAAAGCAGTTCGGCTTCTGTCACATTTCTCTCTCTGTGGCTTTGATTTTCACTGCAATATATAAGTTACCTCTATAGAAACAGAACAATCATGAATAGAAGAAGAGAGAACTTAAATATGTCTTTAGTGCAGAATAACACAGTTATAATGCCATCAATCACACAAAAAACGTAATTTCTTTGATAATATATTTTACAAAAATGTTCAAACAATGGAATCTATGTATCCAACATTTAGGTAAGTGTCTATATGACTCTAAATGGACCATCATGTACTAAATGAACATCATGCTGTATTGAAGAAGACTTGAAACTAGAGATTGAGACCATAAACACATGTTTACAATGTTTACTGAGGTAATAAATCAAGAGAGAAGTAGAGTCATTTTCTCATAGACTTCTATACAACCAGAGGAGTCGCCCCCTGGTGGACACTAGAGAGAATGCAGCTTTAAGACACATCGGCTTTACTCGTTGCAGCCGGGGATTGACTCACTTTTAGAGCCCCGAGTGGACATTCGAGGAACGTCATTGTTTTTTGGCCGCGGTGCCTTCATGTCATTGCCGCTTACTCAGAGCAGCGTGACAAGATGAAAAAAACAGCCTCGGTTGCCATCACTTCTTGGCACCGTTTGAGACAGAAACAGACAAGCCGGGAGACGTCTACCATGTCTGTCCCCCCACAGATGGCTCTCTGTCCGCTGGCTGGACCGGGCGCTCCGCTGGACGCCACCAATGCCGGTTGCCAAATCACTCCCTGGCACAGCTCCCTCATCTCATCTCCTGTAAATAAATAACAACAACAAAACAGCAACAATAGGGCGAGACCGGATCGGCCACCTGCTGGTTGTCTTGTGTTTGGCGAGGTCCAGGTGTGGGCCACGTTTAGGTCGATCGCTAAAACCCTTTTTTTTTCCTCCTACAATTTTTTTTATTGTTGTCACCGGCTCAGATGGGGAAAACACAATCGCAAATAATTAACCAAAAGGGGGCTGAATTAAAGGGGGACTTAATGTGAGACGGGGAGGCGGATGACTCACTTTGCATTAGGCTTTGAAGACGATTCCCTCGCGGCCCGGCGTCGGCATTAAAAGCCCGGTGCGTCTTGGCACCTCGCTCAATAGGAAAAAGCCGGCGGTTGGTTTTTCGCTGCATTAGCGCTGAGCCCCTTTGTTCTCCCGAAGGGCCGTCAAATGGAGAGACGTTATATAGATACATTCCCTCTCAAAGAACGCCGAGCACCGGCAGGATGAAGCAGCTCAGAGTATTAGAGCTGCAAGTATTCACTTCATCCATTTGTAAACACAGAACCAATACGACTGACGGACAATCCAGAGGTCCTACGAGAGGATTTAAAGTTCAATTTCCGTCTTGTTATTCTCCTTTTGTTTGTCATATTTCTTCTTTTTTTTTTGCTGCACTCTCATTAAATGCTTTCATGTGTGACACACTAGTATTCGAGCAGGCAAGGAAAATGAATTCCTTATTTCACTTTGCCACGAACATGACAGAAGTGCTCTGGAGAGCACTTAGAATATTCAGCAGATTGTGGGTGTTTTAGTTCCGCAAATGTTTCACAGAAAAGAGAGACGCTCTGAAAATCTCAATGTAAAGTGTATCTTTGTTTGGTTTTCAGGTGGACTTTCACCGGACGTCTTCATACATGCGTTATGTTCACCAATCAGGCAGCAAACTCCGGTTCTGCCGAGTGAAGCCGATGTGGAAGTGTCTTAAAGCTGCATTCTCTCTAATGTCCACCAGGGGGCGACTCCTCTGGTTGTATAGAAGTCTATGAGAAAATGACTCTACTTCTCTCTTGATTTATTACCTCAGTAAACATTGTAGGAGCAGTTTTTCTCTGTTTAGATTTCATTGTTAACTGAACATATTTGGGGGTTTTAGATTTTTATTTTGTTGATATCTTAATTACTATTAACTTGTGAATGGACTTAATGAAGTGCAACCATATTACCACAATACAGCAGCATTTTGAACTACTTGATGTATATATATTGACATTCTGTATCGGTATTAGTATGAACTACTATTATGACGGCAGCATTTATTTACTCTTTCGCTTTAACATTTAAAAGGTTCTGATAGCTTCAAAACATTCACCGTGTTGTTCTGTTATCTGTAAGCAGGATAACCCTGCTGCTGCTGCTTCGCTCCCAGCCGGGCCCCTCCCTCCCCGGCCCCCCCCCCCCCTGGGGGTCCCGCAGGAGATCGGGTCAGCCCGGCCCTGTGGACGGTTACCTGGCAGCCGGTGCAGCGGGGAGGTTGAAGGTCCCTGAACGCAGCAGCACTCAGCACTTCGTCCCACTGATCCTCCTCGCTGCATCAGCTCCATCTGTGGCCACAGTCTCAGGAAGATTATGTTACATCTACAGTCTCTCTGAGCGCTCACATTTTAAACTGAATCCCTACTGGAGGAGAGGATATACTGTACAATAAAACTACTGGTGACGAATACATCAGTTCAGTTTTCATCAGAAAACAGACACATGAAAGTGGACATAAAGGCAGCTAAGAATTTATTTTCAAATCACCAGTTTGACATTATGTTGATATAATATCAGAGTTAACGTTAATTACAGATGCATATTGCCGACCAAAGCTAGCTAGCTATTGCTAGCCTTTGCTGGTGACTTTAGCGTTTGCTATGCTAACGGTACCCGGGCCCGTCCGTGGATGTATAATAAGTACGCGGATGCTGTAATTCGCTCCACCCCTCACCTCCACCCTCTCGTCCAAATATGGTCACTTCTGGTCTCAAACTACAATTACCACCTCACGGTTTAATGCCTCCGGCGACCAGTCAAGCGTCAGCTTACATATGTCCAAAATTATTTTATCCTATTTGATATTGTGTGAAATTGTCATAAACAACATGTGAATTCTTGAGTTATGGCCAAAAAACATGTTTTGACCACCAAATTATAATCAGTCAACTCTTGAGTCCAGTTGGGTGAAATGCCCTCCAGGCGTTCCTCAGATATTTCTCTTCTTGAGAACGGGACAGACGTTGAGGTCACAGTGAACTTGATCTTTGACCACCAAAAATCTAATCCATTCATCCGGATGGACGACCTGAAAACACACAATGCCTCCGGCCACGGCTATCGCCTGCACGGGGGCATAAAAACCAAGATGGCGATGGTCAAAATGCCGAATGCGAGGCTTGAAAACCAACTGGTGACGACGTCCAGTTCTTTCATGCCCACTGAACATTACCTGATTAGCAGCAAACAGACTCAGTTGGAGACCAGCTGGAGCATTCAGCAGCTAAAGAGACAGATATTTACACCAGCAGGTGGTGGAGACCAAAAGCAGAGAGAATATTGGATTTACATTCATTCAGTGGGGATTTCTTTTGGTGCAGATTCATGTTTTTTGGGCATTTTTGGTACTTTTTGAACTATTGATTGTCCTGGAATGAAAACATTTTGTTTCTGAACTACGGACCCAGTCATTGATTCATTGTTAGAGTAACGATGAAGAGGCTTATGCCGCCTCAGCAGACAGCGACGCTCTCTTTCTCGTGACCTTTTTGAGGTTTGGCCCCTCGGCGTCTCCCAGAGTTCAGGCGTCATATACGTTCTGAAGAAAGGATTTTCTGCTCCGTCCAGCAGCAGACAGAGACGCATCCAAACCCCCCGGACACGGTGGCTGTTCACCTCAGATATCCTCCTCGAGCCACGTCGCCAAATAAGAGCAGCACTCCTTGGCCTCCTTTCATCCCAGAGTCCCTTCCCTTTTTCTTTCATTACGACTGAATGAGTGTCTGTCTGTGTGTGTGTGTTGCAGTGGGGGGGGGGGGGGGGGGTGCAGTGAAAGAAAATGGAGTCCTGTGTGCTAGCTAGCAGCAACAGCTTTTTTTTAATCCTAGCCCCCAAGCTGTACTGTGCACTGAAGCAAGCTATTACATGGCAACAATTAAAGAGGCTGGAGCGCAGCACCTGGTCCTCCCCACTCCGCCGGCCTTCAGTGGCAGCTGACTATACAGTCCAACCCCCCCCCCCCCCTCTCCTCCGCCAGGTGGTTCCACTTCAATCACATTAGCTAGTCACTGTAGGGTTAATAAAGACCCCTCCCTCTCGTCCCTCTCTGATTCTTTTCTGCAGCGAATCTGAAGACGGAGCTTTTTAAAACTCGTTAAAATTAAGAATCCCTCCGCCCGGCGCTGGATAATTAAAGTAGGAGCAGGACGAGCTCCTTGGAATCCAGGGCTAATGTTTCAGGGTATGGGGGGGGGGGGGGGGGGGGGGGGGGGGGGGTTGTCAATGAGGAGAGGGTGGGGGTCCCTATCGGCTTAGTAGTCCATTTGTACAAAGAGCTGAGGATCATAATAGACCTTTTCATGGATAGACAAAACAGATGGAGGCCAATTGAAATGAGACAGGCAGGGAGACTGTACATATCTGTCCGGATGCTGGCGATGTGGAGGGATTCACAAAAAAAAACAAGTGGCGAGCCAGAAGCAGTGGCGAGCCAGAAGCAGCAGCGAGCGGCGGCGGCGGGGACGAACAAAAGCGTTATCACCCTAAAAACAGCTTGAAAAACCAAAAGCTGTAAATAAAAGGAGTTTTTTTGGGCCGAGTGTGTCAGGCTCACAATCAATAGTCATTTGTAAGAAAGCAGATGTATGCAGTGACATTTAATGCAGCTCGGCCTCCTTTCAGCAGGATGTTAATGGTGCGTTTCTTAACTGACCTCCTGTTGCTTTGTTGTTGTTGTCGATCTTTTTATTTTTTGTTAAAAAAATAAAAAAAAGTTACATCCTTTTAACCTTTATTCTTTTCAAAGGAAGATGCCTTTTGTTTGTTCACGAAAAAAATATTGATTTTTGAGGGGTTCAGGTGTCACTTTTAAATGTTTAAGCAATTAATAATTATTTGACCTAAAAACAACAAAAGTATCATTCATGTAGTTTTGTGAAAGGAAACTAAATGTGAAACACCCAGTTTCCCTTTTTTCCCTTATTATATTACATTATTGTTTAAATCATGTCAATCCAAAAATATATATATTCTGTATCAGCAACATGATGTTATTAAATTCAATGTATTAATTAAACGTTATGTAGTAGGGGACTGGATTGCAGGGAGTCGCTAAACTAACACAAATCCAGGTTAAATTGACAAAAATGAAAGAAAAATTATTATATTATCCAAAATATGACGGACATGAAATGATCGTGAAAGCGTCCACAGACGAGGTAATGTATTAAAGTTGTATTAATATCACGTTTATTCACGTCATTTCATTCTGATGAAATTGACCCATGGCTAAGCCCCGCCCCGCCCAGCTAAGCCCCGCCCCCCGCTGATACTGCATGGAGCCCACACTGTCACTAACTGCACTCCCTCAATATATATTATCTAAGTTCTGAGGAAAACAAAACAAGTGATTTTTGAGAAAAGTAGGCAGAAGGATCTACAACATGTGTTTAAAAGGATATATCCAGGATGCTAAAGATAGAAGCTAAAGCTAACAGTGTAAAAGTGAACCACCACATCACCAGGAGATCGAGACGGAAGACAATGAAAATAATAAAAAACAGTTCCTCTTTATTCACCGTTACAACCATTTAAATACATTTAGTATACCTTCAGTAGCTAGCATAGCATAGACGTGCTAACGCTAATTAATGTGGTCACGTACTATGATAATGTTAGCTCCACAGGTTTTTTACGTAGAAATAAAATGTTGCAAGTAACGTCACGTTAGCTTGTTAACTTACCATTAGATGAGTCAATGGGAGCTACTGTAGCTAATGTTCCATGGCAGATTCAATTCAATCAATACAAACGATAGTAAACGACAGAGTGGCTCTCTGACTTCCTTCCTCACGCTCATCATGTATCATCCGTTGTTTCCCGAGAGGTTAAAGCGACTAAAAGGGGTAAAGAGGACGTGACCCCGTCAACTGGCAACCAAAGGAAATGCTCCGTTACCTCAACATAGCCTCAAACGACCGTTTGTACGATGTCTTACAGAACAATTACTGCTCATTTTTCGTGCGTTTTCCTACGTCAAGTCCAGCAAAACGTGTCCATTTCCACTTACGGTCTTTTTGACAATCAACTACAGGGAACATTATAGTTACAGCTGATTTATTTCTATAGCTAGGAGCGCTGTATGATAACAGCCTGGGTACCTGGGATAAAATAACAAGATTTCTCTGGGTTCGAACATTGGTTGGAAACGTTTGGGATAGTACACAACTCAACAAAATATATAACTCGTGTCTCGTCATTTTTATGCTGAAATGTTTCCTTTTCTGTAATACTGTGGTTCAATAAGAGTCTTTTGTCTGCTTCTCTTTTATCAGCAGAATAAAAACCCTCTTTACTACACATCGAGTCCTCTTCTTTGGATGTAACTTCACTGTATTTCATGTCTGCTTTCCTCAGAAGCATCACGAGACACATCAAAGCCTCGAGGCCGAGATGGAGGAGGAGGAGGAGGAGGAGGAGGAGGAGGGAACGCAGGATGCTCCTCACTTTAATCTTCTTTATCCGCTGATGTGAGGACAGAGCGTCCCGAATTCCATTTATAAGAAAAATACTGATGCAAAAAGGCTGATCGTGTCTTTATACCACAGTGAACAAATTGGGATGCAAATGCGCCGCCTTTGAACTGTGTAAAGTGGCATAATGGGATGAACCATAAATTATTAATCAGTGTTGGTTTAGAGCTGAAAACCCAGAGGACGGCTGACATCAGCGCTGCACATGAACCACACCGACGAGGTGAGCGTTTCCTCTTCTGGCTGTCGTTTCTTAACAACTGAGTGTAAAAAATGTGCAGATTTGCAACTTTTTGTGTCTTGAAATGAGTGTCAATGTTCAATAATGTGTGTTAAGTGATGGCAACTTTACATTTTTCAATAATTTTATTGCGCTCGTCACCTTTACTAGGTTCTGTGTCAGATGTTATTGTGACAAACTCAGGAGTTTCAAAAAGAAATATACTATAACTGCTATTATCTGCATTTACAGGCATTAAGGGAAACTAGAAAAAAGTAAATTAATTGAATTAAATACATTTGCATAAAGTAAATATAGGATAGAACTTTATTTAACCCGAGGGGAAATTGTTGTACAGTAGTGTTAGTTAAAAGTAGGAAAAGGTAAAAATATAAAGAGTGCAAGTTTAATTAAAAATATCAATAAACAGAAATCCAAAATATGCAGAGTAAAGATATATAAACACGGGTAACAGTTGGCTCTTATCTGTCATCAATCTAACAATTAACAAATCTAACAGATGAATTATGTGACGTATTTGATTCTAATGTGATTAAAGGTGTGATCATTGTGAAAAGATTCATGAATATAGATCTGGTTAACATTAGCCAGGTTTCCATCCAAATGTTGGGCAAATTTTAACCAAAATTCAGAGAAATTTGTCAATATAAAATGCAACGAATGCTTGTTTCCATCCACTGATGTTATTTGATGATCGCGGAGATGAGCCGTAGGTGGCGCTAAATTAAAACCGTTGAATTACTGCAGAATGAACCTGTGGAGGAGCATTTAGCAGCTAAAGAGACAGATCGTTCCCTGATCGAGGCGGTGGAGACCAAAGACAGAGAGAATCCATCCATCAGGGGCCACGAACACAAAGACTCTGAATGAATCATGCTGATCTGTAACTGATGGACGCGTCATTAAACCGTCTGATAATTTCATTACATCAACAAGCTGCATCCAGCATCAATCAGATCATTTTGAACAGCCGGACAGGTGGAGCAAAAAGTCCCGAAAAAACCCCATTAACTGTTGGCTGTGAAGTTTATTTCTGTGATGAACCAGGCGAGAGTTTGAACATTTATATTAGAGCCGACCTCTGGACAGTCAGAGGACAAAGTTTAGAGAGATTTTTGTGAGTAAATCAAACTAAAACCGTAAAAGTAGGAAGACAAGACATGGATTTTGAAAAGTGGACCAAACAAATCATTTTGTTAAAGAAATTTAGGCAAAAACTGAGCCACACTAAGTCTAAGTTCTACCAATTAGTTTTATTTCAAATGCTATAAAAGCTGATTGATGTAATATTTAATGTTTTAAAATATAAACTTTCTTGACAGTGTTTACTGTCTTCTCTGCTGTTTAAATAAAATATATATACGTTCTGAAAACCACAATCAGCTCATCAACGTTCATCTCACTCGTCTTCAGAGTCAAATTAAGACGAGACGCCATTTTCAGCTGGTTTTGTCACGCGGAGCACAAAGGAACGTCTCCAGGTGGCACTAATCTCCCTCTACCTGCCGTCGGGGGGGGGGGGGGGGGGGGCTCTGACATTGTTTGGGAAGCTGGATTAGCGACGCTCGGAGTGACTCGTCATTATTGTGTTGCGTTGTGGAACTTCCCAACGCCCCCCCCCCCCGACATTTCCACGGGGATCCACGCCACATGCTGTCCGGGCTAGCGCGCTAGCTAGCAGGCAGGAGCGGCCTCGCCCGCTGCAAGAAATGACCCTCTGGGAAACCTTCAGAATCTGGCTTTTAATACAAGACTAATGAAAACAAAACAACACTGAAATGTAAATGGATTTTTAACACAAATTCATAACATTCAGAGGATCTGAATGAGGAATAGTCTCTATTTGTATTAATCTTTATGATAATGTTTTCTTTAGGGCACCATGGGGATGAAACACGCTCCTAAAAACTATGTTTAAAAGCTACATTTTTGCAGAAAATGTATTTTGATTGGATTAGTTTCACTGAATTTGTCTTTTTTGAGTGGGTTGCATCTGGAGTCCTGCATGTCTTCAGGTTTATGACACTAAAACACTTTGTTTAAAGGGAAGCTTTGGTTTTAAAACATTGACCAGGTGTCCTTCTGAACACTGACACAGGTTTTTGTTTGCTGTAATTATTCCTCCTGTTGAATCCTTGCATAATGAGCTTCCAAAGCAAGTATTCAGAGTCCATAGTTTTAGTTATTTTGAAACAAAATCTCCTCTCTAGTCGCCGCGCTGAGCTGGACTGATTTTATTCTAAGAAGACGATTTCATTGGTTTTGGTTAAATATCGAAAAAGTCGATGGAATCGGATCATGAAAACAAGAATTTCGGTTTTGACGACTCGTTCTGTCACGTTGATATTATTACAAACACAGTACAGCTCTTTTTTGTTTATTTTTATCTATCAAGAAAACAAGTTTTGGAAAACACTTACTCGGGATTAAATTAACCCAAAATGTGTCCCAAAAAAAAATAGGTTTTTGTCTTTTAGATGAAAAAGGAACATTTCTCCCTCTGTTGAATCAACTGTTATTTGAACTTTAACTTGCAGCTCTCTGACTGAAGACGTTATTTTTAGCTCACTTGTGCAGACTTAAACATTTCTTGCAGCGTGTGTGTGTGTGGTGGCCAGACTCGGAGCAGCTGGTCAGTTAGCAGGCCACATCAGCGTCAGGCCGCCTCACTGATAATGGGATTAGTTTAAGCCAGGCAGCAGGGAAAGCAGAGAGGGGGGGGGGGGGCAATCGCCACCGTACACACAAAACCCCGAAACCCTAAAACCCTGAAAGTGTTCGCTGCAGGGCTGTGATACTGCAGGTATGTCAGTCAGGCTTCTTCATATCTGTGTTCAGCAGGTGAACGGAGGAGAATCGGTCACATCGGTCACGCTGAGATCAGCACAATATTCCTTTCAGCAGAGCTGTTTAAAAAAATAATTAATGTGTTCAGAAGTTTATGTGTCCGACAATTAAATGGTTTCGAATCAAATTATAACAGCGGAAGAAATATTCAACCGTTTCCGCTTTTTATCGACTCATAAGGTCACACGAGTTAAAATTGAAATTAGCGTTGACGTGAAAAATCAAATTGACTCATTAGATATTAAATTGATTTGCACCAAAATGTACAGGGTTTTATAAATGGTCACATGGTGGCGCTGTCCGCACCAAAACAAGTTATTTTAGATAAGCTGCTTGTGTTTGTACAGTCTCAGATATAAGGATCTTCAGTTACACCTACGAAAAATAATGCCCCAAAAATCAAAGGGTATGTTATCCACGAAATCATGAACGAGGAAGGATGAAGATGGCTCAAACATTGGTCATTAAGCCGTTTGTTTTTCATGTAAGACGAGAAGTCAACGTTGATTTATTCGTCATGTAACTTCCGTACATTACGGTAGTTATTTTAACCCCAAAAAACAATCTTCTCCGAAACATAACTACGTATTTTTGTTGCTTAAACCTAACGAAGTGTTTCACGACCTTTTCTTAAACCTAACTAAGTATTTCACCATCTTTTCCTGAACCTAACTATTTCACGATGTTTTCTTAAACGTAACTAAATATTTTACGATCTTTTCTCCAATCTAACCAAGTACTTCACGATCTTTTCCTAAACCCAACTTAAGTATTTAACAATCTTAAACGGAAGTTTATTTAGAAAATACCGTATAAATGTAACGAGCGGAAATTGACACGTGATACTGGACTGTCGTAGGAAAATGCACAAAAAACAAGCAATAACTTTTCATTAGATTTTATACAAACCGTTGTGTGACGATTCTTAATCTCTCTCCTCCCTCGTTTGCTGTGCTTTATGTTCTAAACACAAAAAAAAACAGCTCTAAAAACAAAAACACATCATCTCTGTCAGCAGAACCGTCGAGGTGGATATTTCTTGCAGTGCCCTCGGCTCACCTGCAGTGGAGGCGGTTGAACCACACTGAGCTCTAATAGGCTCACAGCAGCTCTATTATCGTAGCCAATCTCGCTCATCCGACCGCGGGCTTTAATGGCCGAAGTCTTTGCCGAGAGGGGGGGTGGAGAGAGCGCTAATAGTGGCATCAATACGAACAGCAATTTTGTTGCGATGAGAAAGCCCTAAAGTCGACGTATTACTTCCACTAAAAACCACCAGCAGCAGCAGAAGCACTACCACGTAATTTCACCCTAAAAGCCCCCCGGCACTCCTGCTGAGGGCTGGAGAGGATTGAAGGGGGATTGATCTGTGAGAGTAGAAGGATGTGTGAAAGCCTACAGAGAGCCGCCTATTGATTTCAAGACGGCGTGGAGGATGAATCCATGATAACAAAAGGTCACCGCTCCTTAATCCTGGTCTTTAATCAGAGCAGAGATCCGTCCACCCGCCGCCTCTTCAAAACCGGAGCCGAAGCCGAAGCCCAACCTGAAATCTCCCCAAAATATATATATAAGGGACGTTTTCAACGGGAGATTCACAAAGATGAAGGAGGAATATCTGCACTCTCTCAAAAAAAAAAAAAAAGACAAAAGGTGTTGGTATCAAGTGGGAGAAAGGAAATAAAACTGTTCACAAATATGTGAGACGTTACGTTGTCAAGCCGTCAGACCAACGGTGAGGATCAGAAACTTTTTTACCAAGATGTCCTCAATACACCACCACTTCCCAAACATGTCTCACTTTTAAAATTATTATTTTTTCCTAAAAGTATCTTCACTTTTTTTTTAAATGCCCCCAATTTCCAAAACATGTTCTCACTTTTTACTTTTTCAACAATATCCTCACCGTCTAGAAAACGTCCTCACTCTCCTCTTCATGTGAGTGATGAAGTGGTGAAGCTTCATGGTGATATCTATGAGTTCATGTTTTATTCACCTGTAGAGTCTCTAAATGTCTGTAATGAACTAAACGTCTCTTTAAAGGACGTTTTCTCTGAATGAGTTTGTTCTCAGACTCTGATGATAAATCTCCACTTCAGCAGCTCTTACACACACCAAACATTACACGTTCATTCCTCTCTATGTGCTGAAGGTTCACACATCACTCACACACTCATTTATACTACATTTAGTACTAACAAAATTGTTATGGTTGTTGACAGTATTTTTGATTTTATGAATTGACACACAGTGACATCATAAGTCCCCTTTGTAAAAACCTTTGACTCTAATATGTCAACAAAATTGTAAACCTCGCCTTCGATGTCCTCACTTTTAAATTGTCCTCACTTAAAGAATCTTCACTTTGCCAAAAAGCCCCCAATTTTAAAAAAAATGTCTCCACTTTCCAATAAATCCTTAATTTTAATGTCCTCACTTTAAAAATAAATAGTCGTAATTTCCCCCAAAAAAGTGTCTTCACTTTTCAAAAATGCAGCAATTTCCAGAAGATGTTCCCACTTTTCACTTTCCTAAAATGTCCTCCAGCACTTTCCATGAAATGTGTTAATTTCCCCCAAAATGTTTTGGTGTCAGATTTTCCAAAACAACCTGTCCTTGCACACACACATGCACACACACATGCACACACACTCATGCAGAAATTCATACACACACACACTGCTGCACGCTAGAGTGCTAATGACTTCACATTGAAACACACACACACACACACACACATTTCCCATGAGACACCTGACACATGCAGCTGCCTGTAGCTCTGACATGTTCATACATGTCATTCCGACATGTTTCGGACAAAACACACACACACACACACACAGGTTTACTTAGGTCACTTTTGGGGACATTACACATTGACTTAAATTCATTTCCTGGAGACTCACCAACATTTCTAGCTCTGAAGGCCTTTTCAGGGGGAAAAGTGACGAATAAACACGGAAATAATAAATATTTGGCTGCAATACTTTCTCATCAAAACTATTTGTACCGGCAGAGATTGCAACACTTTTTAAATTAAAAGGTTTGAATAGATGAAGAGGACCAACAACCAGGATCCTACCAGAGTAAATAGTTGTACAGCCCATAAACTACTGTAAACTATTTTATTGAGTTTCCTTTTAGCAAAATGCTCTGACTTAATTTGAGTTCCCTCTTGAAAACAGTTACAGCGTATCTATGCCGAGGGCTTTTATTATATACGTATACGTCTCTGGTAGAGACCTGTCAATCACTGTGTAGCCCCGCCCCTAAAGCATCCCCTGCTTTATGGTCTGTTTGACTCTAAATGGACCATCATTTACTAAATGAACATCATGCTGTATTGAAGAATACTTGAAACTAGAGATGGAGACCATAAACTCATGTTTACAATGTTTACTGAGGTAATAAATCAAGAGAGAAGTAGAGTCATTTTCTCATAGACTTCTATACAACCAGAGGAGTCGCCCCCTGGTGGACACTAGAGAGAATGCAGCTTTAACACATGAAGCTTTGACTTCACTTTGAAGAACCGGAGGCTGCCGTCTGGTTCAGACTACGGAGCCTCTGTGTTGTTTTATATTATAGTGAACATTATGATTATATCCACACGACCTGATTGGTTGATGCTTTAATTCGTGTTGTAAAAGCAACAAAAAAAAGTCACTTACGCCGCTGCGTAATATTCATGTTCTGTGTGAAAGTACTCATGACAAAAACTACAGTTTGAATAACATAAATTGACGCGTAAAGGCCTTAACCTTAACCAATGACCCAAACATCAGCTTTTGTTCCCAATTGGACAAAAGCAAACAAACCGATGTCTCCCGTTTGACATTTAATATTGTTAAATATCAGAGCAGCGTTTGACGACGTGACCTTGGAATGGACGGATTGTGTCTTTTAATTAGATCATTTATAATTACACACCATCGTAAAAAAAAAAAGTTAACGAGTGAGGACGAGCTGTGCCAGTACGAGTTGAATTAACGAGAAGCAGCAGGGGGTCAAATCTTGGCCGAAAACACTAATGAGCGTGTTGAATAAATTCCAACCTAATTAAGGCCTGTGTGTGTGTGTGTGTGTGTGTGATTGGTTCGTTCTTTGTTTTGGAGGAGAAGCAATGACCTTTAAGGTTTGACATGTGTTCGTTATTTTAGATCATTTCTACATCGTGTGAAAATGAATCATAGTAACACTGTGCACACACATATAGTCGTATAGCAGTGCTGTTTAAGCGTTACCTCGCGTGGTTAATTGCTTTTTTTTCCCCGAGTTAGGCGAGATGAAGATTTATAAAACTCTCATGTTGTGTGTTAACTACTGAACTGGAGCCAAGAGGCGATTAGCTTAGCTTAGCATAAAGACAGGAAGCAGGGGGGAAACAGCTAGCTCTGGCTGCACAAAAACAAAACAAAAAGCATGATTTTGTAGTTTTCACTATGCAAAAGTTAGACCATTACAACCCTGAAACCATTAACTGTCATATAGGTGGGGAAACCATGCTTCCAGTCTTTATGCTAAGCTAAGTGTGCTAAGTTAGTTTTAGGAAAAGATGGCGGTTTGGGTTACCGAAGTACGCAAGTTACGTGAGAAATACATCAGAGCTGATTTCATGTTTGGGGAACAACGGTCTCCCGGATAAAAGGTCGATGTTTGTCGGACCGATCAACCTCGCCGTGTGGCTCGTGCGTTCTTTACACTTCCTGGTTCACGATTACGTGAATATCCTACGAAATGACTTTTCAGCTACGAGCGCTGGATGCGAACAGCCTGATCAGGGTAACGGATCACATCCTCGTTATGCAGATGAAGTCGTAGTGAACACGAGTCGTTCCCTCCGTTAGCAGGCTGGACTTGAGGAGCTGCAGCAGGGGCTGCTGGGAGTTTGACAGCTCTTGAGTGGTGGTCGTGGGCTGAGGCAGCGAGGGCTGCTGGGAGCTGCTGGTGCTCGTGGAACGATGCCTGAGCCGCCAGCAGCGCTCCTCCTCCACTCTCTTCTTCTTCTTCTTCTGCGTCGGACACAAGCTGCCCCCCCCCCCCTCCAACACACACTCTCACACACACACGCTCGGCCAGCCGTGCTTTTGTCTGGCGTGTCCACATACATCTGTCATGCATGGCGGCATTGGCACTGACAGTCTGCTATTGTTGCCCCCCCACACAAACCATGTTTACCCCCCCCCTCTCTCTTCAGCAGGAGACGCAGCCACAGTTTGGGGTAATTTCTGGTCCTAATTACTTCACACACACACACACACACATATATGCCAAAAATACTGATTAAATGCCCAAATCCTATTAAAGAGAAGCTTCACTGAAACAATGTAATGTGAATATTCTAAAGCCTCTTTGTTCATTTCTAAATGAAAGGTTTATCTCTTGATTCTGTATTTAACAGTATATTATGATAAAGCACAATAAGTTGTTATACTTCACATACTTATATTTTTATGGAATAATTATGAAAATATAAACATTCATTCGTACAGGAGGTTTATTTTAAACATAATTAAAGACGTACCGCCTCCGCCAACCTGTCAAGTTGTAGTTTGCATCCATGTCCGTTGAAAATGTCACTTCATCATTTTATCCTGTTAGACGTTTGTGTGAAATTGTCATAATTTGCATATATTGTCTATGTGTTCATATTAACAACCTTAAAGCTCCACTAGGTGAACAAAAATCACTAAAGGCAGTTCTAATGTTTCCTTTGAGACCAGTTCATGTCACAGCAGTACAGATTCAGTAAAGCAGTCAGACCATCACACAGTTCTGTCTCTAGCATCAGCCCTCCGTCACATCCTCCCCACAGTCCTCCTAAACAGCATCACGTTAAGGACAAAAGATTCTCTCAAAATGCATATTTTCTCATCTTGACTTGTAAATGTTCAGTTTAATGGTTTTCTGAACTGGGAGTGTTTTCTGTTGCAACTGTAACCACGCCCATCGGTGATGTCACTGGGTCCTGGAGTACACTTCTACATCACTGCAGCGAGGTGAGAGGTCAAAGGACAAGAAGACGGAAAAAATTGAAAAATTAAATTTTCCTTATAAGTTTCCTTCCATCCTCTGGACCCCGAAACCCGCCGGCGGGATGGAAAATATTTTCTTTAAACAATCTGCAAAACTACACTGTCATTATTGTCAAATGCTCCTCTTTCCAACGGTCCTTGAACACATCGTGATGAACACATCCGACAGAGAACACAACAAAAAGCAAAAACAAAGCTCATAATTGTGATTGTCGTGTTCTCATTATTAATTAAATTGTGAAACTATGAAGTCATGATTGATTCATCTGAGACCAACAGTCATGTGACCACAAGAGAGAGAAACTCTGACTGAACTACATGAAGAGGAGAGGAGAGAGGAGAGGAGAGAGGAAAGAGGAGGAGAGGAGAAAAGAGGAGAGAGAGAAGAGAGGAGAGAGGAGAGGCGAGACTGGAAGTAGAGGTTGTAAACATGTAAATAGTTCAATATTTATCACACGTAGAGCTTCCATGTTTTAGTTTGAACACTTGTGGACACTTGGAAACATGTTGGATATATAAATTATATTGTTTTCCAGTTCTTGTGAGACATGATTGTGCCGTTTCCATAGAGATGCAGGACTTTAATATTACAGCAGAGAAACGAGGCTCCAGGCTACCGGAGCTGCTCGGGGGTTCAGAGGGTTAAGAAGGAGGGAAATCCACACATTACCACGTTCTGCTTTTCAAAGCATTTCCTGTGAAGGAATTTTTGAGGATGATCAGAAAATGCTTTGTTTACACTAAGCTAGTGCTGCACAGGGATCGCCATGAACGCTTTCAGTATCACCTTCACACCGTTCAACAGAAAACTGGACCAAAGGGAGCCAGTAGGGAGGTGAGCTTTTGACCAACGGTAACACTATAAAACTGTGTTTCTATAAGCAGGTCCTCATTTCATTAGCTCTCGTGCATTCTACTGATATAAAGAAGAAGAAGAAGAAGAAGAAGACGGGTAAACAATGCAACACTTAAGAACCTCGAGCTGAGCTGCTGTTCCTGTTGCTTTAAGCTGCAGGCGGTTGTCATGGACGCTGCAGCCCGATAGTAATCAGGGCTTCGTAGAGGGAATACAAGCGAGCGCCTCTACTCGAAATAATCACCGGAGCGGGGCCCCGTCGGCTCCCAGGAGCCCCCGACACACCTTCACACCCCTGATTTAAACCCTGCTCATTATCACACGGAAAGATCAAAATACATCAGCAGGTCTGAGACTCAGGGAAGCAGCGTTCCTCGTCTCCTTCATGCTGAGAAAGCTCGTCGGTTCTTTTGCTTGTTTGTGTGGCGTCGCTCTGCAGACATTCAGGAGCCTGAGCTGACCTCTGACCTCCTCACCACGGGTCATGTTTCTTAGGTTGTTTGTCTCTCCAGAAATTACTCAAATCAAACTTCTTGACCGTTTTCTAACGCGTGCTCACGTACTTTTAGTCTGAGGATAAACGGACTTTGTTTTGTTTATTCTCATCTATTTATGATGAGTTATTCTGCTGATTTCAAAGAAGTTCTACAACGTAATAAAAACACAATCAAAGTAACGATATTAACACACAAAAACAACAAACGACCACCAGACAGATGTTCATTAATGTCATTTAAAACATGAAGAATTAGTCTCAAAGTAGATCAAATCATTCTGAAACACACTGAATGATATCAAAGATGGAATGTGAGAATGATTCCGGTCAGAAGGAGCCTTACTGCTTGTTTCTATCCATGAATAAAGAAGATACGTTGAAGTGAAAGGTAGAACATTCTTCATTTTAATTATCAGTCTTTCTGTCTGTAACAGACCTCGTGTAGATTAAAGTGTCTCCATAACTTCGTGCAGCAACGTTTGACACACGGCGTGAAGTCAGAGGCTCCGTTTTCTGAACCACAGCGCCATCTAGAGGTAGAACCAGAGCGGTTCTTCACCCAGTTTAGGGAACCTTTCAAGTTTAAACATGCAAACAAGTTTCACCTTTTTCCCTTTTTGTCACATTCCCTCGGCCTGAATGTCCTCCAGGAGCCTGGAGGCCCCCACGTTGTCCTGTTTCTGTTCTGTAGGATATTTGTAACCCATCATGGGTGGATTATGAGACGACGGGCCTCCGGACACGGACATACAGAAGGCCTCTCTTTGTAGTTGTGAAGCATCTCTCTGTGGTTTTGTGTCTCTTTGTAGTTGTTTTGTGTCTCTTTGTAGTTGTGAAGCATCTCTCTGTGGTTTTGTGTCTCTTTGTAGTTGTTTTGTGTCTCTTTGTAGTTGTGAAGCATCTCTCTGTGGTTTTGTGTCTCTTTGTAGTTGTTTTGTGTCTCTTTGTAGTTGTTTTGGTGTGTTTGTAGTCATTTTGAGTCTCTTTGTAGTTCCGTTGTGTCTTTTTGTGTCTCTCTGTCGTTGTTTTGTGTCTCCTTGCAGTTATTTTGCTTCTCTTTATAGTTTTTTGCATCTCTTTGTGTCCTTTTGTGTCTCTTTGTATTCGTTTTACATTTCTTTCTGGTGAATTCGAGTCTCTTCCTGGTTGGTTTGTGTCTCTTTTGTGACATTTTATAGTTGAAAGTCAGGGGGGCCCCTGACACTTTGGGCCCCGGGGCTTGTGTCCGGTTGAACCGTTCAGTAATCCATCCATGACACACCCGATCTCCAGATGCGTAGCTATATATGAACCAGCAGGTGGCAGTAAAAGACCAGGAATACCAAACAGTCCCCTCCAGGAAGTGTTCACAGTTTACTGAGCATGCTCAGTTCAACCCAAACTAAGCTTGTTGCCTCATGTGTGTAAATGTTTAACTGAAGTGTTTGTGCTCAGACTTTAGTCCCTCAGGAGCCTCAGACTCGTGCAGAATGGTGAGTTTTCACTTCATTACATTTGAACACAACTGAACTTAAAGCAGATAAACAGAAAAAGCACTTGTTAGATTTGCACTTGTTTAAATGTAATTGTGCAGGTTTGTTTAGTCCAGACTTCAGGTTTTCATAAAAAGCTCTGGTGTTTGCAGCACAGAGTGATCTCTCTCTCTCTCTTCTGTGGGTAAAGAAACACAAATAAGGAGCCTCTGCTCTGAGAGAAGAAGAAGAAAGAACTCTGAAAACTGAACTAAAACTGAATTACTCTCAACTGTCTCATGAGAGATTTGAGCCTCCGGCACTGCTGCATAATAAGAGTCATAACATAATGAATTAAACTTTGTTCAGTTAACATTTGCAGACAATTTGTGAAATAAATAATTGAGATTCAGTCTCTTCAGGTTTAAGGTTTGAAACTGCTGCTTCTCTACCGTTCTAAACGTTTTCCTGAGAGTCTTCTGTTCCATTAGTTATTGTTTTTTATGAATTACTACGTCTTCTTACAGACAATAATTATTTTTTTTGTGAGTTTATATCTATTTCAAGCTGATTTTATTGGAAAACTGGATTAAAAACTGAATCTAATGAAATGTGGCGATTTATTAACGCTGATTAATACAGTTCACACGTTGACTCGTCAACATGTTTGAGTAAATAAATGTAAAGTAAAGTCATGTTCGCTCCGCCTCTCCGGATCACTGAGAGCTCCATTAGTGTTCGGTCACGTGACCCCACACACACACACACACACACACACACACACACACACAGGGGTCAGAGGTCACGCTTGTGTTTGGTTAAACACGGTGATCCTGTTAAAGATCTGAATGGACCACACACACCGACTCGTGTTTAAAGTAAAACCACACTGTGAATATACACAGGACAAGCAAAACTCCTGATGTAAAAGTACACAAGTATTATCACCTAAAAGTACTTCAAGTGAAAGTACTGATGTTTTACTGGTGTTGTACTATTATATCTGATGTTTCTGCTGCATTAATGTGGATGTTTTATGTATCGTATTCTATAAGATCATCATATGTAATAAATAATAAGAAGCTCCATGTTTGTGTTCTGAGTTAATGACATCAAAGCACCCGATAAATGATGAATATATACCGTCAACTTATCTTAAAGAGGCTTTTTACTGTCATCGTTTTTAAATATAATAGCCCCAATGTGTGCTTATCTATTTTAAATAAACACATGATTTTATTTTACAAAGTGAACAAAGAACCAAAACATGTTTATTTTTAAGAATTACGTGACTGAAAATAGCTGCAATACAATAAACAGAAAAAGGGACAAAGAAAGAACAATACAATAGAAATATGTTAAAATGAACATTTATTTTCTTGTTCTCCCAGAGTTCAGCAGCAGCAGGAGGAGGAGCAGGAGGAGGGGGAGGAGGGGGAGGAGGAGGAGGAGGAGCAGGAGGAGCAGGAGGAGGGGGCTCGGGTCTGCAGGTCCATGCGGTCCGGTTCGGTCCGGGTCAGGAGCTGTTGGGTTCTCTGCAGGCGTTCGTGGAGGAGAAGCGACTGCGAGCGCCGTTCATCATCACCTGCGTGGGCAGCGTCACCAAGGCAACGCTCCGGCTGGCCAACGCCACGGCTACGAATACAAACGAGGTACCGGAGGTTCATCCTCTGGAGACCGGCTTCAGTCCGCCGCTTCGTCTTCTGTCTTTGTTCAGCTTCCTCAAAATGTCCACATTCCTGGAATCTTTCTTCTTCTTGTGTTTTAAAGTAGAAAGCCGACCGGAAGCCAAAGATTCAAATGTTCAAATCTTTATTGATAATTACTCAAGAATATTTTCATAAAAGTATAGTTTCACTATTTATACACATCATTTCTTTTTACGTTTTATTTAAAGTCTATTTATTTCATTGTGAATCACTGAATATCACAGAACACATTAATAACATATTAAATATTAAAATAAGTTTGCTTGTTTTATGTAGAAGAAATAATAAAATATTGTCTGGAGACAGCAGTTTATTTTAATAATTAGTAACTCCAGTTTTTGAATTCCCTCCCATCTTTTGAATGATTCATTATCAAAGTAGGAAATCACATTGAGCTCAGCTTATGAATATGAAGAACATAAACTGTGTTTAGGAGCAATATAACCGTACAAATACTCTGTTACAAGTAAAGGTCCTGCATTCAAATGTTAGCAAAGTATAAAGATATTTGCAACAAAAAGGAAACTGTCACTGTTCATAAAGTAAAGTAACTATATAAATAAAGTCATGGGACTGAATAAAGTTATATGAATGTAAATATAGTGATGTAACGATATAAATAAATATGTTAAATGATGTTAAATAAACCTTCCCTCTATAAAGGCTTCCCTCGTTCCCTCAGGTGATCCACCTCAGCGGACGGTTCGAGATCGTCTCCCTGGTCGGCACTCTGAACCGGGACGCCCACGTCCACGTCTGCCTGTCGGACTGGGAGGGCCGGACGGTCGGGGGTCACGTGCTCGGAGACCTGGAGGTCTTCACCACGGCCGAGGTGGTCGTCGGCGAGGCGGTCAACCTGCGGTTCACCAGAGAGATGGACGAGAAGACCGGCTTCCCCGAGCTCGTGGTTCAACCGCGCAAATCTGAGAGTTGAGGGAGTAAAAACAGGTTCACCAGTAAAAGTACTTGTTGAGCTAGTTTTAACAGTGAAGTGGTAGTTTAAGTTTTAGGGGTCGTGAGATGATTGATGAGGAAACAATTGTATTAATATTTCTGTAATCTTTGAATTTAGATTGAAACTGTTTTTTAGATTAAAAAATCTTGTATTGGTTTAGTTGTATTTCATAACTTCTAAATGTTTTCTTTTATCTGCAAAGTAACTTCAGCGTCAAACCTTCATGTGGCAGTTTATGACTTCATGAGAATCGTTTGGCTGGTTTTTTATGTCTTTTGTGAGCTTTTATATAATAATTGTGCAAAAATGTACGGCTCTCTGGTGCAACTGCAGTGGCTTGTGTCCACCATTGTGTCATTAGCTAGTTAGCTTTAGCATTAGCTCTGAGACTAAAGCTGTGAATTGGAATAACTGAGGGTTCTTTAAGGAAGTTAAGATGCTGAAGTGTGTTCATGCTCGAGGCGAGAGATAATTGAATAGTCGTCCCAACAAAAGCAAAATTCATGAGAAAAATAAAACCTCAACCTGTCCAGAGCTAATTTTAATTAGCGTTCAAAGTGGGCATCTGTTTTAGATGAACTAGTAGAAGTGCACAAAGTAAAGGTGCCTCTATTCTCTCTCTCTCTCTCTCTCTCTCTCTCTCTCTCTCTCTCTGTCAACATTGCATCAAACTGCCTTATGTATGAAACAGATAGTTGTAGATGTTGTGCAGACTGAGTTAACACAACATCCAAGAAGAAAAGCTCATCTTTCAGCATCTTCAGGGGATGCGGCTGGTCTTGAGCCCTCAGCAGCCAATGGGAGCGGCTCCGCGGGGGTCGCAGCTTTCTGCTAATAGATGTTAAACTGAGCCGCGGCCTTTCAGAGTCTCTGACCCCCCCTGGTTGTGACAAGACAAAGCAAGACCCCCCCCTCTAAGGATTAGCTACGGCCGCGGCTCGGTCACGGCCGCCGCGAAGAAAGGAAGAGCGCCGTTAGCCGTGTGGCATGTCGGAGGGAGGAGAGACTGGAACAGTAACAGCCTTTAGATGGAGTTTAATATGAAAACACACACTGTAGTTTGTTTAGACTCAATCCCACATACAAATAATCACTGCAGCACCAAATGTGGATTAATACGCTGCTGAAAATAGTCCCAAACCAATGCACTATTGTTTTAGGAAATTACTGAGCCTTAATTAAAAAAAAGAGTGGTTTGTATGATATTTTACCAATAGTTATTTTGTTATTTTTTTGCCTGGTTTTCTACGAAACACACCAGCTACCTGCATCAAGCATCGAAACAGGAAGTCGGTGGTAAAGAAGCAAAGCCGCCTCTTGAATGTTTTGATCGGCTTCCTCGGGTTAAGTGTGACATTGACGAGCGTTGTATCGCTGCTGCCTGTGAGCCACCGGCTCAGTCGTCGCCATGTTGAGAGCCTGAGGAGGCAACACGTGTGCTCTGAATCTCCTATTCAGCACCTTTAATTAAGTAACACAAAATTGTCAAACCTCGACTTTCCACACGTGATGCTAACAGCGGCCTCCTTGTTGAAAGTCTCTTTTCGTGTACGTCACCTGACCCGGCTCATTGTTACAAATTGATTACGTGAGTTATATATATGAATTATAATGCATGACTTTTTGTAGGATCAGTGCATGAGAACAGTCAAAACTGTGTGACCAACAGTGTGACAGATTTCTGGTTCTTTTCTGGTCCTCAGTTTGCAGAGTTTTAGGTTCTTTTATTGACATTTATGGAGCAAGAACTCGTAGTTTTTGGAGACGTTTCCTCTTTTTCCAACAGAAAGAGAGTCTGAGTCAAAACTGGAGTTTCTACAAATATCATCATGTGACAATGTTTGTTCGGTCAAATACTCAACAGATATCTTCTATGATGGTGGAAAACAGTTATTACCACTCATGTATAAATATGAGGAAGGTTACAGTCTATTACAAAATCGTTTATTACAAAATCGTTTTTTCTTTCTTTTCACACTTTTCTCTGTTTTCACAAATGTATATTGTGCATCGTATAAATCTCAACTAAAGGAAGTAAAAGAATAACGCTTCCTTAATGATGACTGGAATGGAAAATCTATCTGTAGAGAATTTAAAGTCTCTGCAAGTTGATTTTTCTTTTTTTTATAATAATCTGCTTGGAAGAAATTTAAATCTAAAATTCTAAATCTGAAGAATTGGTTTAACAAAATACCCAGCAGACGTTTAAATGTTTAATTTGTTATCAATTAATTTAAAAACAATGCAAAACCCCGCCGGTCTGGCTCTAGTGTGGACGGAAAACTCTTTGCAGCGCTCGTGTTGCCTTCAGGAGGAACGAGGCGACGCGTCAGCGGGGCAGCCGGCCCGCCGCCACATTAAAGCCCGGCTACAAAGCGTCCCCGCTGCAGCTTTGTGCTTTTGTTTTGCTTGTGTCGAAGCAGCATGGTGGCCGGGGGGGGAAAAGCGTTGGTGGTCTGCCCCATGTGCCCCCTCCGGGAGGCAGTTTTCTACGCGTCCAACTAAAGCGGCTCAGTTCTCGTTTGCTGACAAATTGGAAGGCGACGCAGCGGCCCAGAGCGGATGTTCTGGATTTGAACTGTGGCGTTTGATCTAAAGATCATTCTCGATTCTTCCCCTCCCCCACTCCCCTCCCCCGTCTTTAAATGGCTTCTTCATGTGTCTGAGGTGATTAAACATTCACTGTGTTGTTTTTCCCCCCGTGCTTACGTACACTTCTTTACATTCCCACAGAACATGTGAGTTATCCTCGTTAGAAGCATCGGCAAATAACAAGTTGGCGGTGATGTTAGTTGTTTATTAACGTTTCAGGGCGACGCCGGCAGTCGGCGTCCAGCTGTGAGGCACCAATTACATTTTACTGTGAGGCTCTTGCTGGACAAAGAGTTGACTTTTATCTCTCCCCTGGATGTGTGTTCACACTGCAGCTCAGTGTTCCCATGAGAAATAATCCAAAAATGTGAATGCTGCCAAATGAGGCATGTTGATATTAGAACATAAACTCACAGGTTGTTCAACAGAAACCAAGTTTGAGAATGTTTAAATTCCTCCTCGTCTTTTCTGTTCTGTCGCGTTTTACGTCACCGTTTTTTAGCCAACGTGTTTGCGGTTTGTGTTCATTCTGTAGCTCAAATCTTTCTGACATTATATAAAAGAGAAACAGAAGGCGCCAGCCTAAAGATTAAAGCTGTGAACAGGAGGCTGCTGCTGTTAAATATACTTGTAAGAGCTCACAGTCACAGTGGAAGCGGACACGAGTCAGCTCTTCTTTACAGCCACTACAGTAAAAACGTACAGCCAGGTGTTCATGTGATTGTGTGTTGTTTCTGCAAATGTCTCGAGAAGTCAATCCCGGTGGAAAAACATACGATAGTACGCAGGAAACCTACAGGAGGATGGAACTACGGAGTCTCTGTAAATTGCTTTTGTGTTCAGTCGGAATAAAACCTTCAAATTCTCAGAGAAACTTGTGACGTTGCTGTTTTTGTTCGTGCCGCTCAGGACGAAAAATAATGCCAATGGAAAGTCAATTAGGAGTCGTTTTCGTTTTTGGACACACAAATGAAATGCATCCACGTGACTCAGCAACAGTCAGAGCAGTGATGTACTTTATAATATCAAAAAAGATGAGTGTTGGTCGGCGTGAGGAGATGTGGACGAGTCCAACAAACTTCCAATTTCAAACACAAAACCACTGTTTGACTCCGCGTTTTGGTTTTATGTTAGTGGTTTAGTTGCCTCAACCTAACTTTGTTTAGTCGCCTCAACCTAATTGTTTGTTTAGTTGCCTCAACCTAACTGTACGTACTTATTTTAAGGCCAACCATAATGTTTTCTCTGAACTTAACGATGTGGTTTTGTTGCCTGAACCTAACTTTCGCCCCGAAAAAAAAACTTGTTCCGAGGGACACCAAATAAAACAGACAATTCATGTCCCTGTACACAAAACCAATAGATTGCCTTTCGTGAGACTGAGCTGGAATATTATGATTGAAATGTAACGTGATCAAACCACAATCTACCAGAAGAGTGCAGTTACATCTATTTGAACCGACTTGGTGCGTTGCCGGATGACGTTGCATTGCTTTGCCGTGAAACTTTTTCAGCGGACAACTCCGCCTTTTTTTTCTAGCTGGAGGCTCTTCGTCCGCACCCCCCACATTACCAACGCAGTGGTCTCATTTAAATGAATGAGGAGGTAGTGAAGGGCACTTCATCCGAAGTGTTTGTCGGATGGCCGAAGCTTCACTCACAACCACAGACTGTACATAAGAAGGTGAGGTAGTCACCCATTGGTTTGTGAACTGACGTTTTGAAGACTTGAGTTTGTCATTTTGTCCGTCGCCATCTTGTTTTTAGGAACCAGAAGTGACACGAGAGTGTGGAGCTAAGTACACCTGAACGCTGAATAAAACAGTTTTAGTCTTACAATTAACTTTGGTGAAGTGAACACACTCTGTGAAAGGGTTAAACGACTGATGAGACCGGATAACGACGCGGGAACTGAATGTTCTACTGTTTTAGTTTGGTTCGTTGTGTGTTTGTTGTGTCACAAATGGGCTACAGCTGAATGTCGCTGTGCATCCCTGTGTTGCATAATGACAACAAATGACCCTTGAAGAATGTACCATCCTCAGTAAGAGTCCCAGTGTTACGTCCTGATTACCTGACCCCTCACAGGTGACTTCCTGCTCAGGTGAACCTCCTCTCAGAGTCTCTGAGTGACTCGACGAGGAGCTGAAAAGCTCGTAATTCCTCCGTTTAGTCTCCGCTCTCTCTCCTCATTAGTGGCTTCTCCTCCCCTGCCGCCTTTTTGTCGTCCGTTACATCTGTGCGAGTAATGAGCCGTGTGAGCCGTCGGTATAGTCCGCCCCCCCCCCCATCTCCATCCTCGCTTCAAACAGACAGACCAGCCCAGGTCATTTGTGAGTCGGCTGCTAAACGGCCTCCTGATCAGCTCGTCTTTTCATGTGGCAGCCAAAGAGCTCCCACGGCTAATGACACGCAGCTCTGTTTGAATGTCTCAGCGTGAGGCGGAGGGCCGCCGACCAATAACACACATCAAAACATCCCAGTTTAGTGAGGCTTTCTACAGCAACACTGTGCTGTTTGTTTGTTTTTTACATTTTAATACACAGAAATAAGAAACACTGAATACAAACAGTCTTCACACAGTTCAGTTCTGCTTCCAACAGCGAGTTGAGAAAGTTTCTCTTCAGAGGTGGAACAAGGACACGAATTCTTCCCCAAAAGTGAATTTAAACTGGAAAAAGATGTCTAAGGGCCACTGTTCATGTTGTTTTAGGTTCAGTTAAAGATGTAGAAGGAAAGAAAGAAGACTAGCAAGAAACGAAGGATTAATCTGAAAAAAGAAAAGACAAAGAAATTCTGTTGAATTCTTTTGAAGTTGTTCAGAAAACTGGCAGAAATAAAGCGTTCATGTGTTCACCACACATGCCGTTTGAAGCCCTGTTGGAGGTCGCTGTCAGGTCGCTGCAGCTCGACGTCGTCGGGGAAGTTTTACCTGAAAGTCTTTAAATGGCGGCTCGGATGAGAAGTCTCCTCTCAAAGGCTGAAAACGGCTTTTTATATCTGCTGGGTCGGCTCTTTAGCGGGAAGGTTTGCGATGGATGTGTGACGCGTGTTCAGTCTGGAGTCACTTCTGCTTCTAAAGACCTCAGCCGCTGGTCAAGAAAAGATCTCCGGTGCTGTGAGGATGAAAAACAGAAGCGCTGTCACGTTTATCGTGGACATGAGACTCGTTTCATCTGTTATACATGTTTTTAATTTCAAATGTGCACCTAAAGGTTGTTACATTGTGATGAAAAAGATGCGATCAAATGTGATATTTGAAAATGCACCTCGACACTGATTAACCTGCTTCTTCTTCTTCTTATTATTATTATTATTATTATTATTATTATTGGACCAGTGAAAGGTTCCTCACAGTAACTTTTAAGTATGAAAATAAAAGAATTTGGTCTCCACATTACAGCAGTTAGACTTCCACACAGAGGACAGTGAATCTGATTGAAACCCTCTCACACGGCGCTGGATTTGAACTTCACCACCAGGGGGCAGCATGAGCCAACAAGTCCCCGAGAGGAACCCGAGGAGCCCTCTGCGAGAACGAGGACTGAACGTTAGAATGTCTTAATAGAGTTAAACTCTGTATCTTTGTATTCAGAGCTGAGGTTTGAAGTTATGCCATTTTATTTTCCTAACTGTGTGCTTGATTTTATTTTCTAGTTTTATACTTTTTCATTTCATTGTAATCTAATTTATTTCTATTCCCTTTATAATAATGTTCTCGTGTTTAATCTCTGCTGAGTTTTACATTCATGGAGCTTTATTTCAGATATTGTGTCTCTTGTGTCCGTGGAGTCTAGTTTTTCTTTGGAGGGAAACATTTTAATTCTCATTATTCTGAAGAATACCAGAATAAATACATTTCATGTTTACGCATTCTGATTTCACAGTGAACATCTTGAATATGTAGGGTTATCTTAGTGGTTGTGTGTTCTTTTATTCGTAAAACTTGTATCACACGAACTTAAATGTGACTCAACAAAACAATTCAGCTTCAGCGTGACTTACACCTTCCTATTAGCAACACAGTGAAGGAAGGCCTGGTGTGTGCAGGTGTAATCTTCAGAGCGCTCTCCTGAGGAGACGCCCTCGCTGTTCTTACATCTTTACCACCAGAGGAGCAAACATGTTGATCACGAGGAAGGTCTCAGAGGAACGTTCTCATCCTGTCTCTGAACCGACAGATTCCTGTTTATAAACTCTCTGATCTTACGGGGAAAAGACAAAAACATAGATAATAATGTTTACATTCAGGTAAAGTCTTTTTAAGCTGCTCTTCATCCAGAAACGTGTTATATTTGCATGTTGCGTCTGTATGTTGCTACTCTTAGCTGTTCTGATAACAGTATCATCATAATGATGTTATGCTCTTATTATTACTTCACTCCGTAGTGATGATGCTGCTGCTGCCAGGAGCTGAGCTCTCCTCCTCCCTCCGGAGCTCCGACTGCAGGTCCAAGGCTGCAGGTGAAGCCGGATCTGGGTCTGTCCACGGTGGACCGGTCTCTGCTGGAGGATCTGGGTCTGTCCACGGTGGACCGGTCTCTGCTGGAGTCTGAGCTGAAGGAGGTTCTGGTGAACCTGTATGAGTTCATCTGGTTTCACCAGAATCCGACCCGGTGGCTCCGATGACGAGCATCAAGAACAACTCTATAGAAACAGACCATCTTCTCTCTGATGGTCTCTTTACTGATGGAGGTCTGATAGAGGATCAGGACTACACTGAGACTGGTTCATATAGAGGATCAGGACTACACTGAGACTGGTTCATATAGAGGATCAGGACTACACTGAGACTGGTTCATATAGAGGATCAGGACTACACTGAGGCTGGTTCAGGACCAGTTAAAAGTTCCTTACAGTCACTGTTCAGTACTTACAGTACAGACGGAACGATAACACCAGAGGAGCTATTTTCTTTTATCTACGATTGAGGAATGTTCGTAGCTGCAGCAGTCGACGGCTCCCATTTGAAACTGTGTGGTGAACTTCCATTAGCGATAATTGAGTCCCACTCCAGTGAGATGCTAACGGGGGAGGAGGGGAGGAGGGGGGGTGTTGTTATTAAAATGCCTTCCCCTCTAATGTGCAGGTAAGGACCCCTCGTCCAGGCCCGCTGCCAGAGCCGCCTCTCGCTTTTTAAGTGAGCGCCTTCATTGAGACAGATTTAGCTCAATTAAAGCGCTTTACCTCTGCCAAGAGTGTTTCACGCCGTCGGAGCTGCTGGCTTTTTCAATTAGCAGACCTCACCACTGATCCTATTACTGACTGCTGCGCCGTCAACATAACCTCCTACGTCCGTAATGGAGATCAAGCATTGTTTAACAAAACACGAGTAAACAAACAGACGAATGAACAGATGAAATGAGCCTGAAAAATTAACAAAAAAAACAATAAAGGTGGTGTTTCGTACACCGAAATATCTCGACAACTACTGGATGGATCAAATGAAATGTTTGTGCAGACAGTTCGTGTTCCCCAGAGGATGAAACTCACTGACTTTACTGATCCGTTGACTTTCTCTAGCGCCACCACGAGGTTAATATCTGTTTTTGGAGGGAAATATCTCAGAAACTACTGAATGTATTGGGTTGACATTTGGTACAAACATTCATGTTCCCCTGAGGATGAACCAGAATCACGTAAATGACTATCCTCCTGCACCTTCATGGGGTCAAAGTTTTACTTTGTTCAAAACTTTCCTTCCTGCAAAACTGACAAAAAAAAATGACATTTCTATCAGCCTATATTTAGTTCAGCCTCATTTGTGTTGTGTACTATTATTGTTTGTTTGTGAAGGAACTTATAATACTTGTACAGGAAGTGACCATATCTGGACTGAGGAGGAGTGACGTTGAGACCTGTCAATCACTGTGTAGCCCCGCCCCTAAAGCATCCCCTGCTTTATGGTCTGTTTGACTCTAAATGGACCATCATTTACTAAATGAACATCATGCTGTATTGAAGAAGACTTGAAACTAGAGATTGAGACCATAAACTCATGTTTACAATGTTTACTGAGGTAATAAATCAAGAGAGAAGTAGAGTCATTTTCTCATAGACTTCTATACAACCAGAGGAGTCGCCCCCTGGTGGACATTAGAGAGAATGCAGCTTTAACACAGAACCTTTGGCTTCACTCTGCAGAACCGGAGGTCACCACCTGGCTCGGACACGTTTCTTTTATGTACTTTCGCTGTGGTTCTTTATCTAATCAGATAAATAAGGATTTTTTTCACCCAAAACAAACAAAAACAGGATGGCAACAATCACACTGCCCCCTTCAAGGTGCACCTGAACACATTCCCACAAACAAACATCACATTGCTTTTGTAAAAACATCAGCTGACGAGAAGTAAAAAATGTGAGTCTGTGTGTGTTCTTTTTACA